>NC_044033.1:12727978-13083487 GCF_901765095.1 Microcaecilia unicolor
CGCCCGTTTCATTTCTAACAGAAACGCGCCTTTTTTACTAGTTATACATAAGTTTCATCCACATTAACTATTAGAGCAAAGTATAATCTAGGATGCAAAACTCACCTTAGAAGCTTTACATCCAAAGCCTATTGTCCCTTCTGGAATCTAGATATCCCATTAACATTCTTAGGGTGAGAATTGTCTTAAATAATCTAAAGATATTCAAAAGTTCAGTGATAACAACACTGACATTGTCAGGAATTGTTCTATGTGAAGTTTAAAGTATAATTTTGAATCAACTTACCTACAAAAATGTACTTTATGTAACCATTTTTTGTTTAGCATAGATACCATCTCAAATACATTTTTTTATAGATGTGGAAAGAAATAGATGGAAGAATAACAGATGCTGCAAATGAATCAAAGGACAATGTCAAATTTTTATACACACTTGAAAAAGTTTGTCAGCCACTGTATTCCTTTGACTTAGTAAGTATGTATGTTTCTTTGGGCCAGCTGGGAGAATCTTAATGCAAAATTTCAAATCACATTCAGACAACATAAAACTGTTTACAGATATTGGCCTTGTTTGAATTTGTACTTCATTTGTCTCCTTTAAGAAGATATAAATTCTAAACAATACTTGAAATGCTACATTTCGAATATGCACTCTACTAGGGAATTAGGCATGTAGTTGCAGGTTGCTAACTGTCCAATGCATTTTCAAAGCTAATCTCTGTGAGCTGCATCATTTAAAACAATTTATTTATGACTATATAATATCTACACGTGTGCCCTGGATTTCTGCAGCTGTACTGGCAGACTGATATTCAGCCGCTGTGGGCAGTGTTTTTTTAAAAATGATGGCTATGGTGGTCAAAAAATATCTGGTTAGTGGTGCTGAAGTTCTGGCACTGAATACCTAGATAATGCAGTCTGCACCAGAATTGTTCCTGATACTGGCGATATTGAACCCACTATGTAGATAACTTAGCCAGATAACTGAGGATAGCCTCTTTGCTGTCCTCAGTTATCTGGATAAGTTATCCAGTAATGGACTGAATATTCCCACTAGTCAGATAAGTTCTGGCACTATCTGGATAATTTCGAAATCAAGAAACCATTTTGAAACTATAAATAATTTTTTTCTATTTTTTAATATGCTGTGCTGGTGAATATCTTTAAATGATAAATAATAAGTGCTCAATAAAATACAAGTTGCTCAGGCTGGTCTACTGAGTAGAGGGTCAGATGGAAGTAGAGGAAGGGGGAGCTGAGTACTATTACTATACTACTATTTAACATTTCTAAAGCGCTGCTAGGGTTACGCAGCGCTGTACAATTTAACAAAGAAGGACAGTTGAGGAGGGCAAAATGACCTGTGACGTTATTTCTTCGCAGATGTTGTCCTAAACATATTTTGTTTATACTTAGAGTTTGGGAACATGTGAAGTCATTTCTTATCAACTGATAAGAGCCAAGAGCTCTGGTGAGAAAGCTAGGGTCCATTGAAATGAATAGTGTCAAAATGGTATAAAAAGGGCAGCTTAGAGGGTATTAGATCAGAAGACTCTAGAAGGCTGGAGAGAGACGTGTCGTGAGGTGCTGTCCTACCATGTGACTGCCTGCTTTGCCTGTACCATCTTTGGGTAAGATACCAATGTCAATAAACTATATTACTATATCTCCTGACTACTGGGTTTCTTTCTAATTAGGGAACCTGCTACTGCCCAGACCATGTAACACTGTCATGAGCAGACACAAGGTTGGGGTAATTAAGTATCTGGAGGGAACATGCAATCCTTTACAGGATAGTAGAAAGCACATGGCTTCCGCTGGCAAACAGAGGTGGCAGACCTAATTATTAATCAGTAGCAACAAGTAGAATCCAACATCATGGCACTCAGCCCTACCTATCACCTATAAGGAGTTCCTGACAACAGTCCTTCTTTACTACTGTAATCATAATGAAAAATTTATCTCTGATAACGGTAACTGATACTTAGCTTGGAGCTGGATTCACTTGCGTCTTTTGACCCGCGATCGGGATCACCTCAGTAGAGCAGCGGAGATCTGTTGAGGGGTGATGGTGCTTATAGTGAAGGTGAAAGTAAAAACACACAAAAAGTTCCTCTTGTTAATTTATAACCATGTGGTTCTCTCACATTCCCTCTTGTTTACATTCTCAACACTACGTATGTTTCACTATTCTTAGCATCTTCAGGGGAACTTAATTGTACCGGAGCCACATTTCCTCTGGATAATGTCACACTGCAATATGTAATGACTTCATGTTTAACATTTGTTAAATCTATCTGTTCATATCTTTCCTAAAGTCAAACATATCCTGTTATATTTCAACATTTTTATTGATGATTGAGAAAAATAACTACATCCAATATCTGGCAGAAACATAAATGTCACCATCAAACTTTCAAAATAGAAATACAGTGATAAAGTCCATCATCAATCTTTTTAATAATTTCTCCCATTCCCCCTAACCCACCCTCCTTCCCCTCTGCTTTTATGTTCAAACATTTTTATTGATGACAATTCAAGAAGAATACATCTGCTTATATAGGTGTACGCAGTTCCAAGCTAAACTTGTATTCCTTGAAAACAAACTAAGCTAGTCCGTCAGCAGTCTTTTAAACGTAATCCCCCTTCCCCTCCATTCATAGTTAACTGTTTTATGTGATTAACTTGGCAAAAAAAACAAAAAAAGGAACAAAAATTGAAGGCATAACAAGATAGCAATGCCACATTGGTTATTCTCTCATTAATATTTAGTACTATCAATAACAGTCCAACATTTCCTGTAAAACGCCCCCCTCTAATCTTGTATTATCCATCTTTAGCTTCTCCTTCCCCAATTCTGATGGCCTGTTTTATAACTATGGAAAGAAAAGAGAGGGTCTTCAACTGTGTAAATTAAACCCATACTTAACAACTAAATATTCTTTTTCGCTTAGATTAATACAAAGTCCCCCTATCACGAATGAACCCTGTAGGCTGACAAGAACTAATAAGAGTACCCCTTCATCTCTGATCAATTGGTCTCACTATCCAGATCTCTAACAATAAAATCTATCTAATCTTAACAGTTCCTTATCCAACCACCTCCCCCAACCTTCCCTCTCTCCCACCCCCCTACCTCCTTCCTAACTTACCCCACCCCCCCAGGAACCTTAGGGAACCAGATTTTATTCAAATTAGGAAGCTCCCCCTTCACTTAGAAGTAGGCTACGACCTCTAGAACTTAGGATTTGCAAGTAAGGACCCTAAATCGCCAGGAATGTGATTTTCCTCCTCTGTGAAATCCTCGTGTTTCTAGCCTCCCAAGATAAGTGTAACTGATTTCTCCAGTGCCAGTATGGTCAGGGTTTCTTTACAGTCCAATACTGTAAAATACATTTCCTAGCTATTAGGCTCATCTTGCGGTTCATCAGGGTCGCAAATCGATTTTTACCTCTAAAGGCCCCCGGAGCATCTAATTGTTCTACCGTTCCCAACACCAAAATCCCCAACTTTTGTTCCCAGAACCGCTGGATTTGGCTCCAAAACCTTTTCAAAATTGGACAACTCCAGAACATAAGTAATAGGGTGCCCAGGCTCCTCCCACACTTAAGACATTCGGGGCCTTGTATCCCTCCCATATATACCAATTAAAATGGCGCCATATATCCTCTATAAATACATTGATACACACATTCTCTCAGTCGGGCATCGATAACTAATAGAGGTATTCTAGCTACTGTTTTGGCTATGTCCCACTGCATCACTGATGTCCCCAGCTCCTTCTCCCAAGCCCTCCTTAAATATTCATAATCCCTGGGGGGTGCCATTTGGTTATTGCTTTGAAGAGCAGTGAAATGGTAATCTTCCTTTCTCCAAAAGACTGAAAAACGTCTTGTAATTTAGTCCCCAATATATTCCTCAAAGGGTCCTTGGGTAGTGAAGCCACATAATGTCTCACCTGTCGTATAGCAAATCTATCCCCCCAGGAGTCTCCAACCCGACCCTCCAGGTCCTCGTCCGAGAGGGGCTGGCCATCTTCTCCTACCAGATGTGCAAGACATGTGATCCCCAGCTGGGCCCACTCAACAAATTGGCGGGCCGACATCCCAGGTAAAAATTCACAATTACCACGTATGGTAAGCTGGTCTGTCACCTCTAGATCCTCACCAAACTGCCGGACGATCACTCCCCACACAGCACGAAGCGGCCGTAATAACACATTTTTGCATAAGCCCTCAGGAAGCTGTCTTATTTTATGATGTAATAGCGAAAAAAAAAACTGGATATGGTGCAAAGTGTGCAGCCTCTAGGGTCGTGGGGGTATAGTGCCTAAGCACCAATCTCCTAAATGCCTTAACTGGCATGCTTGGCTGTAAAGCACTAAGTCTGGCATGCCTACTCCTCCTCGTCTCCAGCCTCCTATTAAATGAGAAAAAACAAATTCTAGGCTTTTTACCTCTCCCACAAAACTTTGATACTAGTCTATAAAAGCTCCTCAGATATTTACGACGTAACCAGAGCGGCGCTATTTGTAAAGCATAAAGCCATTTGTGAAATATCACCATTTTAACCAAATTCACTCTGCCCAACAATGATAACGGTAAATCCTGCCAACCTTGCAGCACACTGCAGGTCTCCTCCAGTAGTCTAGTAACGTTAAGGTCCTGTATCATTAGCGGATTCATAGGCAGCCTAATTCTCAAGTAGCTAAAAGAGGTATATGCTCTCTTCAAAGGAAAGTCACCCCTCCAACATCTCCAGACCTCCGAAGAGGCTATAGCCTCCAATTTCCCTAAGTTTAATTGTAGGCTTGCGTATTCCCCATATTCTGCAAAGATCTCCAGTAAAGAAGCTAAGGACTCTTGTGGTTTTGTCAAATGAACCAAAATATCATTGGCAAATGCCGCCACTTTAAAGATCTCCTTTCCTATCTCTACCCCTGCCACCGCCGGCTGCTCCTCAATATCTCTTAACAGCGGGTCTAATGTCAGCACAAACAGAAGAAGCGAGAGAGGACAGCCCTGTCGAGTTCCCAGGTGAATTTCAAAGTCCTCTGTTTCGACCTCGTTGACTGATATTCTAACCTTTGGGTTCGAGTATAAAGCCTTTATCCCTGATAAAAATCTTCCCGAGAATCCATTCTTCTGTAGTACCGTGTATAGAAAACTCCAATACTCTCGATCAAAAGCTTTCTCGGCTTCAAAGCTTACCAAAAGGGAATCTATATTCCCCCGTCGCCTGACTTCTAACAAGGTCAAACCTTTCCTCACATTTTTAGCAATCGTTCGTCCTCTCACAAAACCTACCTGTGAGTCCTTTAACAATTTTGGCAGGACTCTCGCTAATTTATTTGCCCAAATCTTGGCTAACATCTTAACTTCGTAGTTTAACAACGAGATAGGTCTGTATGATTAGGCGAATTCTGGGTCTTTCCCCTTCTTGGGAATCACTATGATACGAGCTGTATTTAATGCAGGGGATATTTGTTCCGTTTCTACTAAAACGTTAAACATATTTGTCAGTGGTTCTGCTATCTCCTCTCCCATTATTTTATAAAATTCTGCCCTGTATCCATCCACCCCCGGCGCCTTAGTCAGTGTACTTTGATTGATCACCACCATTACCTCTTCTGCTGTTATAGGGCTATTGAGCTTTTGTTCATCTCGTGATGAAAGCATTGTCAGATTAAGTTGGTTCAGATATAAAGCCCCCGGCAAGCCGTCTTCTTGCGGGGTCTCATTAAGTCGTTTATAATAATTACAGAATATCTCACTGATTTCCCTGTCCGTATGAACTCGGGTTCCCAGACTCGTCCTCATAGTTAGGATCCTAGTCCTGCCTTGCTTAGCCGCGATTAGACGTGCCATCAGCCGACCCCCTTTGTTCCCATATTTATAGAGCTGGTATCTATAATAGGTCTGCGACTTCAATGCCCTTTGATGTAAGAGCTCATTTAACGCCGTTTGTAGAGTTAATAAATGCTGCTTATTTGTCCCAGAGGGTACGTGGCCATATCTTCTCTGAGCGATGCCTAATAATGTACTCAATTGTAATATTTCCTGATCTCTAGCTTTATGTTTATGTGACATATAACTAATAATCTCGCCGCATAGCACCACTTTAGCTGCCTCCCAATATAGTATCCTATCTCCCACATGTTCTTGGTTATGAAGCTTGTAGTCCTGCCAACATTTATGAATGAAAGCCTTGAAAGTTTGATCTCAATATAATTCTATGGGGAATACCCAACGTCATTTCGAATCCCCCCCTTCCTTTGGTATCCAGCTCATTTCCACCCATGCATGTTCGGAAATCCCGTATGTTCCCAAATCCGATCTTGTAACCGACCCAAACGTTTGATCCGAAATCAGCAAATAGTCAACACAAGCTTGAGTGCCATGTGCTCGGGAAAGATGCGTATAGTCTTTCTCCTGGGGGTGGAGTGTCCGCCATACATCCACTAGCCCCACCTGGCGGCAAAGATTAAGCAGCCCTCGGGCCTCCTGTCCAGACGCATTCCTTCGAGGCCCTGTGCTATCTATCAATGGATCCATCACCATATTAAAGTCCCCTCTTAATACTATGGGTAAGGAAGCCCCCATTAACAATTTGGATGTAAGCAGCCTATAGAGCTTCCAATCATATTGGTTCAGGGCATACGCATTTCCAAACAGAATTTTTTGACGCTTAATCATGACTTCACATAGCACATACCTTCCACCCGGGTCAGTAAATCGCAGATCTAACTTATCTACTACTCCCTTCCTAAACAAAATGTCAACCCCCCTTTTTTCCCCTGAGCTGTTGCAGACACACATTCCCCCACCCACCAAGATCTTAATTTAGCGTGTTCAGAAGTTGATAGGTGGGTTTCCTGTAGTAAAGCAATGTCAACTTTGTGTCTTTGTAAGTGCTGCAAAATCTTGGTTCGCTTAATAGGGGAATTGATGCCTCCTACATTCCATGTAACCACTTTCAGAGTCCCATGTTCTCATGGGATTTAATTATATCAGATGCAAACCATTTCTGTGCTAGAGAGGGGCGTCCCAGCTATCACCCCCCCTCCGGCCTTCCTAAGGAGCTTCCAGTTCTCCACCAATACCCAACCGTTGTAGTCCCCCAGGTTCCTTCCCCATCCCCTCTCTTTACCCCCCCCTCCCTCTCCCTCCCCTCCTATCCCTGCCTAAATTTCTACCCCAAACTCCCCTTTATAGCCCCCCTGTCTCTAAATGAGACCATCACGATTGACACAACTTACCCCCACCCCCTCTTTTAAACAACACTTAAAAGCATCCCCACTTGTCAATAGTTCCCACCTGTACCAGCAGCACTATGCCTCTTTATCAATGTCATAGTAACAAGAAGAAGAGAGAAGAAGGAAAGGAAAAAAAAAAACCCAAAACACAGAAACATACATTCCTCAGAGCTCGTTAATCACAAAGGCCTCTATAGCTCCTGCAGTTGCTGTACCTTTATTATAGTCTCATCCAGCCACAGCTAATGACCATCTCGACCCCAAATGCATAAGGTCCATTAAAGCTCCATCCTAGCCTGGCCATTGATTAAGGTCTCAGTGGTCTCAGCAGGCGTCCATTACACATATCCAAATGTCTTTTCTGCAGTGGCATGTCAAAATGGCCTCAAAATACCTGCCCTGGGCTGTTGTTAGTTCATCGTCACTGCCTTGGCTTCTGCACTTCTCTGAATTGCGCCAGGCCACTCAGGGGATCCATCAAGGTATTCGCCAACGTGAGGCCACTGATATAACAAATTTGTAGCTTCCAGCACAGCCAAAATAGCCAGATCATATGTCGCTTAGTCTTTTCAGACCTCCTTTAATCGCCGTATCAATTTTCTCTGTCATCTGGGCTCCACCGAGTTCAAAAAGGCTTGCGCTTGCTCTACCGTAGTGTAGGTCTTTGTGTCCGCCTGACAGGCTACTCTTAGCTTTGCCGGGTATTGCAGAGCAAATCTAATTTTCATGGCAAACAGCCTTGTGCAGATTGGTGAAAATTTCCTCCTCTGCACAGCCACTGCTGCTGAGTAATCTTGAAAACATAAAATTTTTGTATTCTCATAGCGCAGCTCTTGGCCTCTTCTCAGGGCTTGCAACATAGCCTCTTTATGAGCAAATTTAACAAGCGGCAAATCACCACTCTCGGCCGTGCATTTGCTACAGGCTTGGGGCCCACCCGATGCACTCTTTCAACTTGGAGAACTCCTAAATCTGCTGGGAGTTGTAGTTGCTCTCGCAGCCATTTTTCCAGGACAATCCGCAATCCTGTGCCCTCTATCGCCTCTGGAAGACTCACAAATCTTAGGTTCTTCCTCCTTGCTCTACTTTCAAGGTCTTCAAGCTTCTCCTCATAGCCCTCTACCAGAGATCGTAGCCTGGTATTTTCCTCCTCCACCGTCTGTACTCTGTCTTCCAGGGCTCCCTGGTGCTGGTGAAATTCCGCTAGGTCTTTATTGAGCTGTCCTAGATTCTCCTGGACCTGGGCTAATTTAACATCAATGGGACCCAATCTTCTATCCAGCAGAGGCTCAATGGTGTTCATCACCTCAGCTGCTACCTCCGCCACCCACGCTGAGCTTAAAGTGTTCGCAGCCAGACTCGCCGGAGCCGCCATTTTGTCTTCCCCCGTTCGTGCCTTCTCTTTCTCTCTTCTGACTCCTTTCGCTGCCATAGAATCTTTAATGTGAAAGCGAGGACGCTGCGCTGTTTGATCAAATGCTGCGGAGTAAGTGAGCCTCGATGTGGGCTTAAAATCGCCGATTTTGAGGGGTGAACGGGTAAGCTGGCAGGAGCGAAGGTTTTTACCAGCCGCTTCTGATCATGGCGCCATGTGATCTCCAAACATATCCTGTTAAATTGAATCGAACTTTCTTCTTATCAGTCTTCTTACTTTTAACTTCTCTATAATACTTGAATGCTTACCTTCAAGGAGGGATGATTGTCTCATGCGGGGTCAACCGATAGAAGAACAGGCAGGTACTTGCAGAGGAACTCTCCGCCCTTCTCAGGGCCAATGCGGTCGAGCCCGTTCCACCGGGGCAAGAAGGGCTGGGATTCTATTCCAGGTACTTCCTTGTGCAAAAGTAAATGGGGGGGGGGGGGGGGGGGTGCGTCCCATCCTAGACCTAAGGGCCCTGAACAAATTCCTTGTCCGAGAAAAGTTCAGGATGCTTTCCCTGGGCACCCTTCTTCCCATGATTCAGGAGAACGATTGGCTATGCTCTCTGGACTTGAAGGATGCTTATACTCACATCCCGATACTTCCAGCTCACAGGAAGTATCTTCAATTCCGTCTGGGAACGCAACACTTCCAATATTGTGTTCTGCCCTTTGGGCTCGCGTCCGCGCCCAGGGTGTTTACCAAATGCCTTGCGGCAGTTGCAGCGGTGCTACACAGACTGGGAGTGCATGTGTTCCCTTATCTCGATGATTGGCTGGTGAAGAACACCTCAGAGGCGGGGGCTTTGCAGTCTATGCAGATGACTATCCAACTTCTGGAGCTACTGGAGTTTGTTATAAATTACCAAAGCCCCATCTTCTTCCACTTCAAAGACTAGAATTCATAGGAGCTCTGCTAGACTCACGGATGGCTCATGCCTATCTCCTCGAGCCGAGAGCAGACAATCTTCTGTCTCTTGTCTCCTGTCTCCATGGCCAGAGCGTCTTGGCAGATCACAGCTCGGCAGATGTTGAGACTTCTAGGCCATATGGCCTCCACAGTTCATGTGACACCCATGGCTCGTCTTCATATGAGATCTGCTCAATGGACCCTAGCTTCCCAGTGGTCTCAGGTGCTGGGAATCTGGAAGATGTGATCCTGGTGTCCACCGGTTTTCAGAATTCTCTCTTGTGGTGGATGGTTTGATCTAATTTGACCTTGGGATGTCCCTTCTAAATTCCTCAGCCACAAAAAGTGCTGACTACGGACGCATCTCTCCTGGAGTGGAGAGCTCATGTAGATGGGCTTCACACTCAGGGAGCATGGTCCCTCCAGAAATCCGATCTCCAGATCAATCTCCTGGAGTTGCGAGCGGTCTGGAACACTCTAAAGGCTTTCAGAGATCGGCTGTCCTATCAAATTATCCAAATTCAGACAGACAATCAGGTTGCGATGTACTACATCAATAAGCAGGAGAAACACTGGATCTCGCCTCCTGTGTCGGGAAGCCGTCAGCATGTGGCTGTGGGCTTGCCGTTTCGGCATGTTTCTCCTGGCCACATATCTGGCAGGCGTAAACAACAGTCTGGCCGACAGGTTGAGCAGGATAATGCAACCTCATGAGTGGTCGCTCCACTCAGGCATGGTACGCAAGATCTTCCGAGCGTGGGGCACCCCCTCGGTGGATCTTTTTGCCACTCAGATCAATCACAAGGTCCCTCAGTTCTGTTCCAGATTTCAGGCTCATGATAGGCTAGCGTTGGATGCCTTTCTCCTCCATTGGGGGGAAGGGCCTTCTGTATGCGTATCCTCCCATACCTCTGGTGGGCAAGACTTTGCTGAAACTCAAGCAAGACCGCAGAACCATGATTCTGATTGCTCCTTTTTGGCCGCGTCAGGTTTTGTTCCCTCTTCTTCTGTAGTTGTCCTCTGAAGAACCGTGGAGATTGGAGTGTTTTCCAACCCTCATAACTCAGAACGAGGGGGCACTTCTGCATCCCAACCTCCAGTCTCTGGCTCTCATGGCCTGGATGTTGAGAGCGTAGAATTCGCTTCCTTGGGTCTTTCTGAGGGTGTCTCCTGTTTCTTGCTTGCTTCCGGGAAAGATTCCACGAAGAGGTGTTACTCTTAAATGGAGGAGGTTTGCCGTCTGGTGTGACAGCAAGGCCCTAGATCCTCGCTCTTGTCCTACACAGACCCTGCTTGAATACCTTCTACACTTAAAAGAGTCTGGTCTCAAGACCAAGTCAGTAAGGGTTCATCTTAGTTCAATTAGTGCTTATCATCAGCGTGTAGAAGGTTGGCCTATCTCTGGACAGCCTTTAGTTGTTTGCTTCATGAGAGGTTTGCTTTTGTCAAAGCCCCCTGTCAAACCTCCACCAGTGTCATGGGATTTCAACGTAGTTCTCACGCAGCTGATGAAGCCTCCTTTTGAGCCACTGAATTCCTGCCATCTGAAGTACTTGACCTGGAAGGTCACTTTCTTGGTGGCTGTTACTTCAGCTCATAGAGTCAGTGAGCTTCAAGCCTTGGTACCCCATGCTCCTTATACTAAATTTCATCATAACAAAGTAGTCCTCTGCACTCACCCTAAGTTCTTGCCGAAGGTGGTGTCGGAGTTCCATCTGAACTAGTCAGTTGTCTTGCCAACATTCTTTCCCCGTCCTCATACCCGCCCTGTTGAACGTCAGTTGCACACATTGGACTGCAAGAGAACATTGGCCTTTTATGTGGAGCGTACGAGCCCCTTCAGACAGTCCGCCCAAATGTTTGTGTCCTTTGATCCCAACAGGTCGCTGTCGTGAAATACACCATTTCCAGTTGATTAGCAGATTGCATTTCCTTCACTTATGCCCAAGCTGGGCTGGCTCTTGAGGGGCATGTCACGGCTCATAGTGTTAGAGCCATGGCAGCGTCGGTGGCCCACTTGAAGTCAGCCTCCATTGAAGAGATTTGCAAGGCTGCGATGTGGTCATCAGTCCACACATTCACATCTCACTACTGCCTTCAGCAGGATAGCCAATGCGACAGTCGGTTTGGGCAGTCGGTGCTGCAGAATCTGTTTGGGGTGTAGAATCCAACTCCACCCCCCTAGACCCATTTTTATTCTGTTCCAGGCTGCACTCTCAGTTGTTTCTTCGTAGGTCAGTCTTTGTTATGTCCTCGCCGTTGTGAGGCCCAATTGACCTTCTTTGTTGTTTTGAGTGAGACTGGGTGCTAGGGATACCCCATGCGTGAGAACAAGCAGCCTGCTTGTCCTTGGAGAAAGCGAAGATACAGACCTGTAACGGGTGTTCTCCGAGGACAGCAGGCTGATTGTTCTCACAAACCCTCCCTCCTCCCCGTTGGAGTTGAATTTTTTTGCTTTTTGATCTAACTGAGGTGGCAACGGACACGCGTGTGCGGGAAGACGGCCGCGCATGCGCAGTGGGCGTGCCCCGTGCACTGGATCCTCATCCAAAGCTTCTGGAATTTACTTGGTAAACTCCCGGTTCCTCGGGCCGCCATGGACGCCGACCCATGTGTGAGAACAATCAGCCTGCTGTCCTCGGAGAACACCCGCTACAGGTATGTATCATCGCTTTACCATTATTGTGTCTTGCTTTTTGGCCTCACATCTGCTCTCAAAGTCTTAACAAAATGCTTCACAGTAGTCACAGCGTTGCTACACAGACTGTGAGTGCATGTATTTCTCTACTTGGACAATTGGTTGGTAAAGTAGATATGAAAGGAAGGTTCTCAAGAATCAATGCAGAGAACTATTCAGATACTAGTTACTGTAATTTGATATCAGCTACCCAGTCCCATCTCTTTCCGGTTCAATAATTGGAGTTCTTTGAAGCCCTGCTAGACCCGGTGCATGTTTGAGTCTTCCTACTAGCTTCTAGGGCAGATGCTTTGATAGCATGATTCATCAGATTCAACAAAGCCAGCAGGTCTCAGCTCAGCAGATGTTGCAGTCGATGTTCACATGTCCTTTATTGTGCATGTCACATTCATGGCATGCTTCATTTGAGAGAGGCCCAATGGACTATAGCTTTCCAGTGGTGTCATTACTGTCACTCTGCAGCTCGCAGAGTTACTCTTGTGGTGGACAATTTGGCACAATTTAATGATCGGACTTCCATATTCCCCCTCCTCACAAGACATCAACAACAGATGCATCCTACTTGGGCTGAGAGGCTCATGTGTATGGGGTTCACACTCAGGGTCACTGGTCTGTCTGCCCAGGAGACTCCACTCCACATCATCCTCCTGGAGCTAAGGGCCATTTGTCATTCAGAGATTGACTACATGAAAATAAAGCAGGCACAGGATCATATATCTTATATCAGAAAGCGGTCAGAATGTGGAGTAGGCCTCCAACTATATTATGTTACCCAGAAGAAACAAATCTCCGCAGGAGTAAGGAATGTAAAGCAAAAAGAGCAAATATAACTAAAAAAATAATAATGGACAACACTCCAGAAGAAAAAATGTTTTTTATGCTCAGAGCCACATACCTAGCAGGCAAAGACAATAGTTGCATCCACACATGGACATTGCCTGGGAGATCTTCTGAGAGTGGGTCATGCAAGGCTCCACGTTAGGAGTCATTGACCAAGAAAGGGATCTAGGTGTCGTTGATAAGTTGATAAGTTGATAAGTTGAAACCTTCTGCTCAGTGTGCTGCAGTGGCTAAGAAAGCAAATAGAATGTTAGGTATTATTAGGATAAGAATGGAAAACAAAAATGAGGACGTTATAATGCCTTTGTATCGTGCCATGGTGCGACCTCACCTCGAATATTGTGTTCAATCCTGGTTGCCACATCTCAAAAAAGTGGAATTAGAAAAGGCACAGAGAAGGGCGACGAAAATGATAAAGGGGATAGGACGACTTTCCTATGAGGAAAGGCTAAAGTGGTTAGGGCTCTTCAGAAGCTTGGAGAAAAGGCAGCTGAGGGGTGATATGATAGAGGCCTATAAAATAATGAGCGGAGTGGAACGGGTAGACGTGAAACATCTGTTTATGCTTTCCAATAATACTAGGATTAGGGGGTATGTGATGAAGCTACGAAGTATTAAATTTTCTTAAATTTTCTTCACTCAACTTGTAATTCAACTCTGGAATTTGTTGCCAGAGAATGTGGTAAAGGTGATTAGCTTAGCAGAGTTTAAAAACGGTTTGGACGGCTTCCTAAAGGAAATGTCCATAGACCATTATTAAATTGGACTTGGGGAAAATCCACATATTTCTGGAATAAGCAGTATAAATTGTTTTGTACTTTTTTGGGATCTTGTCAGGTATTTGTAACCTGGATTGGCCACTGTTGGAAACAGGATGCCGGGCTTGATGGACCTTTGATCTTTCCCAGTATGGCAATACTTACATACTTATGATCCCACTGTTCCTATGTTACTGGCCTGAGTTGTATTATCTCAGAGAAATAAGCTGTTGTCAGTGTGTTCTATTGACTTTGATTAGCTGGGTAAATTACTATGCCTGAAGAACTCCTGTTCTCTTTAGTTTGCTAAGACTGACCTCTGATAATGAATAAATAAGTTTTATTGAAAGATATTGATTGTTTTACTAACCAGCAATGCTTCCTGTCACTCTACAAAACTCAATTCCTGTGTCAATAATTTTGCATTATGATTCTTTTACATTGATCCCTGAATAAAAGCTCTTAGTTATGACTGAAAAGGTTTCTTTCTTTAACATCACCTTTGGGTTAAAAGCATATGCTTGGGAAAGGGTTAAAACATAACTTTGCACACTTTAATTTTTTATTCACCCTCCATATATCTGAAGGTGTTCTCCATCCTGTCTCTTGAAAGCATTAGCCTCCACAGGGTAACCTAGGATGGATAGGGATTACAAATGCTATGTTTAAATTTGATTATATTTGTAGTTTTTTTTATTTATTATTATTTCACATATAATTGATAAACAATCATTATCAAGCCTAAGCTTGTACAGAAAGGTATACATTCCAGGAATAATTAATATATTTGTAGTTTTTAAAAAATTCTACTTATTTATTTTGAACATTTTTGTGGTACCGTATAAAATAGTATTAACTTATGAATGAGTGAATCAAAAGGTATTCTGAGGTTTTTCAGGTATATAATTACAGTGAAGAAACTCATCGTTCAATCAATGTTTAGCTTAGAATTCTACTGGAGTGACATTGTTTCATAAGTCATTTTAAATTATTTATTATAATTTCAATTTTAGGTTCCTATGGCTCATGGAATACAAAATCTGATAAATGCCATAAGAATGATTCACAGTGTCTCCAGATATTATAACACATCTGAGAGAATGACATCATTGTTAATTAAGGTAGGTGAATCAGAAATATTTAGAAATCCATGATTTGTAATATGAAATGAATCAGTGGCCTGTTTAATTTTTTACACTTTCTGTGCTGTAACATCAAAAATTAATGAGCAGTGTGACACCCTGAGCGAGAGTTGGGGAAGTGGGCTGTTAAAGTAACAGCTAGAGAAGGGGGTGAAGCCAAAAATAAGTATTCAAAAGGAATCCTCGAGCCTGTTTCTTTCACAGGACTCAAGACATAGGGTAGGGAAACATCTGCAGTTCAGTACATCCAGTTTTTTTTTTGTTTCAACAATTTTTTTTATTGATGAGGTCACATGGTATACAATTCCATCTCAGTCAATATAAATCGTATAACAGCGGTCTAGTACACATTACTAAACCTGAAACGTCCATCATCAATGTTTTCCAAACTTTTCTCCCCTATCCCTTCCTTCTTGTCTTCTCCTATATTTATAATGTGTACATGTATAATTACTGTGCAGTTGCATAACTATTAACAATAAACTTTTATATGAAACTCCAATATTTATAACTCATGTTTTACTCAGTGTATTATCCCAACAGTATTTACTGGTGGGTCTTCTTAATATGCTCCTTCAAAGGATTGTTCTCCTATCTAATAATACACATGTCCCTCTATTATGCATTGAACATTACCCTTCCTATTCCTATACCCCCCTCCCTCCAACCTCCCTCCCCCTCTACTCGCATAAAATGTTCTCTACACATCATGGTTAGTTACCTCTACCTCTGCACATGCTATTACTACCAGAGTGTAAAATATTGGTCTTGCTTCTTTTGGCACTGTGCTCCTCTTATAATAGGGGCAGATTATTGAGCATTGCGCTTCTCGCTTTATGTGAGATACTGTGTAAATATCTGTTATTTTATTTATAACAGTTGCAGGAGGGAATTGTGAATCTGCAATAAATAAAGGATTTCAAAATTAAATTTTCATATATTCTTTGCTTTTTGTGGCCTTAGGTTTTTTGTTTATTTTAAATCTTAAGCCACTAGAGAGCAATTTTCTGTAAGGGAAAATTTACCCAGGTGAAAGATTCCTTGAAAATTGTCTTCTGATATGTTGTTAACAAATCTGAATCCCCCTTCTTTTCAAAACAAATATACAGTTGATTTTTACTGAAATGGATCGAGGAATGAATGGTAGAATGATAGCAGGGGGAGGGGAATGTTAGGTATTGTTCCTCATGTTATAAATTTTTAAGAATGTAAAGTTGAACTACAGAAAAGTGGTTGCCTGAGGAAAGGATCTTATTTGTATGAAAGCTTGCATCATTGGTCTTACAAATTTCTCACATATTATCAGATATGATTTTCTTATAGCTTTATATTCTATCTCTTCTTACTTACCTAGCCTTTTTCATCCACTCAAAATTGTATTCATTTGTCTTTCTTAAGGTTACAAATCAAATGGTTACTGCATGTAAAGGATATATTACTGACTGTGGTAAATCTACTGTATGGGAACAAGATACATCAACTGTAATGAATAAAATTCAGGTCTGTATAACAATGTAGTTAATGGGGTAGAAAGATATATGTCAGGGCAGTATTCAGAAGAACATTTGTTTTGGCATTTCCCCCCTTTTTCTTCCTGCCAATAGTCTTCCTCAGATGGCATGTCACATAGAAAGAAACATCAGAATATGTCTGACTTTTTTTATTTATATATGTTTTGTGCTTGGCTAGATTATTTATTTATTTATGGTTCATTTATATCCCACATTTTCACACACATGCAGGCACAATGTGGCTTACAGAAAATTAGGAGGAAGTACAAATTATGAAGATACAGATAAAGCCAAAAAAGGTTAAACAAGGGGAGCATTGACTAACAGTGGAAAACTAAGCAGGGTGGGGAACGTAAAGGGGAATATTAATCAGCAGGGGAACAAGGGGAGTAGGTTGCAACAAAGAAGTAAGTCTTCAGTAATTTCTTGAAGAGGGTGTGGTCCATTTGCATTTTGAGGTGCCTCGGCAGAGCATTCCACATTTTTGGGCAGCAGTAGCGGAAAGACGAGGAAAACATCTTCTTGTATTTGACACCCTTGCAATTTGGAAAGTGGAGTTGAAGATATGACCGGGCAGCAGGCACAGAATTCCTGAGTGGAAGGTCAATCAAGTTAAGCATGTTATCTGGGGCAAGCCCATAGATAATTTTATGGGTTAAAGCACAGACTTTAAAGGTGATACGTTCTTGTACAGGTAGCCAGTGAAGGTTGTAGCGCAGAGGCTGCGCATGTGTGAATTAATTCTCACCCAAAATCAGTCTCGTGGCTGTGTTCTGGACTTTCTGGAACTTTTTTAGGAGAGAGAGTTTGCAGTCTGCATAAATCCCACTGCAGTAATCAAGGTGGGACAGTACTAGCCAGTGCACAAGGGTGCGAAACAGCTCTCTTGGAAGAAAATATCTAATGCGCCGGAGCCTCCACATAGCATTAAACATACGTTTGCAGACCAGTTGCATGTGATGGTCTAACTGTAGGTGCACATCCAGATTCACACCTAAGAGACACAAACTGTTGGAAATTGGTAGGACATAGCCTTGAACTGGTAGAGTAGTTTCAGTGAGTGGGCAATGGGGGGACGAGAGTATGATACATTGGCTTTTGTCCTTGTTAAGTTTGAACCGAAACACCTGAGCCCAGTGTTCGATTGTGGAGAAGCTAACGTCAATGAGATCAGCTATTTCAGATACGGTGGTATGAAAGGGGATGTAGATGGTTATGTCTTCGGTGTAGATGAACGGATTGAGACCAAGGTCCTCTAGAGCTGTGGCTAACGGTACCAGCATGATGTTAAATAATGTTGGAAAGAGGGGCGAACCCTGGAGTACCCCGCAAGAGGCAGTCCATGGAGCAGAGATGGTTGAATTCATGGTGACCCGATAGGATCTGGAGGTTAAGAAGCCCTTGAACCAGCGTAGAACCAACCCACCTACGCCGAAAGAGTCAAGAAGATGAAGTAGTATGTTGTGGTCCACCATATCGAAGGCGCTTGACATGTCAAATTGAAGCAAAAGTACTTTTCAACCAATGGATAGCTCTTGTTTGAAGTTTGATAAGCTGGTGACTAGTACTGTCTCAGTGCTATAATGGGTATGGAAACCTGACTGCGAATGGTGAAGGATGTTAAAGATAGTCAGGAATTCATTCAACTGGACGTTTACCATACTCTCAATTAATTTGATAACCAATGGTATGGAAGCCACTGGGCGATAATTGGAAATAACATCGGATTTAACCTTAAGGTTCTTTGGTATGGGCGTGAGTAGAATATTACCTTGCTCTGGCGGGAAAGTCCCAGTTTCTAGCATATAGTTTAGATAGGAAGTCAGATCTTCAACAAGACATTTCGGAGCAGCTTTCAAAAGGTGGTTTGGACAGACATCCAGTCTGCAGTATTTATTAGAGAACTTTTTTAGGGCAGCGGATACGTTGTCAAATAGTAGAACATTGAAGTTGGTCCTTGTACGATCAGCTGGGCAGAAATCCTCGGACTTTGGCAAGGAGCCTAAGAACGTGTCCACAGCTGGAATACTACTAACTGATGTTGAACGTAAGGCTAAGACTTTCTCTTTGAAATAAGTTGCAAGTTGAGTGGCAGAAGGAAGGTCACCATCACAGACTTCTAACCTTTGGGTATCAAGGAAGGAGTTTAGGAGTTGATGCACCTTTTTAATGTCCCGGCCTGCTGACTGCAACGTAGTTGAAAAATAAGTTCTTTTTGCTTGCCTGATGGTGTATTTGTATTTTCGGTGTCAGTCTTTCCACGCACTAAGTGGTAGATCTGTTTTCCGTTTGTGCCAAGCTCTTTCTATTCTTCTGGTCTCAGTTGAGTTTTAAGGCTGGAAGAGAACCAAGGTGTGGAACTGCGGATGTAGGAAGTTTTGAGGCGTAATGGCGCAAATCTAGCACGGCCAGACATCTAGTTTCCAGATCGGTAAGGTAGTGAGATGATTGTGTATTGAACACGCTGTCAGCACTGTAAAAATACTTTCAGAATAGAGAAGGGTCAATGACGCCTCTAGAATAGTATGTGTGAGTCTTTCGAGGCTGAGGGAGACCTGAGGTTCGCCAATGGAGGGTGAAATGCAGTTTGTGATGGTCAGACCAGGAAGATTCGGACCAGCTAATGTCATGTAGGAGAAAATTGGCATCATCCAAAAATTTAAAAGAGAGAAGATCTAATGAGTGCCCTTTGCAGTTTATTGAAAGTGGAAGTATGTCAGACTCACTGAACGAAGTTCGGATGGTGGTGTTATTGAAACCGGGTTGGGACCCTGAACAACCATCATCTTATAGACCAATATCCTTGCTGAATGTAGAGGCAAAGATGTTTGCTAAAATATTAGCCAATCGGCTAGCGGTGATATTGCCTTTGCTGGTAGAGGACAGTCAGGTGGGATTTGTGAGAGGGCGAACTATAGCCAAAAATACGCGGAGGGTTCTGGCCTCGATGGAGTGGGTGGAGAGGAAGGGGATGCCTTCCCTTCTTATTATTTTTAATGCAGAGAAGGCATTTGATAGAGTGAATTGGAACTTTCTGTTTGCAACGTTGGAGGCCTATGGTTTTAGGGGAAGGTAGGTCAAGGCAGTACAAGCACTATATAAGGCACCAAGGGCGGTAGTGTGGGTGAATGGAATTTCATCAAAACCTATTTCCATTCAACGTGGGACAAGGCAAGGGTGTCCAATGTCACCTCTGGTAGGAAACATGGATTTTGTGACGGGCAATGATAATGTCAGCTTCCGACACTGGGAATGAAAGGGGGTTAGATATGTAAGAGATCTTTTGGACAATGAAGGAAACCTTATAACTTGGGAGACATTGCTGAATTTAGGGAAAGTGGAATTACGGAATATGTTTGCTTATAGACAGATACAGCATTACATTCAGAGTCTAGATTCAAAAGATATGCGGTTCCTCCTTAGACATCTATTACTAGAATTTTTTGAGCCAATCCAAGATAGGGGAATATCTGTATCCACATTAAAGAAAGCTTTAGAGAATATACTACTACTTAACATTTCTAAAGCGCTACTAGGGTTACGCAGCGCTGTTCAATTTAACATGGAAGGACAGTCCCTGCTCGAAGAGCTTACAATCTAAAAAGACAAATGTACAGTTAATCAGATAGGTCAGACAGATTGGGGCAACCTATGTGTTCGAAGGGTTAGGTTCCGAATGCAGCATTGAAGAGATGAGCTTTAAGCAAGGATTTGAAGATGGGTAGGGAGGGGGCTTGGCGTAGGGATTCAGGAAGACTGTTCCAGGCATAGGGTGAGGCAAGGCAAAATGAGCGGAGCCTGGAGTTGGCAATGGTGGAGAAGGGTACTGAGAGGAGGGATTTGTCATGTGAGCGGAGGTTACGGGCAGGAACTTAGGGGGAGATGAGGGTAGAGAGGTAGGGTGGAGCAGCAGAGTGAGTGCATTTGTAAGTAAGGAGGAGAAGCTTGAATTGGATGCGGTATCTGATCGGATGCCAGTGAAGCGACTTGAGAAGAGGGGTGATATGAGTATATCGGTTCTGGCGGAATATGAGACGTGCGGCAGAGTTCTGAATGGATTGAAGGGGGGATAGATGGCTGAGTGGGAGGCCAGTGAGGAGCAAGTTGCAGTAGTCGAGACGAGAGGTGATGAGAGCATGGACGAGAGTACGGGTGGTGTGCTCAGAGAGGAAAGGGCGAATTTTGTTGAGGTTGAAAAGGAAGAAGCGACAGGTTTTGGCAGTCTGCTGGATATGCGCAGAGAAGGAGAGGGAGGAGTCGAAGATGACCCCGAGGTTGCGGGCAGATGAGACGGGGAGGATGAGGGTGCCATCAACTGAGATAGAGAGTGGGGGAAGAGGAGAAGTGGGCTTAGGTGGAAAGACGATAAGCTCGGTCTTGGACATGTTCAGCTTCAGGTGGCGGTTGGACATCCAGGCTGCAATGTCAGATAGGCAGGCCGATACCTTGGCCTGGGTCTCTGCGGTGATGTCTGGTGTGGAGAGAGAGAGCTGGGTGTCATCAGCGTAAAGATGATACTGGAAGCCATGAGATGAGATCAGTGAGCCTAGGGAAGAGGTGTAGATAGAGAAGAGAAAGGGTCCAAGAACAGATCCCTGGGGAACTCCAACAGATAGCGGGATGGGAGTGGAGGAAGGTCCATGAGAGTGCACCCTGAATGTGCGGTGAGAGAGATAGGAGGAGAACCAGGAGAGGACAGAGCCCTGGAACCCAAATGAGGCCAGTGTGGCGAGAAGTAAATCGTGATTGACAGTGTCAAAAGCGGCAGAAAGATCGAGGAGGATGAGGATGGAGTAGTGGCCTCTGGATTTGGCCAGGAGCAGGTCATTGCAGACTTTAGAGAGTGCTGTTTCTGTCGAGTGGAGAGGGCGGAAACCGGACTGGAGTGGGTCGAGGATGGCATGAGAGGAGAGAAAATCAAGACAGCGGCTGTGAACTGCGCGCTCAAGTATTTTGGAAAGGAACGGTAGGAGATGATGGGGCGATAGTTGGAGGGGCAGGTAGGGTCGAGTGATAGTTTTTTGAGGAGAGGTGTGACTACGGCATGCTTGAAGGTGTCTGGGACAGTTGCAGTGGAGAGAGAGAGGTTAAGGATGCGACAGATGGAGGGGTTGACAGTATGGGCGATGGTGTTAAGTAGGTTGGTGGGGATGGGATCAGAGGAACAGGTGGTGCATTTCGAGGAGGAAAGAAGGCGGGAGGTTTCATCCTCGGTGATCTCAGGAAAGGAGGAGAAGGAGGCCTGGGTTGGTTGGTTGAGGGAGAGGGTTAATGGGTGAAGAGGGGGGGGGTGGGGGGTGATGGCTTGGTAGTGAATTCAAGGTTGATCTTTTGCACTTTGTCGTGGAAGTAATCAGCCAGTGATTGAGGAGAGAGTGAGGGGGGAGTGGGAGCGGGGGGCACCTTGAGGAGAGAGTTAAGGGTGGCGAAGAGACGACGAGGTTTGGAGCTGAGCAAATTGGTCAATTGGGTGTAATAGTCCTGTTTTGCAAGGAATAGGGAGGAGTGGAAGGAGGATAGCATGAATTTATAGTGAAGGAAGTCTGAATGAGTACGAGATTTCCTCCAGAGGCGTTCAGATCGTGCGCAGGAGCGAAGGTAACGGATGCAAGGGGTCAGCCAGGGCTGGGGATTAGTAGGTTTTGTGGGACGGGAGGTGGATGGTGCGAGGGTGTCCAGAGCAGAGGAGAGAGCGGCATTGTAAGCGGAGACCGCTTTGTCGACAGTCTCGGAGGACATGATGGATGGGAGGAGATTAGAGATACTAGCGGATAAGGTGAGGGGGTCAATGGCCTGGAGATTCCTGGAGGTGGTGGTTAAGTTTGGCGGGGCAGGGGGGGTGAAGAAGTGTGAATGTGATCAGGTGGTGATCAGAGAGAGGAAGAACTGACGCTTGGAAATTGGAGGGTGAGCCAGATGAGGAAAGGACGAGGTCAAGACAATGGCCGTCAGGGTGAGTAGGGGTGGTAGAGCACAGCTGGAGGTTGAAGGAGGAAGTTAGGGTGAGGAACTTAGAAGCATGAGGGTCGGATGGGTCATCAACATGTATATTGAAGTCTCCGAGAATGAGGGATGGAGATGAGGGTTCAAGAAAGACAGAGAGCCAGGCATCGAAGTCGGTAAGGAAGGAAGAGAAGGATTTATCAGGGGGGCGGTAGATGACTGCCACTCTGAGTGGTAGCGGGTTGAATAGCCGGATGGAGTGGGCTTCAAAGGATGAGAAACAGTGAGACTGCGGTAGGAGGAGGGGTTGGAAACTACAGGAGGGCGAGAGTAGTAACCCAACTCCTCCACTGCAGCCAACTGGGCAGGGAGTGTGTGAGAAGAGGTAACCACCATGGCAAAGGGCTGTGACTGAGGCAGAGTTGTCTGGGGAGATCCAGGTTTCGGTTAGGGCGAGCAGTTGAAGGGAGTGGGAGATGAAGAGATCGTGGGTGAAGGGCAGTTTGTTGCAGACTGAGTGGGCATTCCACAAGGCGCAGGAGAAGGGGAGGGAAGAAGAGGGAAGGAGGGGAATAGAGACGAGATTGGAGACGTCCCGGGATCGTCCGCGTGGATAGGACGGGGACAGATGAGGGGGACCTGGATTAGGGTTAATGTCTCCGGCGGATAGTAGGAGGAGGAACAAGAGAGAGCGGAGGAGGGAGGGGGAGGACGGGCGACGAAGGCGACGAAGACGGGGTGCACTTAGGAGGAATGGGGATTGGTTAATAGCAGGAAGGAAGTGTTGAAGGTTGAGAGCTAGGATGGAGGAGGGGGATAAGAGGGATGGTGAGGTGGTGAGGGATGGGGGTGAAAAGGGTAATGCCGTGGAGGGCCAGGCGGGAGGGCAACGAGTTCCAATGGTGGACAGTGGGGGTGGGGAGGAGAAGAGATTAGGAAGGGACAGGGCAAGGAAGAGAATGTGGATAGGAGCCATACGTAGTGACTGAGGTGTAGCAGGTGACTGTGTGGTGACTAAGGTGTTAAGCAGATAGATAGAATGGAGAGCTGGGTTGGAGGTTTGGAATTGATGGACTGGTAAGTTAATAGTTGACAAGCTAGCAGCAGGCAGGCAGGTAAGTCAGTGGATGAGAGGCTCGCAGGCAGGCAGGCGAGCAGGTAAGTCAATGGTTGACAAGGTAGCAGCAGGCAGGCAGGTAAGTCAATGGTTACAGAAAATGCAAGGGAAGGGGGAGTTACAACAGCGATGGAGTAAAGATTTGGGTATCTCGGTTACCTCGTTAAATATAGAACAACTAGCAGGGCGAAGTATATAAGGTCGGTTAGTGCTGAGCTTTGTGAAAGCAATTTTAAGAGTGTTGCATAGAGCCTATTTTACACAAGAACATCTTTTCAAGGCTGGAGGTTCTCCGGTATGTAAGAAATGTCATTCAGCAGTCAGTTCATTTATACATGCGATTTGAGAATGTGTACAAGTTCAGACCTTTTGGAGGACAATGATTTCTTACCTGGAGACCTTGGGGGGCAGACCAATTAAAAAGTCGCCAGCAGGAATCTTGCTAGATAAATTTGAAGATTTTGGCCTCCAAGATAAATATTTTAAGTTGTTAATTAGGAAGGCAGTGATGTTAGGTAAAAGAACAGTGCTGGGGGAGTGGATCAGTGACCATGCCCCTTCATTTTGGCAGTGGAGGAACAATTACATGCTTTGATGTTGCTGGAACAACAATATGCCCGGCTCACATTGAAACGGAAGAAAACGGTTTTGTTAATTTGAGATGCATATATTCAGTCCTTGCCCCACAGAGCCCGCAGTCTTCTGTTAAACTTGTTTTAGGGAAGGGGTACCAAAGTAACTGACGACAAGGGAAAGAAATAGGGACCGGATGGCCTGGTCCATGAAACCTGGAACACCTTAATAATATTTGGGAGTAAAAAGGAGGTAGAGCCAACGGGGGAGGGAAATGGGAGGAGATCAGTGAAGGGGGGGGGGGTAAAAGGGGGGGAAGAGGTTAGGGACTGGGAAAAGGGGGGGAGAAGAGGTGGATGGGGGAAAGGGGGACGTAGGGGGTGGGGGGGGTTATTTCTATCAGAACGCTAGTGTTATGATTCCGCCGGTCTGGCAGGGGAAGGGGGTGGACTTCATTCCTGATTGGCTGTCAGGGTTTGTACAGACATCAGTGGGTAGTACTTTAGCCTGCATGTTTCTGCTTTCCCTGCTTTGGCGTTACATTTCTTTGTGACTAAAAGCCGGTGCAGGTCTCTGCCAGTACGTTGTGCTGTGCTCTGGCTTTGATCTGTGTTTTCCTGTTCAGGGATTCTTTTCCTTCCCCTTTGTTTGCGTTAGCTGGTACAGTGTGTGTGTGTGTGTGTGTGTGTGTGTGTGTGTGTGTGTGTGTGTAATCAGTTCACTTGTCTCCAGCTGGGCTCTCCCTCGCTGCTTGCAGGTCTCTGTGGGAAGCCAGCTGCTTGTTTGTTCAGAGAGGGGCTGTGCTCCGGTTCAGCCACCGACTCAGCAGGCTGCTGGTCGGCAGCTTTCTCTCTGATTGTTTGTTTACTGAAGGATCTCTCTCCCCCGTCTTCCTGCTTGCTGGCTCAGTAAGTTTAACCCTTTGTGTACTGTGGCTCTGCCTCGGTCTTCTGGGTGCTCTGTTAGAGGTTTCCTTTCTCTTCTCCTGTGTCTTTCCCCTGGTATTTGGTTGGGGCCTAGTTTACCCTTTTGTTTGCTGTGCCTGGGGAGGTGTGTTCTTTCTCCCTTCTGCCCTGGGGAGGGGGTCCCGGGCTGCGGCGTCCCTGGGTCAGGAGGGGGGCCTTTTGGGCTGCTGTCTCCACATCCGCCTGTGGTTACAGGGGCCCTCCTGTATTAGTGCCCCTGTCCCGCGCTGGGCCCCTGAGAGGGTGTGGCCCTACTCTGGTTCTTTTGTTTCCCTTGCCCTGTGACTGGTGTATGTCTGGGTTCCGGTTCGGCCGTGAGGCCCGTATGAGTGGCTCTGAGTGTCTGGGTTCCAGGTCGGCCGCGAGGCCCGCTTGCATGCCTATTTCCCTTTCTTCCTGAGGTGCTGCGGGGAGGGGTAGGCTAGGGGTATTGGGTAGTTGGGGGCGTGGGTCGGTCTCCCCCAGCTTTGGTCTGCGATCTGCGGGCCTCGGCCGGGGCTCAAGGGCTCACGACCAACCCAACGGATTACAGCTAGTTACGTAAGATGGCAGGTATAAATTTGGTGGGGGTGGAGGGGGAACGGGGGGTTTGGTGAGGGGGGGTAAAGTTTAATGGAAATGATGACGACGTTATTTGCTGGATGACTATTCGATTAACTTGTAAACTATGGTTTAGATACAAAGATTATTGTATGTGTTATTTACAAAATGTCATCAATAAAAATTGTTGAAACATAACACCCTATTTACAAAGCCGCGTGGCAATGACAACACAGCCCATTCAAAGTAAATGGGCTGTGTCAGCATTACCGCACCTTTCAGCCGCTAGCGTGGCTTTATAAACAGGGGGGTAAGTGTGCACATTGCATGTTACTGCTGTTACTAGCATTTAATTTTCCTGTTAAGTTTACCTCACTGTTCTAATTGTGTATGATGCTGATAATTGGTCATTTTGCTATTGTTATGTTGTTACTACAATGTGCTGTAAGTTGTCTGAGTCAAATACATCTATTCTACATTACTTTGAATGAATCTCTTCAGAAAAGTGATTTAAAAAATCTTAAAATAAGTAAAAAAAAATATGTTAATATGTTTTGTTGTATATTTTTGGTTGTTCCTTTTATTAGGATTGCATTTTTTTATTTGAAGAGTATCAGAAATGTTTTCATAGAACAAGGAAAGAGTCGCCAGATGACAAACCATTTGAAGTCTCAGAGAAATACATATTTGGGAAATTTGAAGCTTTCTATAAAAGACTGAATAAAGTAAGTACACATACAAATTTCAATCCAAAACCAGGGGCCCGGACTAAATCGGGGGGGGGGGGGGGGGGGGCAGGCCCCCCTGGCCCCACCTAGCTACAACCCTGCTTAGACATTTTTCAGCCATAATGGAACAAAACAAAAACGTCCAGGAGATGTTTTGAGCTAGACCTGTTTTTATAATGAATAAGGCACAAAAAGGTGCCCTAAATAACCAGATGTCCACTGGTTATTTAGGGCAAAAGATGACAACTGATGAAAAAATTACTTGCCAGCCTCTATGCCAACCTCAGATGTTATACTCAGGTCCATTAGAATAGCATGCAGGTCCCTGGAGTAGTGTAGTAGTGGTGCAGTGCACTGCAGACAGGTGGACCCAGACTCCTACCTCCCCCTGTTACACTTGTGGAGGAAACTGTGAGCTCTCCAAAACTCACCAGAAACCCACTGTACCCACATATAGGTGCCCGCTTCACCCTTAAGGGCTATGGTAGTGGTGTACAGTTGGGGGTAGTGGGTTTTGGGGGCTCAGTAGACAAGATAAGGGAGCAATGTTGAGATATGTACCTGGGAGCTTTTTATGAAGTCCAATGCAGTGCTCCCTAGAGTGCCCTATTGCTGTCTTCGGATGTCAGGGTGACCAGTCTACTAAAAATGCTGGCTCCTACATCCCAATGGCTTGATTTTGTTCATTTTGTACTTGGACTTTTTTTTTTTTCGAAAATGGACCAAAAAACAAAACGTCCAAATCACAAAACAGTAATTTCGAAAAAAAAAGATAGATGTTTTTCTTTTTCGAAAATAACCTTCTTTTCTATTTAGATTTTTGCAAAACGTCCAAAGTCGGACGATGTCTTATCGAAAATGCCCTTCCACATCAACCAGCTCACCTTTCTCCATATGCTTATTCATGCCTTCAAAGAAATGAAGTAAATTGAAAAGGCAAGGTTTCCCTTGGCAGAATCCATGGTAACTCTGTCCCATTAACCCATATTGTGTCTATGTGTCAGTGCAAACCAGGGGCGTATCTGGACTCCGGCGGTAGGGGGGGCCAGAGCCAGAGGGAGGGGGCACATTTTAGCGCCCCCCCCGCCCCCCCCCCCCGCCGCCGCCGCCGCCGCCGCCGAGCCCCCACCGCCACCAATAACTTAGTCTCTCCACCCCCCTCCCGCCGCCAACCCTCCCCCGCTACCGTTCTTACTTTTGCTGGCGGGGGACCCCAACCCCCGCCAGCCGAGGTCTGCTTCCACCTGCCGCTGCCTTCAAAACTTCTTCTTCAGCCGGCGGGGGACCCCAAACCCCCGCCAGCCGCCCCGCGCTGTTTAAAATTCATCTTCGGCCTCCGTGGCCGTGCTGCTGGGATAGGCGGCGCTGTTGAAATCCACTTCGGAGTCTGACGTCGCAGCACGTACAACGTACAACGACGTCAGACTCCGAAGTGGATTTCAACAGCGCCGCCTATCCCAGCAGCACGGCCACGGAGGCCGAAGATGAATTTTAAACAGCGCGGGGCGGCTGGCGGGGGTTTGGGGTCCCCCGCCGGCTGAAGAAGAAGTTTTGAAGGCAGCGGCAGGTGGAAGCAGACCTCGGCTGGCGGGGGTTGGGGTCCCCCGCCAGCAAAAGTAAGAACGGCAGCGGGGGAGGGTTGATGGCGGTAGGGGGGGCCAGGGCAAAATCTGCGGGGGCCCAGGCCCCTGAGGCCCCACGCAGATACGCCCCTGGTGCAAACTATTCCCACTAAACCTGACACTCCTTTTTTACACGTACTCCCTCATCCAATCATTGATTCACAGGACAATCTATCCTTTACTAAACCCATCACTGAAGACAAAATTTTGAATACTTTAAAAACAATAGCCAAATGTAAAACACCTGGCCCCGATGGCTTCCCAGTTGAATTTTACCTAGCCTTCTCATCAGTGTACCTAGGATGGCCTCTTTTTTTTGATTACTTGATCACCACCAGCTTGATTCGAGGCTCTTCTATGGAGGCAAATATTATCCTATTGCCAAAACCTGGCAAAGATCCTCAGTTAGTACAAAGTTATAGGCCTCTATACCAAGATATTCGCTAAACTTCTGGCTTCTCGCCTACAAAATATATTGCCGAAGATAATGGTCCTGACCAAAATGGCTTCATGTATGGCTGAATGTCATGTGATAGCACCTGGACATTTGCCAATGTACTCGTGTCTGCAGCTGCTTCTACAGCTCCTTATGTACCTCTTGTATTGGATTCTGAAAAGGCCTCCTATGGTGTCGAATGGCCTTTTCTTTTTCAAACTCTCAATTGGCTTGGCTTTTCCCAACAAGCTATCAATCTCATCAAAGTATTATATCTGTTGCTGACTACCAAAATATGTATTCTCCGAGGACAAGCAGGCTCTCATATTCTCACGTGTGGGTAGACGCTGATCCGCGTTGGCCGGTCTGGCATTTATGCCCAAGTGAAAAAACAGAGCTCTGTGAAGGTCGCCGTGCCCCACTGCGTACGCATGAGTGTCTTGCCGCAAGAACATGGTCCTCTCAGTTTCTTTTTATCTGCGTGAAGAGAAGCCGAGTTCTTCAGTGTCTCTTCATTCGTCTGTTTTTTTTTAGCTTTAGAGTTTTTTTGGCCTTTTTTCGTACCTTCTTTTGCCTTGTGTCTTTAAAAAGTAAAAAGGCCCTTCATTTTTTCTTATTCTTTTGCCCACGTTTGTTTCCTTTATTTTTTTGATGTGGGCTTCCTTTAGGCCATGACTCTGGTCGGGAACCTCTTTTTTTAGTTTTGCCCTTTTTTCAGGCACCATTGAACCGTTTGATTTGGCTGGCGAGCTCTTCCCGTCCATGTCCACGAAGACTCCCAGTGGCTTCAAGTGTTGTATCAAGTGCAACTGGATCAACTCGGGGAAAAAACACCCATTCTTGTTGTCTTCAGTGTCTTGAGCCCAACCATAGCCCTGCTCACTGTGTTCTTTGCCTTTGTATGAAAAAGAGAACCCAGGTTTCCCGTGAGGTTTAACGCGAGAAGATACTTGGAGCCAGGTCCGGTTCCTCGATGTCGAGTGTCACACTGGCATTGGGTGTATCGGTAAGCATGGCTGCTTTCAGACCTCAGGACACTGGGAGCAGTGAGGCATCCATTGGGTCTCCACCTGTCTCAAGGCCTCCTGATGTGCAGGCCCACCGGGACCATCCATTGTCGAACTCGACCCCGAAGCGATGTGAGGATTCGACATTGTCCTTGGCACTGAGGAACATGGGTGACATACTTCAGGCGAAGGCCAGGAAGTACCATCACTGGTTGCCCTCGATACACAGTGCTGGAAGTTTCAGGGTGCCGCGGGACACAGCACCCGGGAAATGTCGGCACCAGGAGGACTACTCTCCCTCCATCCATGGAGGTGCCAACGCGATTGTCTCCAGGCAGCAGAGATCCTGTTCCTGTATTAGCCCATTGATTCTGTAACCTGTGCCTCAGCCAACGCCCCAGCTTTTCCCGATGTCGGCCCTCGATGATCGCATCCGGGCCTTGCTCCCTGGCCTGCTGAATGGCCTCATGCAACGATGTACTACAGTATTTGGGGTGCTTGCATCTGCTTTACCTCCCTCTGCGGCCCTGCCTGGCCCTCAGTTTGCGATATGGCCTCCTATGCTGGCACCCCTCCGACGTCGGTGGAGGAAGCTTCGCCTTTCAGGCAGGAGCCAGGTCTCTCAATGCTGCTTTCGAGGACATGGTTCCTCGGCTTCGAGGAAGGCTTTGTCTCAGTCACCTCGTGGAGAGATTTTATCCAACACTGAGCAGGAGCGCTCATGGGAATCAGAAGAGGATCCCAGATACTTTTCCTCTGATTGAGTGTTATGGGCATAGGCGGCCGGTGGCCCAACTGTTTGGGGAGGCTAAAGGGGGCGGGGGTGGGGCCAGGGGTGGAGCTTAAATCCATAATTGTCTGATAACACACAGAAAAAATAAATAAATAAAAAATAAAAGTCACAATTAATACCTTTTATTAAATTTAGATATTAGATATGTATCATATGTCAAAGAATAAAGTGGTTGCTCAAAGCATATTCTAACCACAATCGCTCAACTGCAAAACACTATGCACAACTTTGTGCAAAAACATACTTAGAACCTTACTGTACCATAAATATTACACTGGGCAGAACCTAATACACCAATATACCACCCATACGGAAAATGCAGACCATCAACAATATGAAACAAGGGATCATATCATCACAATTCTCATGTAGAGCCACAAAACACCCTAATTCATGTTTAATGTGGGATAAAATGCCATAAATAAGTATATAAATATAAACTTTTAATGTTGAGCACCTGATTCTCAAAGTGGACATATTCCAAATACTATAATGAAAATAAAATGATCTTTTCTACCTTTGTCGTCTGGTTGACTTTTTCTGATCATGCTGGCCCAGTATCCGATTCTGCTGCTATCTGTCCTCAGTGCAGGTCAGGAAGTCATCCTCGTTAAATATCTCCCTGGGAACCCAGGACACCTCCAGCCAACCCCCCCCTGCTCTCCCAGCAGTAAGGTAAACAAATTAAACCATAAACCAATTTCTACAACTGTTTACACAAGGCTAGAGGGCTTTCACTGCAGCTCCTGCTGTGAGGATGGAGGTAAATCAACAATTGAAACCCCTCAGAGCAGCTGGACTCCACAGCTGATCCATCCTGCTGCAGCAGGGGAGGCTTAGCCTCTCCAAGCCTTATATACCGTGCGCCTATGGTTATGGAATCTGTTGTGAGCCATCCCCTCCACCTGTGAGGAGACATCCTCTACCCGAGAGCCTCTCTTTCCCATCATTTTGTGAGGGAAATGGCTGATGCAATTCCATTCCCTGTAGAAGTGGAGGATGAGCCCAGGGCCAAGATGTTCGAGGTCCTGGACTATACCTCCCCTCATAAGGAGGCAGTGATGGCTTATCTCCACGAGATACTCAAGGCAGTCCTTTTTAGGAACGGGCATCCTTAGTCCCTGTTGTTCCCAAGAAGATTGACACCCAGTACTGGATCTATGGTGAGCCTGGATTTGTGTGGCCTCAGTTTTCTCACGACTCCATGGTTATGGAATCTGCTCAAGAGTGCCAGGAGTACTAGGGACTATGCCTCGGCTCCACCAGGCAGAGAAGCTAGAATCCTGGATTCCTTTGGGAGAAAGATGTCCCAGGCCTCTATGCTCATCTCCCATATTCAGTCATACCAGCTCTTCACAGGTGTTTACTTGCGGAACTTGGTGAGACAGTTGTCTGACTTGGTTGATACGCTCCCTCCGTAGCAGGCCGAACCTTTTCGCCAGTTGATAAAGCAGCAGTAGGCATGCCGAAAGTTCCTGGCCAGGGGCACTTACAACACTTTTGATGTGGCATTCAAGATCTCTGCTCAGAGTATAGCAATTCGCAGACTCGAGGCTGGAGGACGCCCCTTGACATGGGGGATAACCTTTTTGGAGAGAAGGTTGAGGAGGTCGCAGACCGGATCAAGAAACACACTGATACCATCTCTTCTCTATCACGCCGGACGCCTTCTGCATCTACCTTCTCATCTAGGAGGTTTTTTGGTAAGTCAAGGAGTGGTTCCTACTACTACTCTAGGCGTAAGTACACTTTTTTGGGATCTTGCCAGGTATTTGTGACCTGGATTGGCCACTGTTGGAAACAGGATGCTGGGCTTGATGGACCTTTGGTCTTTCCCAGTATGACAATACTTATGTACTTATCTACATCAGGCGTGGATGCTGTTCAAAAATACCATCCTGCAAGCCCAGGCCAAATATATTCTGCGTATTAAAAAAAGGAGGACTGAAAACCAAACGACAGCCAACATGATTAAAAGTGAGGTGAAGGAAGCTATTAGAGCTAAAAGAAAATCCTTCAGAAAATGGAAGAAGGAACCGACTGAAAATGATAAGAAACAGCATAAGGAATGGCAAGTCAAATGCAAAGCGTTGATAAGGAAGACAAAGAGGGACTTTGAAAAAAAGGTTGTGTTGGAAGCAAAAACATATAGTAAAAAGTTTTTGTATGTATATTATTTTATTTTTGTTACATTTATACCCCACACTTTCCCACTCATGGCAGGCTCAAAAGCAGGCTCAATGCGGCTTACATGGGGCAATGGAGAGTTAAGTGACTTGCCCAGAGTCACAAGGAGCTGCCTGTGCCTGAAGTGGGAATTGAACTCAGTTCCACAGTTCCCCAGGACCAAAGTCCACCACCCTAACCATTAGGTCACTCCTCCACTCATTATATCAAAAGCAGTAAACCTGCAAAAGAATTAGTTGAATCGGTAGGTGACCGAGGGGTAAAAGGGGCAATCAGGGAAGACAAAGCCATAGCAGAGAGATTAAATGAATTCTTCTGTCTTCACCGAGGGAGATTTGGGAGAGATACCTGTGCCATAAATAGTATTCAGAGCTGACGAGTCAGAGAAGCTGGACGAAATCTCTATAATCTCTATAAACCATGGAATATTACTTCACATCATGGAATACTTTGGAGGTAATTTTCTCAATTGGTTTAGAGGATTCCTGACAACAAGATTATACCAAGTAACAACTAAAGCGGCGACATCAGCCCCATGGATACCTGAGTGTGGAGTTCCCCAAGGTTCCCCCCTCTCACCAACCCTCTTAACCTAATGATGATACTCCTAGCCAAGCTACTTGACAATCAAAACCTCAATCCATACATATATGCAGATCTACATCCCGTTCAAACGCGATTTAAAAGAAATCACCAACGAGACCAACCAAAGCTTCCAAATCCTGCACTCTTGGGCGGACGCATTTCAGCTAAAACTCAACGCAGAAAAAACACAGTGTCTTATACTCACCTCACAACATAACACAAGTAAATTCTCCAACATAACCACCCCAAACTTTTCCCTTCCCATCTCAAACACTTTGAAAATTCTTGGAGTTACCATTGATCGAAATCTTACGCTTGAAGACCACGCAAAGAATACAACTAAGAAAATGTTCCACTCCATGTGGAAACTCAAGAGAGTAAAGCCTTTTTTCCCAAGGGCCATTTTTCGAAACCCGGTACAATCAATGGTACTGAGTCGCTTGGACTACTGCAATGCACTTTACGCTAGCTGTAAAGAACAAATCATCAAGAAACTTCAGACTGCCCAAAATACCGCAGACAGACTTATATTTGGAAAAACAAAATACGAAAGTGCAAAACCCCTCAGAGAAAGATTACACTGGCTCCCAATTAAAGAACGTATCGCGTTCAAGATTTGCACGATTGTTCATAAAATCATTTACGGAGACGCCCCGTCATACATGCTAGATCTCGTGGACCTTCCACCCAGAAACGCTAAAAGATCTGCCCGCACTTTTCTTAACCTGCACTTCCCCAGCTGCAAAGGATTAAAATACAAATTAACACATGCGTCCAGCTTCTCCTACATGAGCACGCAGCTATGGAATGCACTACCAAGACATTTGAAAACAATCAACGAAATAATTAACTTTCGCAAATCTTTGAAAACCTATCTCTTCAACAAAGCTTACTACTACAATCCATAATTTAGCTACAACACTCCATCACTCCTCCCTTATTCTGCCTGTCTTCTGTTATAACTGCCTGACTATATCGCCTTGCTATCCTTGATATCTTTGTAACACCAATTGTATCTTTTGTACCCTGAAATGGCGATGCCATAACAGGTCTTTGTAAGCCACATTGAGCCTGCAAATAGGTGGGAAAATGTGGGATACAAGTGCAGTAAATAAAATAATAAAAAAATAAACCTGGAGGATGTAATGGGGCAATTTGACAAATTGAAGAGTAGCAAATCTCCTGGACCGAATGGTATCCATCTCACAGTACTGATAGAATTGAAAAATGAACTTGTGGAACTATTGTTAGTAATATGTAATTTATCTTTAAAGTCGAGCATGGTACAGGAAGATTGGTGGCCAATGTAACACCGTTTTTAAAAAAAGGTTTCAGAGGAGATCCAGGAAATTATAGATGGTGAGCCTGATGCCGGTGTCAGGCAAAATGGTAGAGACTATTACAAAGAACAAAATTACAGATCATATTCAAAAGCATGGATTAATGAGACAAAGCCAACATGGATTTAGTGAAGGAAAATCGTGCCTCACCAATCTATTACATTTCTTTGACGGGGTGAACAAACTTGTGGCTAAAGATGAGCCGGTTGATGTGGTGTATCTGGATTTTCAAAAGGCGTTTGACGAAGTACCTCATGAAAGACTCCAGAGGGAATTGGAGAGTCATGGGATAGGAGGGAGTGTCCTATTGTAGATTAACAACTGGTTAAAAGATAGAAAACAGAGAGTAGGTTTAAGTGGTCAGTATTCTCAATGGAGAAGGGCAGATAGTGGGGTTCCCCAGGGGTCTGTGCTAGGACTGCTGCTTTTTAACATATTTATATATGACCTAGAGATGGAAGTAACATAGTAGATGATGGCAGAAAAAGACCTGCATGGTCCATCCAGTCTGCCCAACAAGATAAACTCATATGTGCTACTTTTTGTGTATACCTTATCTTGATTTGTATCTGTCATTTTCAGGGCACAGAGCATATAAGTCTGCCCAGCACTATCCCTGCCTCCCAACAACCGGCTCTGGCACAGATCGTATAAGTCTGCCCAGCACTATCCTCGCCTCCCACCACCAGCTCTGCCACCCAATCTCAGCTAAGCTTCTGAGGATCCATTCCCTCGGAACAGGATTCCTTTATGTTTATCCCATGCATGTTTGAATTCCGTTACCGTTTCCTCTCCACCACCTGCCGTGAGAGAGCATTAAATTTGCTGATGACACAAAGTTATTCAAAGTTGTTAAATTATGAGAGGATTGTGAAAAATTACAAGAGGACCTTCTGAGACTGGAAGACTGTGCGTCTGAATGGCAGATGACATTTAATGTGAGCAAGTGCAAAGTGATGCATATGGGAAAGAGGAATCGCAGATGATGTTTAATGTGAGGAAGTACATCGTGATGCATGTGGGAAAGAGAATCCAAACTATAGATACATGTTGCATGGTTCCACATTAGGAAAATTATCTAGGCATCATTGTTGATGATAAACGTTGAAACCCTCTGCGCAGTGTGCAGCTGAGTCTAAGAAAGTTAGGCATTATTAGTAAAGGAATGGAAAACAAAAATGAGAATATTATAATACCTTCGTATTGCTCCATGGTGCAAGTGCACCTTGAGTACTGTATGCCAGGGGCATAGCCAGACTTCGGCGGGAGGCGGGTCCAGAGCCCGAGCTGAGTGGGCACATTTTAGCCCTCCCCCCCGGTGCTGCCACCCCCACTCCCGCCATTGCTGGTCCCCCCGCCACCAACTTTGACCCCCCCACCCCCCGCCGACGACCCTCTCGCCCCCCCTCCTGCCGCCAACCTGCGTTCGCCTACCTTTGCTAGCGGGGGACCCCAACCCCCACCAGCCGAGTTCCTCTTCTTCCCAATATCGCGCAAGACTTCGTTCTAGTCTGATGTCCTGCACGTACAACATCAGGACGTCAGACTAGAACGAAGCCTTGCACGGAATTGGGAAGAAGAGGACCTCGGCTGGCTGGGGTTGGGGTCCCCCGCCAGCAAAGGTAGGCGACGGCGGGTTGGCGACGGGAGGGGGGGTCGAGAGGGTTGTCAGCAGGGGGGTCCAGGGGCAAATCTAAGGGGATCCAGGCCCCCGTGGCCCCATACTGGCTACGCCACTGCTGTATGCAATTATGGTTACATCTCGGATTTAGAAGAGGTACAGAAAATGGCAGTGAAAATGATGAAGGGGTTGGGACGACTTCCCTATGAGGAAAGACTGAAGCGCTACGGTTCTCCATCTTGGAGGAGAGACAGCCATGGGAAGATTTGGTAGAGGTCTATAAAATACTCAGTAGAGTGGAACAGGTAGATATGAATCACTTGTTTACTCTTTCCAAAAATACTAGGACTAGGAGGCACGCAACAAAGCTACAAATCATGAAAAATATTTCTTCACTCAGCATGTAATTAAATACTGGAAATTGTCAGAGAATGTGGTAAAAGCTGTTAGTTTAGCAGGGTTTAAAAAAAGGTTTGGCTAATTTCCTAAAAGAAAAGTCCATAATCCATTATTAAGATGGACTTTAAAAAATCCACTGCTTATTTCTAGGATATGTAGCATAAAATCTGTTTTACTGTTGTGGGATTTTACCAGGTTTTTGTGACCTAGTTTGGTCACTGTTGGAAACAGAAAACTGGGCTTGATGGACCTTTGTTTTGTCCCAGTATGGCAATGCTTGTATTCATAGTAACATAGTAAATGACGGCAGAAAAAGAGCCGCACGGTCCATCCAGTCTGCCCAACAAGATAAACTCATGTGTATACTTTACCTTGATTTGTACCTGTCTTTTTCAGGGCACAGACCGTATAAGTCTGGCCAGCACTATCTCCTCCTCCCAACCACCAGCCCTGCCTCCCACCACAGGCTCTGGCACAGACCGTATAAGTCTGCCCAGTACTGTTCCCCGCCTCCCAACCACCAGTCCCGCCTCCCACCACCGGATCTGGCACAGACCGTATAAGTCTGCCCACCACTATCTTCGCCTCCCCACCACCAACCCCTCTTCCCCCCCACCGGCTCCACCACCCAATTTCAGCTAAGCTTCTGAGGATCCATTCCTTCTGCACAGGATTCCTTTATGTATATCACATGCATGTTTGAATTCCGTTACCGTTTTCTTCTCCACCACCTCCCGCGGGAGGGCATTCCAAGCATCCACCACTCTCTCTGTGAAAAAATACTTCCTGACATTTTTCTTGAGTCTGCCCCCGTTCAATCTCATTTCATGTCCTCTTGTTGTACCGCCTTCCCATCTCCGGAAAAGATTTGTTTGCGGATTAATACCTTTCAAATATTTGAACGTCTGTATCATATCACCCCTGTTCCTCCTTTCCTCCAGGGTATACATGTTCAGGTCATCAAGTCTCTCCTCATATGTCTTGGAACGCAAATTCCATACCATTTTCGTAGCTTTTTTTTTGCACCGCTTCCACTTTTTTTACATCCTTAGCAAGGTAAGGCCTCCAAAACTGAACACAATACTCCAGGTGGGGCCTCACCAACGACTTGTACAGGGGCATCAACACTTCCTTTCTTCTGCTGGTCACACCTCTCTCTATACAGCCTAGTAACCTTCTCGCTACGGCCACCGCCTTCTCACACTGTTTCGTTGCCTTCAGATCCTCGGATACTATCACCCCAAGATCCCTCTCCCCCTCAGTACATATCAGACTCTCACCGCCTAACACATACGTCTCTCGTGGGTTTCTACTCCCTAAGTGCATCACTTTGCATTTCTTCGCATTGAATTTTAATTGCTAAACCTTAGACCATTCTTCTAGCTTCCGCAGATCTTTTTTCATGTTTTCCAATCCCTCCCGGGTGTCCACTCTGTTACAAATCTTAGTATCATCCGCAAATAGGCAAACTTTACCTTCTAACCCTTCGGCAATATCACTCACAAATATATTGAACAGAATCGGCCCCAGCATCGATCCCTGAGGCACTCCAGTACTCACCTTTCCCTCCTCCAAGCGAACTCCATTTACCACCACCCTCCGTCGTCTGTCCGTCAGCCAGTTCCTAATCCAGTTCACCACTTCGGGACCTATCTTCAGCTCATCAAGTTTATTTAAGAGCCTCCTGTGGGGAACCGTGTCAAAAGCTTTGCTAAAATCTAAGTAGATTACGTCTATAGCATGTCGATGATTCAATTCTCCAGTTACCCAATCAAAGAATTCAATGAGATTCGTTTGGCACGATTTCCCTCTGGTAAAACCATGTTGTCTCGGATCTTGCAACTTATTGGTTTCCAGGAAATTCACTAGCCTTTCCTTCAGCATCACTTCCATTACTTTCCCAATAACCGAATTGAGGCTTACCGGCCTGTAGTTTCCAGCTTCTTCCCTATCACCACTTTTGTGAAGAGGGACCACATCCGCTGTTCTCCAATCCCTCGGACCCTCTCCCATCTCCAAGGATTTATTAAACAAATCTTTAAGAGGACCCGCCAGAACCTCTCTGAGCTCCCTCAATATCCTGGGGGTGGATCCCGTCCGGTCCCATGGCTTTGTCCACCTTTAGCTTTCCAAGTTGTTGATATCTAAAATGTGCTTTAAAGTCACTTATTTTTCATTTTGATGAAAAACAGTCAAATATTAAGTTTTAAGTTTTGTTATTGTTACTGCCCTCCCTCTCTTTCTTTTTTTTCTTTATCTACATAGAGGAGCAGTTAAGATACAACAGTTTGCATTTAAAGAGAGTTATAACTTTTAATATCAGTACTTCAACCTGTAAGGTTTCCTGATTTGTCTTCTGGCTGGATTGTAGACTTCTCAGAGAAGGTATTTTCTTATGTGTATTTGTATTATCTAATGATACTTGTCCTAGTAGTGGTGGAAAAGAGAAACCTTGCGCATTTTTATGAACAGCGCCTAAGTAGAAAGAATCCTTACTAATCTGTACTGGCAAAAGAAAGGTGGGTCAGTATTGAGCAGGTGGTAGTTGGCATTTCTTTAAATCCTGACTGCCACTAGCTAATTTAAATCTTGATATGCAATACATAACGTATTCTTCTTTACAATACTGTATATGTACGCACCTTAATGCAATACCACTTTAATCCTTATGTCGAAAACGATCTCTCTATAATTGATGACCATATGTTTATTTATTTATGTATTTATTAGTAGCATTTGTATCCCACATTTTGCCTCCAATTTGCAGACTTAATGTGGTTTATAATTGCCGTAATGGCGGTTGCCATTTCCAGGTAACAGAATTACAAATGGTATTGTGTTAAGGTGCATACATACATGATAATATACATGGAACATAAGATATATGGAACAGATCATGATATATATATTGTAACCAGGCTCCCCTTCCAGGTGGGAGCCGGGGTTGACCCTGCTTAGCTTTCACAGGCTTCCGTCTGCTTTCCTAGCCAGCCACCGCACTTTCGCTCTCTCTCCACCTTGCCAGCTGCTGAGAAAATCAGTCCCACTCCAGCAGTAAGAGCAATCCAAGTTCTTTATTGTTACAGATGTCAGCCTTGTCTAAACACCTCCAGCTATCAGCAAACTTTAATCCATTTTCAATTACAGGCTTTTGTTTTAAATTCTCCCTCCCAAACCTCCAGCCACACTATCTTCATCGCAGATAGTTTTGGAGATTTAGCTGGAACCACCTCCTCTCTCCCCTCCTACAGTTTTAAGTTCCCCAAAATGCACATGCCTTTCTGTCTTAAAACCCTTCCCCCCCCTTACACAGCACTACCTCTTGGGAACAGCCAATATGGTAGCAAGTTGTGCTTTCCAGTTGCTCCCCCACTGCTTTGCTCCCAGCTTCGCCCAACTCCACAACCGGGGCAATGCTGAGGCCACAAAAGCTCTCACCCTGTCTGCACGGGTTAGAGCCAAACCACCCACCTCCATACATTCCTCCTTACCTTCTCCTTCTACCTCTTCTTTATTCCACTCCATCTCCTCCTCCTCCCCAAGCTCCACCAGCTGTTCCCCATCTCCAGGATCAGACCTCATCTCCCAATCAGTCATTCCACCCTCCCCCTCCTGAGAGTTCAGCTGACCCTGCACTGGCTTCTGGGGAGTGTAGTTTTTCTCCTGCATTACAGCTTTCTCTGGCAGTTTGATCCCTAGAGGGCGCCCTGCTCTCCTAGCTGGGCTGAATGACCGGGGATGATGCCGGCTGAAAGAACCACTATCCCCTTTCCCTCGTACCAGCCCTCCAGAGTGCTCACAATATGTTCATACATACATGGTAAGGAAGAATAAGTTATGGTATTGCATGAAGGTTCCTGAGTTATAGATTGTGCTATAACATACATTAGGTCATCGACTATAGAGAGACCCTATTCAACATAACATAGTAACATAGTAGATGACGGCAGAAAAAGACCTGCATGGTCCATCCAGTCTGCCCATGACAAACTCATATGTGTATACCTTACCTTGAATTTGTACCTGTCCTTTTCAGGGCACAGACCATATAAGTCTGCCCAGCAGTATTTCCCGCCTCCCAACCACCAGTCCCGCCTCCCATCACCGGCTCTGTTACAGACCGTATAAGTCTGCCCTCCCCTATCCTCACCTCCCAACCACCACCCCCTCTTCCCCCCAACTGCTCCGCCACCCAATTTCAGCTAAGCTTCTGAGGATCCATTCCTTCTGCACAGGATTCCTCTATGCATATCCCACGCATGTTTGAACTCCGTTACCGTTTTCATCTCCACCACCTCCCGCGGGAGGGCATTCCAAGCGTCCACCACCCTCTCTGTGAAAAAATACTTCCTGACATCTTTCCTGAGTCTGCCCCCCTTCAATCTAATTTCATGTCCTCTCGTTCTACCGCCTTCCCATCTCCGGAAAAGATTCGTTTGCGGATTAATACCTTTCAAATATTTGAACGTCTGTATCAAATCACCCCTGTTCCTCCTTTCCTCCAGGGTGTACATGTTCAGGTCAGCAAGCCTCTCTTCATACGTCTTGGAACGTAAATCCCATACCATCCTCGTAGCTCTTCTTTGCACCGCTTCCATTTTTTTAACATCCTTCGCAAGATACGGCCTCCAAAACTGAACACAATACTCCAGGTGGGGCCTCACCAACGTCTTATACAGGGGCATTAAAACCTCCTTCTGCTGGTAACTCCTCTCTCTATACAGCCTAGCAATCTTCTAGCTACTGCCACCGCCTTGTCGCACTGTTTCGTCGCCTTCAGGTCCTCAGATACTATCACCCCAAGATCCCTCTCCCCGTCCGTGCCTATCAGACTCTCCCCGCCTAACACATACGTCTCCCTTGGATTTCTACTCCCTAAGTGCATCACTTTGCATTTCTTCGCATTGAATTTTAATTGCCAAACGTTAGACCATTCTTCTAGCTTCTTCAGATTTTCATGTTTTCCATACCCTCCGGGGTGTCCACTCTGTTGGAAATCTTGGTGTCATCCGCAAAAAGGCAAACTTTACCTCGTAACCCTTCGGCAATGTCACTCACAAATATATTGAACAGAATCGGCCCCAGCACCGATCCCTGAGGCACTCCACTACTCACCTTTCCTTCCTCCGAGCGAACTCCATTCACCACCACCCTCTGGCGTCTGTCCGTCAACCAGTTCCTAATCCAGTTCACCACTTCGGGTCCTATTTTCTGGCCGTCTAGTTTATTTAAGAGCCTCCTGTGGGGAACCGTGTCGAACGCCTTGCTGAAATCTAAGTAGATGACGTCCATAGCACGTCCTTGATTTAATTCTCCCGTCACCCAGTCAAAGAATTCAATGAGATTCGTTTGGCACGATTTCCCTTTGGTGAAACCATGTTGTCTCGGATCTTGCAACTTATTGGCTTCCAGGAAATTCACTATCCTTTCCTTCAGCATGGCTTCCATTACTTTTCCAATAACCGAAGTGAGGCTTACCGGCCTGTAGTTTCCAGCTTCTTCCCACTTTTGTGAAGAGGGACCACCTCCGCCGTTCTCCAATCCCTCGGAACCTCTCCTGTCTCCAAGGATTTATTAAACAAGTCTTTAAGAGGACCCGCCAGAACCTCTCTGAGCTCCCTCAGTATTCTGGGGTGGATCCCGTCCGGCCCCATGGCTTTGTCCACCTTTAGCTTTCCAAGTTGTTGATACACACTCTCTTCCGTGAACGGCGCTCTATCCACCTCATTTTCAGGTGTACTTTTGCCAGTCTCTCTCGGTCCTTCCCCAGGGTTTTCTTCAGTGAAAACAGAACAAAAGTATCTATTTAGCAAATTGGCTTTTTCTTCATCATTTTCTACATAGCGTTTTGTTGTATCTTTTAGTCTCACAATTCCCTTTATAGTCTTTCTCCTTTCACTAATATACCTGAAGAAGTTTTTGTCTCCCCTCCTTACATTTCTAGCCATTTGTTCTTCCGCTTGCGCTTTCGCCAGACGTGTATAGTGTTATTTAGTATTTACGATGGATGTTTATGGTATGTCTTCTTGAAAAGATCTGTTTTCAGTAGTCTTCGGAAGATGGTTAGGTCTTGCGTTGTTTTTATTGCCTTCGGTAGTGCGTTCCATATCTGCGTGCTGATGTATGAGAAACTAGTCGCGTATGTGGATTTATATTTTAGCCCTTTACAGTTAGGATAGTGGAGATTGAGTAATGTGCATGATGATCTTTTTGCATTTCTAGTAGGCAAGTCTATAAGGTCTGACATATAGGTTGGAGCTTCCTCGTGAACGATTTTGTGGACCAGGGTGCAAACTTTGAACGCAATTTGTTCTTTTAGCGGGAGCCAGTGTAGTTTTTCTCTTAGGGGTTTGGCGCTTTCGTATTTCGCTTTCCAAAATATGAGTCTGGCTGCTGTGTTTTGAGCAGTTTGAAGCTTCTTAATGATTTGTTCTTTGCATCCGGCGTATATGGCATTGCAGTAGTCTAGATGATTACCATTGATTGTACTAGGCTGCGGAATACTTCCCTTGGGAAGAAAGGTTTGATTCTTTTGAGTTTCCACATTAAGTAGAACATTTTCTTTGCTGTATTTTTCGCATGGTCTTCGAATGTGAGATTTCAGTCAATTGTGACTCCCAGTATTTTCAGGCTGTCTGAGATTGGAAGGGTGTAATCTAGGGTGTTTATAGTATTGGGTTTGTTTGTGTTGTATTGTGAGGACAGGATGAGACATTGTGTTTTTTCTCCGTTTAGTTTTAATTGGAATGCGTCCGCCCATGAGTTCATTATTTGGAGGCTGTGTGTAATTTCATGTGTGATTTCGGTTGTCTTGTTTGAACGGGATGTATATCGTGACATTGTCTGCATAGATGTATGGGTTGAGTCCTGGTTGGATAACGATTTGGCTAAAGGTGTCATCATTAAGTTAAAGAGGGTTGGTGATAACAGTGACCCTTTTGGTACTCCGCATTCAGGTTTCCATGGTGTTGACGTTTTTGAGTTTGAAATCACTTGATAGGTTCTTGTTGTTAAGAAGCCTTTAAACCATCTTAGTACGTTTCCTCCGATCCCGAAGTAGTCTAGGAAGTTCGAGAGTATTTTGTGGCTGACCATGTCGAACGCACTGGACATATCGAATTGTAGGAGTAGCACATTATTTCCAGTTGCAATTAGTTGTTTAAATTTGGTTATGAGAGTGGTTAGCACTGTTTCAGTGCTATGGTTGGACCGGAATCCTGACTGTGATTCATGTAGTATTGTGAATTTGTTTAGGTAATTGGTGAGTTGTTTTTTTTACCATACTTTCCACAAGTTTTACTATCAGGGGGATGGATGCTACTGGTCGATAGTTGCATGTGTCATTTAATTTTTTTTTAAAAATCTTTGGGTATGGGTGTAAGTAATATATTTCCTTTGTCCTTGGGGAAAAGTCCGTGTTGTAGCATGTAGTTCATATGTGACGTAAGGTCTGTTATGAAGTGTTTGGGGGCGTACCTTATTAGGCTACTTGGGCAGATATCCAATTTGGAGTGAGTTTTGGAGAATTTGTTGAGTGCTTGAGTTATGGTTTCTTCATTTAGTAGATTGAAGTTGTTCCAGGTTTGATCTGCTGGGTATTCACCGGGAGTAGGGTCCAGGCAGTCCATAAATTTTTCGTGATCAGTGGTGCTGAGTGGTAGTGTGGATCGAAGTTTAATAATTTTCTCATTGAAGTATTTGGCAAGTTTATCTGCTGATGGGGTGTCTGTGCTGGCTGTGGTAACCGGTGTGGTGTCTATTAATTTATTCATGAGTTGGTAGAGTTTATGTGTATCTTTGTAGTCTGGTCCTATTTTGGTTACAATCTAATCTATCACTCAGGAACCTATATGCAATACCATAATGTATTATTCTTTACTATGTATGTACGCACCTTAATTCAATACCATTTGTAATTCTGTTAACCGGAAATGGCAACCCCCACTACGGCAAATGTAAGCCACATTGAGCCTGCAAATTGGTGGGAAAATGTGGGATACAAATGCTACAAATAAATAAAAATATTGAGTGCTAATCCCTATTTGGGCACTTGCATTAAATATCCATTTTTTTTTTGGTGCACGGAGGTTATGCAGGTATGGCTGATAGATAGCTAATCAGGCAAGATTAGGACTGTTTTTTGTGTGGTCCTTTATGATCAGTTTGCTATTCGTGTACTGGCACTGAATATTACTGGCACCTACCTAACTCCTAGCTCCTCTCCGATTTCACACCCAGACCATCCCAGAACTGTGCTGTTCAGTGCCACTGAAAGTCCAGGGATGATCCACTTACTGTGGTTTAACCAGGGAGGAGCCTCTCCTATCTGGTTGAATCATTCTGAATATCAACCACAGAGTTTTCTATGATTTCTTTATTAATTTTTTATGTTTTGTTTTCCTATGTTTACATTTCAGATTACAGAGATACTGACTATAATACAGACTTTCAATGCATTAAGCATGTGTACCATTGAAGGTATAGATGTTATATCGTCAAAATTTAAGCACATCTACCAAAATATCAAAAAGAGGCAAATTGATATTTTAGACCCACGAAAAGCAGAATTTGATAATGATTTTGCAGACTTCATGAAACATATCAGTAGTTTGGAGGTAAGTGCAAAGGTTTCATTGCAGATGTTATAAATCTTTATCTGATTCTGTGAGGAGAAGCAAGACTGTATAATCATCACCAACATAGCCTGGTACAAGAATCCGTGCGCAACACCAAAAGAGGCTCTTCAAGTCTGCAGAAAACAGCAAGGAACAGAAACCAGAGCAGACCCAGAGTCCATAGAAACCTTTATTGAAATAGATCTTACATGGCCATGTTTCGCCAAATGGGCTGCATCAGGGGGTTACTGACTCACTACTAAATTAAACATAAATATAAAAATAAATTAAACGTAGTTATAAAAAAATATACATTGTTAATTATGTCTGAGCTGGTCAAGAATCTGTGGGCACACTGTGGAATAAAATCTGTACGTACCACACCATATGACCCTGGAAATAACAGGTTGGTGGAGAGATTTAATGGAACATTAAAGCATATGTTAAAGACTTTTGTGGAATCAGGAGAACATGACTGGGAGAAATACTTCCCCTACCTACTGTTTGCATACAGAGAAGTACTGCAGGAGTCTACAGGGTTCTCTCCATTTGAGTTGCTTTATGGCTGGAGGGTGAGAGAGCCCCTAGACCTAATAAGAGAACATTGGGAGGGGAAAATTGATACCTCTGACATCGCTGTAATTGAATATGTAGTTAACATGCGGCAGAGATTTGAAGAACTTGTGTGCTTTGTCAGAGATAATTTGCAAGCAGCCAAACTAAGCAAAAGACCTGGTATGATCGTAAGGCCCGAAATAGAGAGTTTCCTTGTCATCAAGCAGATGAATCAATTACGAGTGGGTTGTGTCCATCAACCAGCAGGGGGAGATAGAGAGCACTGAAAAACCATAGTGCCTCATGGCCAGCTAGCTCCATCTGCCTCTTCAGTATTCTCTATCTCCCCAGCAGGGTGGACGCAGCTTATTCAGCTCCTTCAGAAATCTGCCTGAGGTGGCTCCTGTGCTTTGGCCAGTTGTAGCAGGGGTGTTGTGGCTGGTGGTGCCCACTTTAAAAGCACTTAGGTTTGCCCTTTCCCTGCCTTACCCGGCCCCCGATGTGGATGTAGACACATAGGTTTGCCCTGTCCCTGTCTTTTCCCACACTCCCCTTTGTGGATGCAGGCACATTGGTTTGGCCTTTCCTTGCCTTTCCCACTCTACTGATCCTCCGGAGTTGGAAATTTGCCTTTATTGCTGTTGCCTCTAACTTTCCTCACAGCGTTAAGAAAAAAAAAAAAGTTGTGTCGCGCTTTGGCACTGCGATTCCACAAAAGAGGTTTTCTTCTGATTGTGCAGCGTGACTGGAGCTCTGGGACTCGGTTTGGTGAGGTAAGAGCGTTTTGTAGCTCCTCCTGGGAGGGCCTGCGATCAGGACATTTTCGGCGCGAATCCGCCATTTTGAATTTTCCGCTGTTTTTTCGGCGATGGCTGCGGAAGTTGTTAAGCACTGTTCCTGTTGTGGCAAGCGCAGATCAGCAGCAGGGATCTGTAAATCGTGCTCTTCAGACGTCAGGGCCGGCACGAGCATGGCGAGCGATGTTTCTTCCCGCTCAGTGGAGCTGGCAGCGGGTGCCATTTTGGACGCGCCGCATGGCGCGACCCCCGCAGAAGCAGAGGGGTTTGAATCTGGAGGGGAGCCTCGTGTGGAGGTTAACAGGGGAGCTTCTATCCCCGGACTGGAACCGGGAGGCCAGGGTGAGCCCTTCTCCCCTGAGTTTATGTTGCTGCTGCATAAAGCATTCATGTTAAAAAGAGCTCTCCCGCAGGGGTCTCTGCCGTGCTAACTGTTCCCCCTCCAGTGAAGCCTGGCCTCGGATTGCCGTCGCGCATTTTCCCCTGACAGCTGGCCGCAAGACAAGCGCGGAAGGGTTAGTTCCCCTTCAGAGAGTGGCGCACCCCCCTTCTCCCCTTCCCTCGTGGTCGGGTTGTGAGGATTCTGAGTGGTCTGGCAGGCCCTCGTGGTCTGAAGAGCCAGAGGAAGGTGCAGGATTGCCATCGGATCCAGATGATCCTTCCGTGGTGAGGGTTTTCCACCTCAACGAACTGCCAGCGCTTATTTCTGATGCCTTGCATGTCCTCTCTATTGAAGATCCTGGGAGTGGCGAAGCCTCCTCTGGTAATCCGAGGATGGCAAGTACTAAGAAGCCTGCTCGAGCCTTTCCTTTGCATGACTCCATCCAAGAGCTTTTTTCGGCTCAATGGGCTGACCCCCCCTTTTTCCCCCCCAAACTCACCTTCCCACTCCCCCCCCCCTCCCCGTTTTCTATTTCTGTTGATGGCTCTCTCATTCTCCCTGTCTCCTCAGCTCGAAACCTTGGGGTAATCTTTGACTCTTCTCTCTCCTTCTCTGCTCATATCCAGCAGATTGCCAAGACCTGTCTTTTATTTCTTTACAACATCCGTAAAATCTGCCCCTTACTTTCCGAGCACTCTATCAAAACCCTCATCCACACCCTTGTCACCTCTCGTTTAGACTACTGCAATCTGCTTCTTGCTGGCCTCCCAAGTAGTCACCTCTCCCCTCTCCAATCAGTTCAAAACTCTGCTGCCCGTCTCGTCTTCCGCCAGGGTCGCTTTACTCATACTACCCCTCTCCTCAAGTCGCTTCACTGGCTCCCTATCCATTTTCACATCCTGTTCAAACTTCTTCTACTAACCTATAAATGTACTCACTCTGCTGCTCCCCAGTATCTCTCCACACTCGTCCTTCCCTACACCCCTTCCCGTGCACTCCGCTCCATGGATAAATCCTTCTTATCTATTCCCTTCTCCACTACTGCCAACTCCAGACTTCGCGCCTTCTGTCTCGCTGCACCCTACGCCTGGAATAAACTTCCTGAGCCCCTACGTCTTGCCCCATCCTTGGCCACCTTTAAATCTAGACTGAAAGCCCACCTCTTTAACATTGCTTTTGACTCGTAACCACTTGTAACCACTTGCCTCCACCTACCCTCCTTTCCTCCTTCCTGTACACATTAATTGATTTGATTTGCTTACTTTATTTTTTGTCTATTAGATTGTAAGCTCTTTGAGCAGGGACTGTCTTTCTTCTATGTTTGTGCAGCGCTGCGCACGCCTTGTAGCGCTATAGAAATGCTAAATAGTAGTAATAGTAGTAGTAGTGGCCTTTGAAAGTCGCCAGGCAATGGGGCAATTATACCCTCTAAGTGAGGAGCATTTGGCGCACCTAGCAGTGCCTAAAGTGGATGTCCTAGTCATCGCTGTGACAAAGAGAACTACCCTCCCAGTTGAAGGAGGAGTCGCCCTGAAGAACATGCAGGACCGACGCCTGGAATCAGCTATGAAACGGTCCTTTGAAATTTCAGGCCTATCCTTATGGGCGTCTGCATCCAGCTGCTATGCTACCCGAGCCTGCCTCGCTTGGTTGCAATGGGCAGTGGAACAGCCCGGGGATGGAGCGGAGCCCCTTACTGAGGTGGCACTGCGGATGGAGTTGGCCTTGTCTTTCTTGGCTGACGCCCTTTATGATTTGGTCAGAGCTTCGGCTAAATAGATGGCTGTGGCAGCTCGCCGTCTTCTATGGCTATGGCATTGGGTGGCTGACATGGCCTCTAAGCAAAGGTTGGTGAAGTTGCCCTTCCAAGGCCTTCTCCTATTTGGTGAGGAGTTTGAGAAAATTGTTAAAGGCCTGGGGGATGCTAAACCCCAGCACTTACCCGAGGATAGGCCGAGGCCTCTTTCCAAGGGTCAGGCGGTTCCCTCCTCTTCAGACCTCGCTTCCGTGAAGCTAGAAGGTATCGCCCGGGACGTTCTGCTGGGTTCACTTCTCTTGCCCGCTTTCAGCAGAGGAACTCCTTTCGTTTGGACAAGCGTACCGTAGCGACCGGCTCAAGGCCTGGAGTTCAAACAGGGCGACCCTCTCAATGATGGTGCGCCGGCCCTCTCCTCGATTCCTGCAATAGGATATAGTAACATAGTAGATGATGGCAGAAAAAGACCTGCACGGTCCATCTAGTCTGCCCACGATAAACTCATATGTGTATACCTTACCTTGATTTGTACCTGTCTTTTTCAGGGCACAGACCGTATAAGTCTGTCCAGCAGTATTTCCTGCCTCCCAACCACCAGTCCCGCCTCCCATCACCGGCTCTGGCACAGACCCCGTATAAGTCTGCCCTCCCCTATCCTAGCCTCTCAACCACCAACCCCTCTTCCTCCCGCCACCCAATTTCAGCTAAGCTTCTGTGGATCCATTCCTTCTGCACAGGATTCCTTTATGCCTATCCCACGCATGTTTGAATTCCGTTACCGTTTTCATCTCCACCACCTCCCGTGGGAGGGCATTCCAAGCGTTCACCACCCTCTCTGTGAAGAAATACTTCCTGACATCTTTCCTGAGTCTGCCCCCCTTCAATCTCATTTCATGTCCTCTCGTTCTACCGCCTTCCCATCTCCGGAAAAGATTCATTTGCGGATTAATACCTTTCAAATATTTGAACGTCTATATCATATCACCCCTGTTCCTCCTTTCCTCCAGAGTATACATGTTCAGGTCAGCAAGTCTCTCTTCATATGTCTTGGAATGCAACTCCAATACCATCCTCGTAGCTTTTCTTTGCACCGCTTCCATTTTTTTAACATCCTTCGCAAGGTACGGCCTCCAAAACTGAACACAATACTCCAGGTGGGGCCTCACCAATGTCTTATACAGGGGCATTAAAACCTCCTTTCTTCTGCTGGTCACACCTCTCTCTATACAGCCTAGCATCCTTCTCGCTACGGCCACCGCCTTGTCGCACTGTTTCATCGCCTTATAGGTCCTCAGATACTATCACCCCAAGATCCCTCTCCCCGTCCGTGTCTATCAGGCTCTCCCCACCTAACACATACGCCTCCCTTGGATTTCTACTCCCTAAGTGCATCATTTTGCATTTCTTCGCATTGAATTTTAATTGCCAAATGTTAGACCATTCTTCCAGCTTCTTCAGATCTTTTTTCATGTTTTCCACTCCCTCCGGGGTGTCCACTCTGTTGCAAATCTTGGTGTCATCCGCAAAAAGACAAACTTTACCTTCTAACCCTTCGGCAATGTCACTCACAAATATATTGAACAGAATGGGCCCCAGCACCGATCCCTGAGGCACTCCACTACTCACCTTTCCCTCCTCCGAGCGAACTCCATTTACCACCACCCTCTGGCGTCTGCCCGTCAACCAGTTCCTAATCCAGTTCACCACTTCGGGTCCTATCTTCAGCCCTTCTAGTTTATTCAAGAGCCTCCTGTGGGGAACCGTGTCAAATGCCTTGCTGAAATCTAAGTAGATGACGTCCATAGCACGTCCTTGATTTAATTCTCCTGTCACCCAGTCAAAGAATTCAATGAGATTCGTTTGGCACGATTTCCCTTTGGTGAAACCATGTTTTCTCGGATCTTGCAACTTATTGTCTTCCAGGAAATTCACTATCCTTTCCTTCAGCATGGCTTCCATTACTTTTCCAATAACCGAAGTGAGGCTTACCGGCATGTAGTTTCCAGCTTCCTCCCTATCACCACTTTTGTGAAGAGGGACCACCTCCGCCGTTCTCCAATCCCTCGGAACCTCTCCCGTCTCCAAGGATTTATTAAACAAATCTTTAAGAGGACCCGCCAGAACCTCTCTGAGCTCCCTCAGTATTCTGGGGTGGATCCCGTCCGGCCCCATGGCTTTGTCCACCTTTAGCTTTCCAAGTTGTTCATACACACTCTCTTCCGTGAACGGTGCTCTATCCACTTCATTCTCAGGTGTACTTTTGCCAGTCCCTCTCGGTCCTTCCCCAGGATTTTCTTCAGTGAAAACAGAACAAAAGTATCTATTTAGCAAATTGGCTTTTTCTTCATCATTTTCTACATAGCGTTTTGCTGTATCTTTTAGTCTCACAATCCCCTTTTTAGTGTTTCTCCTTTCACTAATATACCTGAAGAAGTTTTTGTCTCCCCTCCGTACATTTCTAGTCATTTGTTCTTCCGCTTGCGCCTTCGCCAGACGTACCTCTCTCTTGGCTTCTTTCAGTTTCATCCGGTATTCCTCCCCGTGTTCCTCTACTTGAGATTTTTTGTATTTCTGGAATGCTAACTCTTTAGCCTTTATTTTCTCAGCCACTTGCTTTGAGAACCATATCAGTTTCCTTTTTCTCTTGCTTTTATTTACTCTCCTTACATAAAGGTGTGTGGCCCTGTTTATTACTTCTTTCAGCTTGGACCACTGTCCTTCCACGTGTTGTGCGTTCTCGCAGCCCATCAGCTCCTTCCTCAGGTATTCCCCCATTTTGTTAAAGTCAGTTCGCTTGAAGTCCAGGACTTTGAGTTTAGAGTGGCTGCTAACCACATGAGCCGTTATATCAAAACAAACCGTTTGATGGTCACTGCTTCCCAGGTGCGCAGCCACTCGGACATTTGACACACTATCTCCATTCGTGAGCACCAGATCCAGCGTTGCTCCCTCCCTTGTGGGTTTCCGTCACCATTTGTCTGAGCAGAGCACTTTGGAAAGCATCCACAATCTCTCTACTTCTTTCCAATTTCGCAGAGGGAACCTTCCAATCTACATCCGGCAGATTAAAATCTCCCAACAACAGCACCTCTCTTTTCTTCCCCAACTTTTGAATATCAGCGATCAGATCTTTATCCAGTTCCTCCAATTGTGTTGGGGGTCTGTAGACAACACCCACGTGGACCAAGGTTCTATCCTCTCTTTTTAAGGTGATCCATATCGCTTCTTCTTGTCATTTCAGTTGCTGCGATATCATTTCTCACATACAGAGCTACTCCTCCACCTTTATGTCCCTCTCTATCCTTCCTAAAAAGATTATAGCCTGGTATGTTTACATCCCATTCATGGGAACCATTGAGCCATGTCTCTGTGACTGCAACTATGTCCAAGTCAGTCTCCAACATCAGGGCTTGAAGGTCATGAATTTTATAGCTTAGACTGTGGGCATTTGTGGTCATTGCTTTCCAACTACATTTCCTAGTATGTGTTTTGGGTTTAGTGATTTGTGAGTGTCTTTTCTCTTTGGGTACCTTCTCCTCTTTTTGTTCCCTCTTCCTTGCTTTTTCTTTTTCTTCTGCTTCAATTTTAGTTTCAGGAGCATCACAGTGCTGTAGTGGAGCAAAAGAATTTTGTAGTGGCAACACTTGTGCGGGCGGATGCTTCTGTGTCACATGACGAATTCTGCCTGAGCCTACTGTGAACCATCTGTTCCTTTGTGGTTTTATTCTCTGAGGCAGTGGTGAGAAGTTATGATTCTGCACAGTCCTATAAGTTGCTTTAATTGCATCTAATTCTTGCATTACTTTATAGAGCTCTTGTTTTAAAGTAGATAGCTGAAGAGAGATAGGACAAGCTTTAAGTTTCCAGATGATTGGCCTTGAAACTAAAGCAGCACAATTATTGCAGAGAATAAAAGTCATCCTGATTGGTTGAAATGGGTATGAACAGGTGTACTATGTTGGAGTATCAGCCTGCAAGACTGCCTGTGTATGACTGAGGAGTAGTTAATGAGGTTTGGTTTGTCTATAAATGAGTGGAAAACCCTGGGGTGGGTGGGTGGGTGGGATTATAAGTCCCAATGTGTCAGCTAAGTGCTGTTATCAAGGGAATTCTCTAGCTGAATGGACCAAAATGGTAGGTAGTGTGTGATCAAGGACTTTACAATTTATTTTACTTTTAAAACAGCCCTAGATATTAATAACTTTCCTTTTAAATAAATCTAGATATTGCCAATAATTATAGCAGTTTCGGCTATGTAAAAATGCCCCTCCCCTCTATCAGAGCTTGGCAGGAACAGAAAGAAAGACAGAAAGAGAGGTTTCCTAGTGCTAATTAAATTGATTAAGCAACAAGCCTTAAAAATTTAAGACAATATCAGGTAGGTTTCTCACCTAAAGCCAGTCAATTTGAGAAGTATGGGATTTAGGGGTCAGAATAAACCTGTCCTTTTTGCAGGAGCTTGGTTCAGTCCCAGCACCTGGAAGTTAGAAGTAAAAGTGGTATGTCCTTTAGTTTGAGCCCAACCCTGCTTGCCCCCAGCTGTGGGGGTGCTTAAGTCCCAATGTGTTAGCTAATTGCTGTTATCAAGGGAATTCTCTAGCTGAATGGACCAAAATGGTAGTTAGTGTGTGATCAAGGACTTTACAATTTATTTTACTTTTAAAACAGCCCTAGATATTAATAACTTTCCTTTTAAATAAATCTAGATATTGCCAATAATTATAGCAGTTTCGGCTATGTAAAAATGCCCCTCCCCTCTATCAGAGCTTGGCAGGAACAGAAAGAAAGAAGTAAAAGTCTTTTTTACAGCTTTCCCTCTTTCTCGAGGAGTGGGTGAAGATTTCCTCAGATCAGTGGGTTTTGGACCTGATCGGAGATGGCTACAGAATAGAATTCAATGCCCCAGTGAGAGACGTGTTTGTGGAGTCTCGATGCAGTTCTGCCGTCAAACGGGCGGTGGTAGAGGAGACCTTGCAAGGCTTGATTCACCTAGGGGTGGTGTCCCCGGTGCCTCCCGCCAAACACGGCTCCGGCCATTACTCCATTTACTTTGTGGTGTCGCGAAAAGGCAGGTCTTTTCTGCCCATCCTCGACTTTAAAGAAGTCAACAGGTCTCTAAGAGTGCGGCATTTTCACATGGAAACCCTGCGCTTCATCATTGCGGCGGTACAGCCAGGAGAGTTTCTCATGTCTTTGGACCTGAAAGAAGTTTACTTGCACATTCCTATTTGGCCCCCGCACCAAAGGTTTCTGCGGTTTGCGGTAATGGGAAAACATTTCCGGTTTCGGGTCTTGCCTTTTGGCCTCGCTACAGCTCCCCAAACCCTTTCCAAGGTAATGGTGGTAGTAGCTTCCTTTCTCAGGCGAGAGGGTATTCGTGGTCACCCGTACCTAGACAACTCGCTCATCAGAGCGGATTCGACAGAGGAGAGTCATCAGGTAACAGCCAGAGTGGTCTCAGTACTTCAATCTCTGGGCTGGGTCGTCAATATAGCCAAAAGTCACCTGACCCCCTCTCAATCTGTAGAATATTTGGGGGTCCGGTTTGACACGGCCTCGGGGTTTGTTTACCCGAGCAAAGGCAGTGCAAGCTTCAGGATCAGGTTTGTCTGCTTCTGAGGATGCCTCGCCCCCGCGCTTGGGACATTGTCCAGCTGTTAGGGTCGATGACGGCCACCTTGGAAGTGGTGCCCTGGGTGAGAGCACACCTGAGACCTCTGCGGTGCTACCTGCTTCAACGATGGTCTCCAGTATCTCAGGATTATCAGTGCAGACTCACGTGGCTCCCTGCGGCCCGGCTCAGTATGGAGTGGTGTTTCTCAGACAGCATGCTGCGGTGAGAAATGCCGCTAGCGCTCCCCGATTGGTGCCTGGTGGTAACAGATGCCAGCCTGAAGGGCTGGGGTGCACATTGCTGGGGAAGGCATGCCCAGGGTCTCTGGACACTCGAGGAGTTGGAGTGGTCCATCAATCGCTTGGAGTTGAAAGCTATTTTCCAGGCTCTTCTGGCTTTTCACTCGACCCTGGAAGGATTGGCTGTCAGAGTTCTGTTGGACAACACTACAGCACTGGCCTACATAGATTGACAAGGCGGCACTCAGTGCAGAGCACTGGCCGTGCAGGCTGAGCAGATTTGCCACTGGGCCGAGCTACATCTGCAGTTTCTTTCAGCAGCTCACATTGCAGGTCAGAGCAGCGTGCAAGTCGATTATCTAAGCAGGCATCAAATCGACCCAGCAGAGTGGGAACTGGCAGACGAAGAGTTTCTTCAGATCTGTGCCAAGTGGGGGACGCCCATAGCGGATCTTATGGCCTCAAGCGCAAATGCCAAAGTCCTGTGCTTTTACAGCAGACGGAGAGATTCTTGCTCAGCGGGGTTGGATGCCTTGGCTCAACCCTGGCCTCAGGGCCTCCTGTATGTGTTCCCTCCTTGGCCCTTGTTAGGGTGAGTACTCCTGTGGATTCGGCTACATCAAGGAGAGGTGGTTCTCATTACCCCGGATCGGCCCAGGAGGCCGTGGTATGCGGACCTCCGGCGGATGCTGGTAGAGGCTCCCCTTCCTTTGCCTCTGGTACCGAATCTGTTGTCACCTGGACCGGTGACCATGGAGGACGCCTGCCGCTTTGGTCTTACAACATGGCAATTGAGAGGGCGCAATTGAGAGACAAGGGTGTTATTCCAGTAAAGTCATTTCCACTCTCCTACAGGCCCGCGAGCGTTCCACTTCCGTGTCTTATGTCAGGATTTGGCGCCATTTTGAGGCTTGGTGTGCTTTTCTGTCTCGCTGATACTTGACTTTTTGTAGGATGGTTTACAAAATGGCCTTGCCTATAATTCCCTGCATGTTCAAGTGGCAGCCTTAGCATGTTTTCCAGGGAAGGTCGCTGGCCTCTCTCTGGCTGCTTATCCGGATGTGGCACAGTTTCTTAGAGGGGTGCTTCGGCTCCGTCCTCTCGTGCGGGCTCCGTGTCCGGCCTGGAACCTGGGGTTAGTTTTAAAGGCCCTTCAGTGTTCGTCCTTCAAGCCGCTAAGGCGAGCTTCAGAGAAGGATGTGACCCTAAAGACGGTTTTTTTGGTGGCCATTACTTCGGCGAGATGGGTGTCAGAGCTCCAGGCGCTGTCCTGTCGAGACCCTTTTTTGCAATTCTCAGAGTCTGGAGTTATGGTACGTACGGTGCCTTCCTTTCTGCCTAAGGTGGTTTCAGCGGTTCTCCTAAACCAACCTATTTTCCTGCCTTCCTTTTCCAGAGAGGAGTTTTCGGAAGTCTTTGGGCAATTGCACCTCCTAGATGTGCGTAGGGCTCTGTTGCAGTATCTGCGCATGTCAAATGCTTTTAGGACCTCTGATCATCTTTTTGTTCTGTTGTCAGGTCCACGCAGAGGGTCTCCAGCATCTAAAGCCACTATAGCCCGTTGGCTCAAGGAAGCTATTTTTTCAGCCTATCTGCTGTCTGGCCGGCCTCCGCCTGAAGCCTTCAAGGCACATTCCAGAAGAACGATTTCCTCTTCTTGGGCTGAAACTGGAACACTCTCTCTTCAAGATATATGCAGTGCAGTGACATGGGCTTCTAAGCTTTCATTTGCCCGACATTACAGGCTGGATGTGGCTGCCAGGAGGGATGCGCATTTTGGAGCACAAGTGCTGGCGTGTGGTGTGGCCTGTTCCCACCCTATCTAGGGATTGCTTTGATACATCCCATTCGTAATGGAGTCATCTGCTTGATGACAAGGAAGGGAAAATTAGGTTCATACCTTGGTAATTTTCTTTCCTTTTGTCATAGCAGATGAATCCATGAGCCCTCCCTCAGTGATTCATTGTGTGATTGATGTTGTTTTATTTTCAGTTTTTCCTGTAGATATGTTCCCTCATTGGGAGAAGTTGGAAAACAGTCTTCAGGATTTCTGTTCTGTTATAGGAGGTTGAGTTCGTCCCTTCTTTGTGTCATTGCTCCTGTTCTGGGGCGTTCATCCGCTGTGAGGAAAGTTCATGTTATGCTACTTTGCGGTGTATTACTGCTTTGGAAGCTTCAAATACTGAAGAGGCAGATGGAGCTAGCTGGCCAAGAGGCACTATGGTTTTTCAGTTCTCTCTATCTCCCCCTGCTGGTTGATGGACACAACCCGTTCGTAATGGATTCATCTGTTATGACTAAAGGAAAGAAAATTACCAAGGTAAGAACCTAATTTTCCCTTTATGAGGGCCAGCAGATACTTGTTTTAGTATGTCAGAATAAGCTTCAAGCTAATTGGGTGGGACCTTACAAGGTCATAAGGCACATGAATGATACAAGCTATGTTATATCTCTGGACTGTCAAGACAGAAAGCAGAATACCTTTCATCTAAATATGTTAAAGGCCTTTGGAAATTGCACAGCCATGGTACTAATTGTGTGTTTTGTGTGTGTGTGTATATTGTGAAGATGAGGCTGCTGTGAAGATGACGCTCCCACCTCAGGATCCCAGGTCTCTCTTTCACTCAGAGTGAGCTGGTTCTCAGTATGCAGATTTTATGCAAATTAGTCTACTACCCCTTTCTACTCGGGGTGACCTGTTTCTCAAAAGACAAACATAGTCAGGTCTCACCAACAGGATATTTCTCATACAAATCTTTTATTCCCGCTTCCTGGGGCACACCTCTCCCAGCTTAAAACACTTTTACAAGCTTAAACAGTTCTTCCAGCTTAAACATTTCTTCCTACTCAGTTCAATCTTCCAGCTTAAGCACCTGGACACCCAGTCCTTCCTTGTAACCTGGACACCCAGTCCTTCCTTGTAACACACAGTTCTTATACCTGACACTCTAGGGCCTTCTTACCCCAGCCAGCTTCCTTGCTTTGCACACAGTTCACCACCAGTCCAAAGGGCTCAGCCAGTACTTCTCATGGGGATCCTCCTGCTTCAGCTACCAGCTCTCTTCTTCAGCTGCTAGCTCTCCTTTCTCCCTCACAACTCAGGTGGGGTATTAAGTGGTTAATGGCCAAACAGGTCCCAGCCCGTAACCTGCTGCACCTGTTTCTATCCCCAGGACTCCCCTCGGTCCTAGCAACCTCCTGCTATACACCCCTTACTGGCTCCCTTTAGTGACTCACCCAGCCCTTCTCCCTGGACATTTTAGGGGAACAGCGCCCTCTAGGGGCCTAACCAGGTTAGGACAGCCTCTTCCTTCTCACAATATATATATATATATATATTTATTTATTTATTTATTTATTTATTTTTAATTTTTTGCCAAAAGAATGTTGGCTGATTCTAGGGCTGCACCAATCCTTATATAGGTGATGACATCACTGTGACTGTTCTCTTCCGTGGGATTGATAGCATGGAAGGTTGCCGCTATTGGGTTTCTGCCATGTATTTGTGACCTGGCTTGGCCACTGTTGGACAACAGGATACTTGGCTAGATGGACCATTGGTCTGACCCAGTATGGCTGTTCTTACTTTCCATCTGCCAGTTGGGAGTGTAACCCATTCATCTGTACTAATCTAGCAGGATTCAAGGCATGCACATCCCTAGAAGTGACCTGGTTGGAGTAAGTGGTGACTTTTATTTTAGCTAATGTGTTGTATGACCTTCTAAGGATCAGACTGAGATTGGTAGTCACAGTGGTGGTGATGTGGAGAAGGCTGTGGTTTCACAGTTGCTCAGCAGACTTGTCCTCTAAAGTATGCTTAAGTCTTTAGAGATGTCATTTTTTTGGAAGAATCTCAAGAAGTTAATTGACAACCTAAGAGAAGCTAAACTACAAAGGATGCCAGAAGATTGTTCTTGTCCATTGACTAAGTGCCTCTTGAACTGCATGTGAACTAAAGTCTGGAGCAGTTCTAAATGGGTAGGTGAGTTTTATCCTTCTCTTATTCCTTGGGTAAAAGAATCTGGTTCTTCATGGTGGCTTTTAATCATCTGACAGTGGAGGATCCTCTTCCAGCGGTTCTGATTAGTATGGGTTCACATTGGGCATTTTTATCCAGAGGTCCATATCACCATAGATAAGTGTGCTCTTGAGATTCATCAAGGTTGTACACTAGAATTCAGAAAAAAACATTTCAGGCAGTTTTATGGTATCTCCTTGGACATTGAAGTCCTCGAGAAGAGTGGCAGAGTGAACCTTGTAAAGGCCTTCAGCTGGGCACCATCAAATTGGTTTCCTTAGCGGAACAGGGTCAAGGACATCTCTCCATCTATTTTGTGTCTGAACAAGGATGGCTTTTTCCATCCTATTATGGACTTTTTCCTCTGCTAGTATCACTACATTCACAAAACCTGTATTCTCACATCACTTCATTGGCTTCTTGCATACTGTTCATATGACCTACAAATATATTCATTATGCAGTTGCTCATTACCTTTTTTCTGATATCTCCTTGCACCCCTTATCTAGAATGCTGCTCATTTGTTAAATCACTTTTATCTGTGTCCTTCTCCTCTGCTTCCAACTACAGACTCCGTTCTATCCACTTTGCTGTGCCTTATATGTTGAACAGTCTTCATGAGTAGGAATGTAATGCTCCCTCTCCTGTACTATTGAAGTCCAGTCTAAAGTCTACTCTTTTTAGGCCGCTTTTAAATCATAACCCCTTATTTTCCTATTTAATACCTACATTGTATTTAATTTTCTCCATATTAAATAGACTGTTTTGAATAGTCTGTTGAGCAGGGATTGCCTCATAGGTATATATATATATATATATATATATATACCTACTTATGTTTATTAATACTGTAAAGCAGTACTAGTACCTTAAGGGGTAAATGTTTCACTGAGTCTGTCCCATTTCCACATGGAAACCTTGAGGTTTGTGATTGCAGCAGTTAGGGCAGGAGCATACTCTCAATATCCTGATAAGTGATCAACACAAGAAATATTTTCACTTCTGTGTCCTTGGCAAGCATTTTCCGTTGAGGTCCATGTTTTATGGCAGGGGTGGGCAACCATGGTCCTAGAGGGCCACAGCCCAATCAGATTTTCAAGATTTCCACAATGAATATGCATCCAGGAAAGCAATGCACAGAGTAGTCCAGGTGCTGGAGAATCTAGGTTGGGTAATGAATTATGCCAAAAGCTATCTTCTTCCAATGCAGCCACTCAAATATTTAGGGCTGCTATTGAATACCAAATTGGGAAAGATTTTTCTAATGTGTGAGAAGATGCTTAAGCGTCAGTTTTAGCAAGTCTTTTCTGAGCAGAGCATGCTTTGATTCTGGGACTATCTTCAGCTGTTAGAGTCTGTGGTAATGACCTTAGACTTGTTACAAGATCTTAAATGAGAACTCTGCAGCACAGTCCTCTCATTTTGGTCAACCCAGTTTCAGGACTTTCAGATTCAATTCATACTGACAGACATAATCAGGAGAGAGCTGGCTTGATGGACATCCCTGCAGCATCTCCTACAGTGGATGGACTTGGAACCCCCACTTGGGTTGTTGTGACCACTGATGTGAGGTTGTCAGGTTGGGGAGCACACTGCCAAAGGCAAGTGGCCCAGTCATTGTGGTTGACACAGGAGGCCTCCTGGTCCATTAACATTCTAGAGACCGAATCATTCAGCTGGCCTCGGAGAAATTCTTTTTGCTAATGTGAAGGACTACACTCTAGGTTCTATATTACAATGTCATAGCAGTGGCTTAGCAAGAAAGGAGGAACCCAGAGCAGAACAGTAGCTCAGGAAATCAACTTGATTTACCAGTGAATGGTGATCAATCTAAAGATAATTTCTGTGGCCCACTGTCAGACTTGTGAGTTTTTGTACCAAGTAGAGCTGCTGAGCCCGATACTCGGACCAGGTTCTGCTTGGCGGCTGGACAACCCCGGGTTTCACCTGCGCTAACTACTGTTCCCCAGAGGTTGAGCCCCTAGGTGCGGACGGCCTGCAGGACTTACGGGACGGAGCTGGGGTGATGAATGTATCGGCCAGGCAGGCATCAGGTCAAGAGAGTAATCTAGTACAAGCGGCAGTCAGTAGGCAGGCGGCAGTCAAGAGAATAATCCAGGTACAGGCAAGTCAGTAGGCAGGCGGCAGGCAGAATAATCCAGGTACAGGCAAGTCAGTAGGCAGGTGGCAGGCAAGAGAGTATTCCAGGTACAGGCGAAAGTCAGTAAGCAGGCGGCAGGCAAGAGAGTAATCCAGGTTCAGGCAAAGTCGGCAGTGAGGGACCAGTAGATAAAAAGCAGACTACAGAGTTAGAAATACCTACCAAAGTAGAAGCCGACACATAGAGTCCAGGGAGAGCTCAGCTGATAAAGTGCTGGCGTCTGACATCAGCAGGGAGAAGGGGCACAGCCATAGGACAAGAGCAGGGGAAGGAGGAACCGGAAGACCAATAGGAGAGAAGCAAAGGAAGCCAGGCAGAGGAAGAGCAGACCCAGGTGGGTGGAAGCAAAGCAATCAAGGAGCCTGGAAGCCAGACAGAGAGAGAGAGCAGAAACAGGTGCATGGAAGCAAAGCAATTAAGGAGCTTGCAACCATTACTCTGTGAACAAATCCAGAGAGGACTACACACACATGGCTCAGGCAGTGCCAGTCAAGTGTGCATGTTGACGGGACCCTGCGCAGCCCGAGGACGCCGCTTGCGTTAAGGTAGGGGACATGACACCCACATAGCCAGAGTGGAAAACGTGTAAATAGACTTCCTCAACATAATAGCAGTGTAGCAGAATACCAGAGTGGCCAGATAATTCAGCCGAAGGGAAGAGGTTGTTTTCACAGTCATTGATATCTCAATCCAGACTTAGCCTTGACAATGTCCTTTGTATATCATCCTTCCTACTACTACTATTTAGCATTTAGCATGGCTATTGATCCATTGAGTTCTACACAGAATAACAAACCATTTTTAACTAGGCATTTTGAATACAGCAGACTGTCCATTCAGGCCATGGTATGCCAATCTAGTCAGTCTGTGCCATGGTTTTGTGATCTCCTATGTTAAGGCCTTCTTTTCTTGGAGGATCCGGATCCCTTTTGTTGTATGGTCTGGTCGTTGAAAGGATGTACTTTAAGAGCTGAGAATATTCAGCAGTGGTAATGTCTACATTGCTTAAGGTACTGTTATCATTGAACACAGAAGTGCTGTAATAAGGAAGATCATGGAGAATCACTTTTCTTAAACAACATGGTTTTGATGATTTTCGTTTTATAGTATTACGTAAGGTCAAGGTTCATTGGAGAGGAGGAAATGTTAATAGACTGCTTTTGCAGGATGAAGATTCATATTTAGGTATAACACTGTGACACCAGAAGGTCTTAACCTTGAATCAGACCGTTTAGTGTTTTTATCATTTTGTGACTAATAAGGGTAGTGTAGTATTGAAAGATGGCTATGCACATATCTTGTTTGAATAAAAATATTAGATGAATTGATGATTTTAGTTTCATTTTACATGCAATTTTTTAATATATTGCATTATTTATTTATATATTTAATGATGCATGTATTTTAATTTCATGTAACATTTCATTCCTTATCGTCTTCTCCAGACCATTCCCTATGAGTGGGTAATATGCACTCCTACCAGCAGAGGGAGACTGAGAATTATTGAACAAATGATCAGTGAAACCAGTCATTTATTTTAGAATTCCATAAAATATCCTGTTAACAGGGAGGAAAACCAGCAGGGACATTGCTCTCCTTTTAGTTTTTCCTAATCTACTAGTCCAAATGGTTACATTTTGTAGCCTAAAACCACAGATGATGTAATGAATCCATTCTATTCATAGTTAACAAAATACCAAAGATAAGGGGTCAGACAGGATACATATGGTCAATTCTAGGACTATAAAACATGATGATTTCTTATACATAAATGAGTCATTTTGGAGCTTGAGAAAAGAAAAATAAAATATTCCTCAATAGCCACACTTATCTTTAGGTATGCATCTGGTGCCTGGGGCTCCTGCCCTCCAGTCCCCAAGAATAACCAATCTACTTTAATTGGGCCTTCCTGAGATCAGGGTGAAAGCTGAAAAAGCAAATTAGTCTCATATATCCTAATAGCATTTTCTACTATTATAATTAATTTTTTTTAGACTAAAGAATTAACTCTACTTTTACCAAATCCACACTTGATTTTCTGCAGCCTGAAAAGTCTGGTGTTCATAGTACTGTTCAGAAACTGAGGTTTCATAGAATCCTGATGTGTTATTTGAAGGTCATGAATTATTTTTGAATGTTGGACCTTCTCTTTGTCTAGTTCAGTGGTCCACTGAAGCTTTGGTGTCCCACACATACTGGTCTGGCAAGATGAAGAGGAAGGTGAAATTTGTTCTTACCTGGAAATTTTATTTGTAAGATTCCTGCTAGACCAGTGTAGTACCCACTCGAGAAACTGTGGCTTAAAAGGTATTTTTCGATGATTTTCTCTTACATGCTGTGTCTAGGATTCTTAGTCCTGAGTTATCCTTGCAGAGAAATTCTCCTGCAGAATTCTTATTTTACTAATGTTTTGGATGTTTTCACAATCACTGTTAGTGAAAACAAAGAAAAAATGATACCTTTTTTATTGGACTAATAATACGTTTTAGATGAGCTGTCAAAGGTAACTCTTCTTCAAATCAGAAATTCAGAAATTATCAAATGATGGCATATATCAGAATATATCTATGAAACATTAAAGCATTCCAATGATAGTCTCATGGTGGAAGTAGGGGAGGGTGGTTGAGAAACAGGGAGAGATGGATGTTTTTTATAATGTGATAGGAAACCCAGATTTTTGTTAAAGGTTTACTTTCCTAGATGGTTTTGACGAGATCAAATCTACACAGATAACACATCAAAAACTATAGTGCTAAACAGGGTGTCACTTCTATAAGAAAACAGGAACTGGATACCAACTAGGCTGAACAGGAACTGAGGGTCAGAGGGGAAAGGAATAAACATGGGCAGCAAGGCAGGAAACTGGGCTAGGACTCACAGACAGACAATACTACACAAGGCAGGAAAATGGACAAGCTAAATGACAGGAACTGAAAGCTGCCAAGCAGCCACTGAAACAGGGTACAAATACTGACAGAAAAGAGACAGGACTGAAAGCTGCAGAGCAGCCATTAAGCAAGAGATGTTATTAGGAAGGGTATGGAGTCCAGGTGTGCGGATGTTATAATGCCGTTGTATCGCTCCATGGTGCGACCGCACCTGGAGTATTGTGTTCAGTACTGGTCTCCGTATCTCAAAAAAGATATAGTAGAATTGGAAAAGGTACAGCGAAGGGCGACGAAAATGATAGTGGGGATGGGACGACTTTCCTATGAAGAGAGGCTGAGAAGGCTAGGGCTTTTTAGCTTGGAGAAGAGACGGCTGAGGGGAGATATGATAGAAGTGTATAAAATAATGAGTGGAATGGATCGGGTGGATGTGAAGCGACTGTTCACGCTATCCAAAAATACTAGGACTAGAGGGCATGAGTTGAAGCTACAGTGTGGTAAATTTAAAACGAATCGGAGAAAATTTTTCTTCACCCAACGTGTAATTAGACTCTGGAATTCGTTGCCGGAGAACGTGGTACGGGCGGTTAGCTTGACGGAGTTTAAAAAGGGGTTAGATAGATTCCTAAAGGACAAGTCCATAGACCGCTATTAAATGGACTTGGAAAAATTCCGCATTTTTAGGTATAACTTGTCTGGAATGTTTTTACGTTTGGGGAGCGTGCCAGGTGCCCTTGACCTGGATTGGCCACTGTCGGTGACAGGATGCTGGGCTAGATGGACCTTTGGTCTTTCCCAGTATGGCACTACTTATGTACTTATGTACTAAACAGAAACTAGACCAAGAATACAAACTAGAAACAAGACTAAGAAATAAGCAATAAACCTAAGCTAAACTACACACAGACAAACTAGAATCAGACAAGGAACTATACAAGAAATCAGACTAGGCAGAAGTGCAACAAAGCACCAACAAACCAGGGACCTTAGACGATGCAAAGGCAAACACAGAAGTTTCCAGGTGATTAATAAAGCCCATCAGCTGCTGAAGTTTAGCTGCAGGAATCACAAGGCAGCTACGGGTGCTGTTCAGGCACAAACAAGAGAAGCAAGTCTGGCAGCCCGGAAGATCCGGACCGGACTGGCCTGAAGTCTGGAACAGGTGACAGTCCATAGCAGCCACCGGTTCTGGCCACCAGAGGGCGAGGCGAGCACAGACAAGGAAACGAGACTTCATGGTGAGAATATTAAAAGGAAATTTCAGAACATAGATTCAGTCTCGTCTTAAGCATTGGGCCTGTCTCTCCAACACAGCATCCTATTTCACATTTTTTGAATTAAATAATATACACTACATTTGAAGACGAGCATGTGTAGGATCCCCATATGCTGAATGTTTTTCCTATGTGAGTGACTATGGGGTCCTGTGATATGTGTTTGGCATAGTTTGCAGCTTGATATCTTGCAGGGGTGTGTGCCATTCTCTTTTTTAGTTTCTACTGAGAGTTTTGTTTTCACTAATTTTTGTTCCAGATTTTGGTGGTTGTCGGAAGGCCAGCAAAGGTGGATCTGGGAATTTCTATTTCAGTAATTCATCCTCCAGGAGTTGTGGTTGTAGATCTTTTATGATTCTTCTCAGTTTTTCTAGCTCTGGATTGTATGTCACTACAAGGGGCACTGTTATGGCCACAGCTGTACCTTATGTCCTGACTCACCTTCTAGCCTCATGAGGGGGATGTCGGCGTTGGTCTGTAGCTCCCCTCTGTGCGCTCCGAAGAAAATACTTTCTGGCCCAGCAGTATTATAGGAGGATTCTGCTTCTTTACCAGTGCCTTAGCAACAGGTCTCCTAGTCCTGTCATTGGAGACTTGCTTCAGCCTTGTTCCTGCATATCCAGCCTTGTTCCAGTATCTGCAGTCTTGTTCCGGTCCAGCCTTGTTCTAGTATTTGCAGTCTTGTTCCTGAGCCTTCATCATTGTTCCCGCATATCCAGCCTTGTTCCTGAGCCTTTAGCATTGTTCCCACATATTCAGCCTTGTTCTAGTATCGGCAGCCTTGTTCTTGAGCCTTCACCATTGTTACCACATACCCAACCTTGTTCCAGTATCCTCAGCCTTATTCCTACACAGAAATCACATCTTAGTAACATAGTAGATGACGGCAGAAAAAGACCTGCATGGTCCATCCAGTCTGCCCATGACAAACTCATATGTGTATACCTTACCTTGAATTTGTACCTGTCCTTTTCAGGGCACAGACCATATAAGTCTGCCCAGCAGTATTTCCCGCCTCCCAACCACCAGTCCCGCCTCCCATCACCGGCTCTGTTACAGACCGTATAAGTCTGCCCTCCCCTATCCTCACCTCCCAACCACCACCCCCTCTTCCCCCCACCTGCTCCGCCACCCAATTTCAGCTAAGCTTCTGAGGATCCATTCCTTCTGCACAGGATTCCTCTATGCATATCCCACGCATGTTTGAACTCCGTTACCGTTTTCATCTCCACCACCTCCCGCGGGAGGGCATTCCAAGCGTCCACCACCCTCTCCGTGAAAAAATACTTCCTGACATCTTTCCTGAGTCTGCCCCCCTTCAATCTAATTTCATGTCCTCTCGTTCTACCGCCTTCCCATCTCCGGAAAAGGTTCGTTTGCGGATTAATACCTTTCAAATATTTGAACGTCTGTATCATATCACCCCTGTTCCTCCTTTCCTCCAGGGTGTACATGTTCAGGTCAGCAAGCCTCTCTTCATACGTCTTGGAACGTAAATCCCATACCATCCTTGTAGCTTTTCTTTGCACCGCTTCCATTTTTTTAACATCCTTCGCAAGATACGGCCTCCAAAACTGAACACAATACTCCAGGTGGGGCCTCACCAACGTCTTATACAGGGGCATTAAAACCTCCTTTCTTCTGCTGGTCACTTCTCTCTCTATACAGCCTAGCAATCTTCTAGCTACTGCCACATCATAAACTATAGTGCTACCCAGGGTGACACCTCTGTAGGAAAGCATTTTTCCAGATCAGAGCCCTGCACTAATGATTTTATAGTGATAATACTAAAAGGAAATTTCAAAACCATTCAGGAATGTAAAACCTTTGACGTTAAAATGATGATGTATTTTTTCACCCAGCAGACATGACTTAACAAAGATCTGGGTTTCCTATCACATTATAAACCATAAAATTATACTGCTTTGTCACCCTCTGATCACTCATGCATCTCTCCCTGTTTTTCAACTTCCCTCTCCACCCACCCCTACCTTCTCTATGAGACATTAAGAATGAAGGCTATCTTCAAAATCTCATCAAAAGATGTATTAAAAGGTACTTTTACTAAGGTGTGCCAAAAAATGGCCTAGGCTGTTGTAGACTTGTGTATTGGATGTGCGCAAGTCCATTTTTCAGCGCACCTGCAAAAAAGGCTTTTTTTTTTGTCCGAAAATGTGGTGCAGCAAAATGAAAATTGGCGAGCGTCCATTTTGAGCCTGAGATCTTACCGCCACCCATTGATTTAACGGTAAGGTTTCACGTGTTAACCAGTAGGTAATCGTCAGCACGTGTACAATTCCGATTAACACCCGGTGAGTGCTGCGCACCGGAAACTAAAATTTATTTTCCGGCTTGCGTACTGGATGTACGTAAAAAATGAAATTACTGCCAAGGCAACACAGTAGCTGGGCAGTAGTTCCAAATTGGCGCATGTTGGGTGTGCGTATGTGCCTGCGTGGCTTAGTAAAAGGGCCCCTAAGTCCAATAAAAAGATATCATCTTAATTTCTTTTGTTTTGTTTTATTCTATTTATTACCTTTACCCTACCCTACCACTTTACCCAAAAGGATGAATACTGAAATGCCAAGGAGGGTTGCACCACTCTTTAAACTGTGATGGTATTACTAGAAAATTTTTACTCCTGTTTACAAAGCCACGCTAGTGGCTGGCGGTGTGGTAATGCTTACACAGCCCATTCACTTTGAATGGGCTGTGTCAGCATTGCTGAGCGACTTTGTAAACAGGGACCTTTATGTGAAAACACAAAAATAGGATCTAATTCTCTCAGAAAAATATAGGTTAAACAATCCTAAACCAAAACAGTGGATATTCAGGTTCTTGAAAAATTCTATTATAAAGGAGGAAAAAACCTCACCAAACCAGCAACCTCTCAAAAGATATGATGAACTATTTTTGCAGTGTTCATTTGTGCCCACAGTTAAAACAGTAATCATAGGTCCAAAACATTCTACTGAAAATGCCCCACACATAATCTTCAAACAGTTTTCATCAATGTAAAGGGTGACACATCTTATCAGTCAGTGTCATGTCCACCATCAGAAATATAATTATGGCAAATAATGATGCACTCTCTCAAGGTCTTGAGCATATGGAAAAAGCAGTTCTGGTCCCGGGACCCATTTCACTTCAGGCTTCTTCTGGAGACCTTACTGCTTAATATATTTTGCTCAACACTATCAGAAACTAGAAATTTTCTCTGTGTCTTATCAACTTGTAAGGTGGCACAATTCACACATTTGGACTGGTCTAGCAAGAATCAAGGAAAGGAATTTAGTGGGTAAGAACAAATTTCACATTTACTGTCACAAAAGTAATGTCTGACACATTTTTAATTTCTGTTAAATATATATTTTTTGTAGGTACAGATACAGACATTTATGAATGCCTGTTTTGAAAGACATTTATCTTCACAACAAGCACTTCACTTACTACAGAGGTACTGCCAATTACTTTTTTATGAGTTTTTGACTACCATGTTTATCCGTTACATATTCTTCCATCTCTGTAAGTATTTTTGAATAATCTAAGGACAATCATACTGTGTTTTCTTCTGTTTCCCACTGGGTATAATGTAATAGGAAATCATTGGTTTGTGTTTCCAATTTTATATATGTGACAGCAGCACTGTAAGGATAATGCCACTGAAGAGTCTTATAGACTGCCCCAGCACTATCCAGGTAGTGCCAGGGTACAGCGAGTGCATAGCATGGACATCCTGCCTAACTATATGGATAGTTGGCAATATTCAGCTGCTATTTGGATAACTATTCAGATAACATTTTTACAACAAAAAGGATGTCCAAACTTAAATCACATAGCTATCTGTATAGCAGCTGGACATCGCCACTATCCATATAACTAGCACCAGTAACAGTTGAATATATATATATATATTTTTTTTACATTTGTACCCCATGCTTTCCTACTCATGGCAGGCTCAATGCGGCTTACATGGGGCAATGAAGGGTTAAGTGACTTGCCCAGAGTCACAAGGAGCTGCCTGTGCCGGGAATCGAACTCAGTTCCTCAGAACCAAAGTCCACCACCCTAACCACTAGGCCACTCCTCCACTATATTCAGCGCTACGCTTCTGTGGATAATGATGCTGAATATACATTGCATGAAGTTTCTAATACAGTGAATGACCACAGTTCTAGGTACCAACAAGCTGGCCAAAATCGCCTCAAAATAAACTGGAGATATTTCACCCCAGTGTCTGTCACACTGTCTAATGACTTATTGTCTAATTTTCCAAAGATCGATTTTTCTTCTCTCTGTCTTCCTTGGTTCCTCTGTAGGTATCTGGCATTCCTCAGTGCTTTTTCAGGATTATCCAGGCTCCTGTTTGCTGTAGTCTTTCTTTTCAGGCTTCTTTTTTCTTCTGTTTGTTGTAGTCTCTCTTATCAGGCTTCTTTTTTCCTGTTGGGATCTAAGCTTCTATGTCTTCTGCAGTGGATTTTTATAGAAGGTAAGCAGGGTTTCTTGGGGGCTGATCTTCCTGTTGTAATCTAGTCTAGGAAAAGAGGCTTAGCAGTGGTAAAAAAAAACAACCCCTCTTGAGAAGTGTCCTGTTAGTGTTGTGGTTTCTTTTGATTTAATGTATAGCCTGCTTTTCAAAGACCACTAGGTGGTTCATAGTAGTACAGAATTCTGCTGCATATATAGCATTTACTGCACCCCTGGTGTACACAGGTGAACTTGGGTCTTTTAGCATAAACTTTAGATGAACTTTTGGTCTAAAATATAATATTCTTTTTAATCCTTACCATCCTCATAGTGCGAGGATCCTGTTGCTGATGGCAAGTTCTGATAGATAAAGCCTTTCTCATTGATCTGAAAAGACACCCGCATACTGCAAATGTCTCTTGTTTTTTAAAGATCCCATCAGTATATGTCCATATTTACTACTACAAAGTTTATTATATCAGATATATTTAAAAATTTTGAAGAGAATAAATGGTATGTTTATTAAAAATGTCTTCTAGTTTTGTAATTTACATGGTTTAAGACGGGTTCTCAACCATAGCAACATAGTAGATGATGGCAGATAAAGACCTATATGATCCATCCAGTCTGCCCAACAAGATAAATTCATAGTATAAGGTATGATACGTAAACTTGACCTTAATTTGTCCTTGCCATTTTCAGGTCACAAACCGTAGAAGTCTGCCTGGCAATGGCCTTGTTCTCCAGTTATGGAAGCTGAATCTGTCCAGCCATGATCAGGGCACAGACCATAGAAGTTGCCATCTAATCACCACTAAGCTTGCTTGGTTCCATGCCTTCTAAACAGGATTCCTTTGTGTTTATCCCACACATTTTAAAATTCCATTACCATTTTCATCTCCACCACCTCCCACGGAAGGACATGCTAAGTATCTACCACCCTCACCGTGAAGAAGTACTTCCTGACATTATTCCTGAGTTGGATCCCGCCCCCGCCCCCCCCCCCCCCCACACCTCAGTTCATGTCCTCTAGCTCTACCATCTTCCTGTCTATGGAAAAGGTTTGTTTGTAAATTAATACCTTTCAAATATTTGAACGTCTCTAACATATCACCCCTGTCTCTCCTTTCCTCCAGGGTATACATGTTCAGGTCCTCAAATCTCTCCTCATACATTTTGCAACGCAATCCCCATAGCATTTTGATCGCTTTTCTCTGAACCGCTTCAAGTCTTTTTCTTCCTTAGCAAGATACGGCCTCCAAAACTGAACATCATACTCCAAGTGGGGCCTCACCAATGAGGGAGCATCAACACTTCCTTTCTTCTGCTGGTTATACCCCTCTCTGTGAAGCCTAGCATCCTTCTGGCTGCTGCCACTGCCTTTTTGCATTATTCGTCATCTTGAGATCATCGGACATCACCCCAAGGTCCCTGTTCTGAGCAGTGCTTACCAATCTCTCCCCTCCTATCTGGTACATCTCCTTATTTCTACACTTCTTGGCATTACATTATTCTCAGAGGACAAGCAGGCTGCTTGTTCTCATTGATGGTCGGTGGCCCAGGAAACGGAAGTACTTTCCAAGTAATTTCCAGCACTTTGTGGGAGGACCCAGAGCGCGGGGCACGCCACCGCGCATGTGCGGCCGTTCCCTCCTCAGTTTCTTCTTTTACGCAGAGGAGAGTGGCTGCATGATGGTCTCTCTCCCTCAGGCCCAGAGAAACTGTTCTTGTGTGTTTGTGCGATTCGCGCTTCCTTTTTGTTTTTCTTTAAAAAAAAAAAAAAAAAGAAACCCTTATTTCTTTAGTTTTAGTCCTTCTAAGTTTTCTTTCGTCCCTTGTTGCGGCCTTTTTAGGCCACGCGTACGCGATTCTCATTTTTGTTTCCTCTTTTTGGCACAATCGAGCTTTTTGATTTTGCCGACGCGATTTTTCCGCCCATGTCATCGAAGACTTCCAGCGGCTTCAAAAAGTGTGGTCAGTGCCAGCGGTCCATCTCGAATACTGATCCGCATGCGTGGTGCATCCAGTGTCTTGGTGCCGAACATCGCCCAGATGCTTGTAAGTTGTGTCTAAGTTTGAAGAAACAGACCCAAGCATCTAGAAGAGCTCTTCAGGACCATCTTTTTGGAGCTCCGACCGATTCTTCGGCATCGACATCGGTACCGCGATTGGTGGCATCGATATCAGCACTGAGGATGGCATCGACATCGGGAGCGTAGGTAATGGCTGTCCGGTCATCACCACATGCTGGGTGCAGTGAACCGTCGAGTGGGTCTCCACCTGTCTCGAAGACTCCTGCTGTGCAGGCCCATGACCCCAAGGAGGCGTCTGGATTCAACGTCTTCCTCGTCGGTACCGAGGAGTGCCGGTGACGTGCTTTGAGCGAAGGCGAAGAAGCATCGTCATCAGTCTCCTGTGAGGCACGGTACCGAGAACTCCGGGGCGTTGAAGGATTCGGCACCCGTGAAGCGTCAACGCCGGGAGGACCGCTCACCCTTCATCTAGGAGGTGTCGATGCTTCGATCTCCGGACAGCCCGGTACCGCCTCCCAGGCCTCCACAGATGCTGATTCTGGCTTCTGTGTCGACCTCACAGCCTTTCTCGACAGTGGCTCTAGACGAGTGCATCCGAGCCATTCTTCAAGGTTTTGTTGGAAGGGCTGCTGCGTCAGTCTGCTCCGGTATCGGGGGGGGGGGGGGGTGCTTGTGCCCTTGGTGCCGTCGTTGGAAGCGACAGCTGGCTCGGGGCCTGTGATGAGGTCTCAGACGCAGGTACCGCATACAGCATCAGCGTCGGCTGCCACCCATGTTGACTCCTCGTCGACGTCGCTGGAGGAAGCTGCATCGTCACAGGCGTGGGAGTTGACTTCTCGACATCGCCATGGAGGACATGGTTCCTCGGCATCGAGACAGGCCCGGTTTCGGACTGCAGTTCGAGAATTCTTGTCCGATACCGAGGAGGATGCCTCATGGGATGAAGGGGAAGATCCCAGGTATTTCTCTTCTGAGGAGTCTTGTGGTCTTCCTTCTGATCCCACTTCTTCGCCAGAGAGAAAGCTTTCTCCCCCGAAGAGTCTTTCTTTTTCTTCCTTTGTCCGGGAGATGTCTGTGGCAATTCCCTTCCCTATGGTATCTGAGGATGAGCCCAGGACCGAGATGCTCGAGGTCCTTGACTATCCTTCACCACCTAAGGAATCATCCACCGTTCCTTTGCATAATGTCCTTAAGGAGACATTGCTTAGGAACTGAACGAAACCCTTAACTAATCCCACCATTCCCAAAAGAACTGAGTCCCAATATTGGATTCACGGAGAACCTGAGTTGATGAAGTCGCAGTTACCTCACGACTCTATGGTTGTGGATTCCACTCTCAAGAGAGCCAAGAGTTCTAGGGATTTTGCCTCGGCACCCCCGGGATGAGAATCTAGAACTCTGGACTCTTTTGGGAGGAAGGCCTATCAGTCCTCCATGCTCGTGTCCAAGATTCAGTCGTAGCAGCTCTACACGAGCATCCACGTGCGGAACAATGTCAAGCAACTGGCGGACTTGGTGGACAAGCTCCCTCCGGAGCACGCCAGGCCTTTTCAGGAGGTGGCAGCTGAAGGCGTTTCGTAAATTCCTGCCAAAGGGGTGCTTACGACTCTTGATGTGGCATCCAGATCCGCTGCTCAAGGTATAGTGATGCGCAGACTCTCATGGCTGTCTGTCCTAATTAGATTGTAAGCTCTGTCAAGCAGGGACTGTCTCTTCATGTTCAAGTGTACAGCGCTGCGTACGTCTAGTAGCGCTATAAAAATGATAAGTAGTAGTAGTAGTGTGCCTCTGACCTGGAAAATAGGGTCCAGCAGCGGCTTGCGGATGTTCCTTGCCGGGGGGATAATATTTTTGATGAGAAAGTCGAGCAAGTGGTAGAACAGCTCCACCAGTGGGGAAACCACACTCGTCAAACTATCCCACCGGGTGCCTTCAGCATCTACCTCAACAGGTAGACAGACAGTTTTTCAGGGGAATGAGGACTGCTCCCTATGCTTACAATAAGCGTAGGTATAAGCCACCTTCTCGGTAGCCTTCTCAGGCTCAACCCCAGCGTGCTCGTTCTTGTCAACAGCGTGCACCTTGACAGGCCCCTGCAGCTCCCCAGCAAAAGCAAGGGGCGAGCTTTTGACTGGATCCAGTTGAGCATAGCCGCTATAAAAGTGTCTGTGCCGGTTAGAGGGAGGTTAAATTTTTTCACCAAAGGTGGACTCTCATAACCTCCGATCGGTGGATTCTTCAAATAATCCAGATAGGATACTCCCCCAATTTGATCTCCACACCTCCAAATTGCCCACCGGGAGCTCAGTCCTTCAGCTCCCAGCACAGGTAGGTACTTGCAGAGAAACTCTCTGCCCTTCTCAGTGCCAGTGCGGTCAAGAAGGGCTGGGATTCTATTCCAGGTACTTTCTTGTGCAAACGAAAACAGGGGGGATGCATCCCATCCTAGACCTAAGGGGCCTGAAGAATTACCTGGTCTGAGAAAAGTTCAGGTTGCTTTCCCTAGGCACCCTTCTTCCCATGATTCAGGAAAACCTTTGGCTATGCTCTCTGGACTTAAAGGATGCTTATACCCACATCCCGATTCTTCCAGCTCACAGGCAGTATCTTCGATTCCGTCTGGGAACACAGTACTTTCAGTATTGTGTGCTACCCTTTGGTCTCGCATCTGTGCCCAGGGTCTTTAAAAAATGCCTCAGGCATTTTGTAGTGTCGCTACGCAGACTGGGAGTGCATGTGTTCCCTTATCTCGACGATTGGCTGGTGAAGAACACCTCAGAGGCAGGAGCTCTACAGTCCATGCAGATGACTCTCCAACTCCTGGAGCTACTCAGGTTTGTTATAAATTACCCAAAGTCCCATCTCCTTCCAGTTCAACAACTAGAATTCATAGGGGCTGTGCTGGATTCACAGACGGCTCGCGCCTATCTCCCTGAGGCAAGAACAGACTACCTTCTGTCTCTAGTTTCCATGGCCAGAGCGTCTCAGCAGGTCACGGCTCTGCAGATGTTGAGACTTCTGGGCCATATGGCCTCCACAGTCCATGTGACGCCCATGGCCCGCCTTCACATGAGATCTGCTCCATGGACCCTAGCTTCCTAGTGGTATGAAGCTGTGGGGAGTCTAGAAGATGCAATCCAGCTATCCACCGACTTTCACATTTCCCTTCATTGGTGGACAATTCGATCCAATTTGACCTTGGGACGTCCATTCCAAATTCCTCAGCCACAAAAAGTGCTGACAACGGAATCATCTCTCCTGGGGTGGGGAGCACATGTAGATGGGCTCCACACTCAAGGGGCTTGGTCCCTCCAGGGGTCTTCAGATCAATCTCCTGGAAATACGAGCAATCTGGAACGCTCTCAAGGCTTTCAGAGATTGGCTGTCCAATTAAATTATTCAAATTCAGACAGACAACCAGGTTGCCATGTACAACATCAACAAGCAGGAGTGCACTGGATCTCGCCCCCTGTGTCGGGAAGCCATCCAGATGTGGCTTTGGGCACACCAGCATTGCATGCTTCTTCAAGCCACGTATCTGGCAGGCGTAAACAACAGTCTGGCCAACAGGATGAGCAAGATAATGCAACCTCACGAGTGGTCGCTCAACTCGGGCGTGGTATGCAAGATCTTCCAAGTGTGGGGCACCCCCTCGGTGGATCTTTTTGCCACTAAGATCTATCACAAGGTCCCTCATTTCTGTTCCAGACTTCAGGCCCACGACAGACTAGCATCAGATGCCTTTCTCCTTCATTGGGGAACAGGTCTTCTGTATGCATATCCTCCTATACCTGTGGTGGGGAAGACTTTGCTGAAACTCAGGCAAGACCGCGGAACCATGATTCTGATTGCTCCTTTTTGGCTGCGTCAGATTTGGTTCCCTCTTCTTCTGGAGTTGTCCTCTGAAGAACCGTGGAGATTGGAGTGTTTTCCAACCCTCATCACTCAGAATGAGGGGGCGCTTCTGCGCCCCAGCCTCTGGCTCTCACAGCCTGGATGTTGAGCACGTAGAATTCGCCTCCTTGGGTCTTTCTGAGAGTGTCTCCCAAGTCTTGCTTGCTTCCAGGAAAGATTCCACAAAGGGGTGTTACTCTTTTAAATGGAGGAGGTTTGCCGTCTGGTGTGAGAGCAAGGCCCTAGATCCTCGCTCTTGTCCTACACAGACCCTGCTTGCAGGGCCGTGCCAACACGGTAAGCGAGTAAGCACCGCAGGGGGGGTGCCGACCTCTGGAGTGCGCCTACCGGCACCTTTTTCCTGAGGTCACCTCACTTGAAAAATGTTTTACCTGAAGCTGTGATTCTCCTCTCTCCCCTGCCCTCCCCTCTTCGATCGCAGTCCTCACTGAGGCAGGCAGGCTCTGCTGAAGTTGTTTGAAAGAATACAACCAGTGTTATATATGTCTTTGGTGTGGGAAGAACTCCTCATTCAGGGTGAGCTTGAACAACATTCAAATTAAAGAGAACAGCCAGGTTTGGAGGGAGGTGTTCAAGTGAGACTGAGGAGAAATAAAAACTAAATAGTGTAATTGTTAAAATCTGTAAGTGGTTCAAAGTTTTTTTTTCTCTGAGCTTGTACACCAAGAGGAGGGCATGACTGCAATGATGTGTGCATAATTATCAGGTAACCAGATAGCTACAGCTAAAAGCCATTTAATTGGCTGGTGGTTCCAACAGTAGTTTCAAAAGAGGAAGTTTAGCTGACATGTAGTGTAGAAGAGCTGGTAAGTGAAAATCTGATTGGTTTTTTTTTTTTTGTGTGTTCATTTTTATATAAAAGATTCTGCTTGGATAGGAAGAGTCTGTGTTATGTGAAAATATATTTTGCTTTAATGAAATTGCTAAACTTTAGAGTCAGAGACTTATCAATGATCAGAAAAAGAAAGTCACCAGACAACAAAGGTAGAGAAAAATCATTTTATTTTCATTTTAGTGTTTAGAATATGTCCACTTTGAGAATTTACATCTGCTATCTTATTTTGCAATTTATAGCAATTTGTTTCTAAGGATATTGCTGACAATTCCTGTCAGTGTGGCAAGTGGTGAGCAATCATTTTCACGGTTAAAAATCATTAAAAAAACTAGTAAAAAAATGCCCGTTTCAAAAGGGAAGGAAATGGGCGCTAGCAAGGCTATCCACCACCCTCCCTCTCTTGCTGTTCCAGACTCTGCTGTCCCTCCGTTTTCACCCCCCCTTTCCGCGACCCAGTCGACCCCCCTTCTCGGCGAAAACCGTCCCCCGCCACCGTCCAGTACCTGTGCTGACGGGGGACCCCAACCCCAGTCAGCAGAAGTCCTGTGCTGGCCTTTGAGGCGTTGCTTCTTCAATGGTTTTGTGTCCAAGTTGCTCTGGTGTCCCCCGTCAGCACAGGTACTGGATGGCGGCGGGGGATGGTTTTCGCCGAGAAGGGGGGGTCGACTGGGTCGCGGAAAGGGGTGCAGTGGGCTGTAACACAGGGGGAGGACTAAGGAAACGAGGAGCGTTTTTCCCTACTCCTCCCCTTGCTTTGGTATCAGCTGTCACAGATGTCACTGATGTCAGTGCGCGCCTGCCTAGCAGACCACCTCCGAGGGAGGCACGGTCCCAGGCACATCCTGTTGGAGATGAGAATTATTATATAGGATTATTTGCAATCAAGTATTTCGCAAGAAAGGCTTGTAAGCCTTGCCATGATTGCTATTGAGAATAATACTTATGCTCAGTTAGATATCAAAGATTTAATTACTAATTTCGTGGGCATGAAAGCACGAAAAACTAAGTGGTTGTAAACCCTCTATTTGTGCAGCAATCCCACAAAGATGCACTCCATCTTTCAGCTCCTATTTCCTTTGCATCTTGTGCCACACCGGGGGGGGGGGGGGGGGGGGGGGGGGGGCGCCAACTGATAGTCTGCATGGGGGGCACCAGAGACCCTAGGCACGGCCCTGCCTGCTTGAATACCTTCTACACTTGGCAGAGTCTGGTCTCAAGACCAACTCCGTAAGGGTCCATCTTAGTGCAATTAGTGCTTTTTATCACCGTGTAGATGGTAAGCCTATCTCTGGACAGCCTTTAGTTGTTCGATTCATGTGAGGTTTGCTTTTGTCAAAGCCCCTTGTTAAACCTCCACCAGTGTCATGGGATCTCAATGTCATTCTCACCCCTCTGATGAAGCCTCCTTTTGAGCCACTGAATTCCTGCCATCTGAAGTATTTGACCTGGAAGGTCATTTTCTTGGTGGCTGTTACTTCAGCTCGTAGGGTCAGTGATCTTCAAGCCTTGGTAGTCGATGTTCCTTACCTCAAGTTTCATCATAACAGAGTAGTCCTCTGCACTCACCCTAAGTTTCTTTCGAAGGTGGTGTTGGAGTTCCATCTGAACCAGTCAATTGTCTTGCCAACATTCTTTCCCCGTCCTCATACCCGCCCTGTTGAATGTCAGTTGCATACATTGGACTGCAAGAAAGCATTGGCCTTCTATGTGGAGCAGACAAGCCCCTTCAGACAGTCCTCCCAAATGTTTGTTTCGTTTGATCCCAACAGGAAGGGGGTCGCTGTCGGGAAATGCACCATCTCTGCTGCTGGGTCTGGCCACTAGTCCCCTGTTCGCCCTCAGATTCAATGTCATCACTTGTTTAGGGAAAGTGTAGGCCATGTGGCTGTTGTACTACCTAACCTGCCACTGTGTTGCAGCATTTCTGTACATACTGCTCCATGTGCTCTTCCTGCCCACAGATGATGAGGAATGGCATTGTCATGCAATCCAAAGGTGTGTGCCTCTACATGCAACACTGCTGGAGCCAAGGTTGTATGGTGCACTGTGTGCCTAAGATACCAATGTGCCAGACAGTAGCATAAGAAGGTGGGTAGATAAAGGAGAACACAGAAATATGGAAAGCAGATATATGCACTGGTTGGAGATGGGCCAAGGTGTGGGGGGGGGGGGGGGGGGGAGAGAAGGCACCAAAATATGACAGATACTGGGGCTCTCCACCCACCTAGCTGAGTGGCCCCTGACCGTCCCACAAACCGCTATTCCATATCATCATGCTGATCAATCCATAGACTGGTGGGTTGTGTCCATCTACCAGCAGGTGGAGATAGAGAGCAATCATTTTGCCTCCCTATATGTGGTAATGTGCTGCCGGATACTCCTCAGTATGTTCTCTATCTCAGCAGGTGGTGGTCACACACAGGGCAGGAGTGTCTATTTGCAGAGTGCCTTCCTTCCTGCCCAAGATTGGTCCTCGCTTCCATGTGAATCAGCAGCTCTGTCTACCCTCCTTTCGTAGGGAGGACTACCCAGAGGAGTACTCTGCTCTCAAATATTTAAATGTGAGGCGAGTCATCATCAGATACTTGGAAGTGACCAATGATTCCGGAAGTCGGATCATCTGTTTGTGCTGTTCGCAGGTCCTCGTAAGGGTCTGCAGGCTGCCAAGCCTACAGTGGCACGATGGGTCAAGGAACCCATTGCAGCGGCTTATGTGGCCGCAGGGAAGGTGCCGCCTATCCAGCTGAAGGCTCACTCCACTAGAGCACAGGCGGCCTCGATGGCAGAGTCCGAGTCCATCTCCTTGGAAGAGATTTGTAGGGCGACAACATGGTTTCACCAAAGGGAAATCGTGCCAAACGAATCTCATTGAATTCTTTGACTGAGTGACAGTAGAATTAAATCAAGGACGTGCTATGGACGTCATCTACTTAGATTTCAGCAAGGCTTTTGACACGGTTCCCCACAGGAGGCTCTTGAATAAACTAGAAGGGCTGAAGATAGGACCCGAAGTGGTGAACTGAATTAGGAACTGGTTGACGGGCAGACGCCAGAGGGTGGTAGTGAATGGAGTTCGCTCGGAGGAGGGAAAGGTGAGTAGTGGAGTGCCTCAGGGATCGGTGCTGGGGCCCATTCTGTTCAATATATTTGTGAGTGACATTGCCGAAGGGTTACAAGGTAAAGTTTGCCTTTTTGCGGATGACACCAAGATTTGCAACAGAGTGGACACCCCGGAGGGAGTGGAAAACATGAAAAAAGATCTGAAGAAGCTGGAAAAATGGTCTAACGTTTGGCAATTAAAATTCAATGCGAAGAAATGCAAAGTGATGCACTTAGGGAGTAGAAATCCAAGGGAGGCGTATGTGTTAGGTGGGGAGAGCCTGATAGACACGGACGGGGAGAGGGATCTTGGGGTGATAGTATCTGAGGACCTGAAGGCGATGAAACAGTGTGACAAGGCGGTGGCCGTAGCGAGAAGGTTGCTAGGCTGTATAGAGAGAGGTGTGACCAGCAGAAGAAAGGAGGTTTTAATGCCCCTGTATAAGACGTTGGTGAGGCCCCACCTGGAGTATTGTGTTCAGTTTTCAAGGCCGTACCTTGCGAAGGATGTTAAAAAAATGGAAGCGGTGCAAAGAAAAGCTACGAGGATGGTATGGGAGTTGCGTTCCAAGACGTATGAAGAGAGACTTGCTGACCTGAACATGTATACTCTGGAGGAAAGGAGGAACAGGGGTGATATGATACAGACGTTCAAATATTTGAAAGGTATTAATCCGCAAACAAATCTTTTCCGGAGATGGGAAGGCGGTAGAACTAGAGGACATGAAATGAGATTGAAGGGGGGCAGACTCAGGAAAGATGTTAGGAAGTATTTCTTCACGGAGAGGGTGGTGAACGCTTGGAATGCCCTCCCGAGGGAGGTGGTGGAGATGAAAACGGTAACGGAATTCAAACATGCGTGGGACAGGCATAAAGGAATCCTGTGCCGAAGGAATGGATCCACAGAAGCTTAGCTGAAATTGGGTGGCGGGGGGAAGAGGGGTTGGTGGTTGAGAGGCTAGAATGGGAGAGGGCAGACTTATACGGGGTCTGTGCCGGAGCCGGTGATGGGAGGCGGGACTGGTGGTTGGGAGGCGGGAAATACTGCTGGACAGACTTATACGGTCTGTGCCCTGAAAAAGACAGGTACAAATCAAGGTAAGGTATACACATATGAGTTTATCGTGGGCAGACTAGATAGACCGTGCAGGTCTTTTTCTGCCGTCATCTACTATGTTACTATGTTACTATGTAACTTGGGCATCGGCTCATACCTTCTCCAGACATTACCGCTTGACTGTGGCTGCTCGGGCGGAGGCCCGGTTTGGAGCTTCAGTTGCAGTCAGGGATTTCTGTGTCCCGCCCTGGGTGAGTACTGCTTCGGTACATCCCACCAGTCTATGGATTGATCAGCATGATGATATGCAAGGTAAAATTATGTACCTGATAATTTTCTTTCCATTAATCATAGCTGATCAATCTATGGCCCCTCCCAGATATCTGTACTGTTTATATTCTGGTTGCATTTCAGGTTCAAGTTTAGTCTTCAGTTCCTGTTCAGGAGGACTTCGTGTTCAAGTTTTTTCAATTGGATTCTTCAGGAGTTGAGACGATTTTGTGTTACAGTGAGCTGCTGCATTCCTCTCCCCCCCCGTGTCAAAACCTTTGCTGAAATCTAGGTAGATTATGTCTATAGCACATCCATGATTCAATTCTCCTGTCACCCAATCAAAGAATTCAATGAGATTCGTTTGGCACGATTTCCCTTTGGTGAAACCATGTTGTCTCGGATCTTGCAACTTATTGGCTTCCAGGAAATTCACTATCCTTTCCTTCCGCATCGCTTCCATTACTTTTCCAATAACCGAAGTGAGGCTTACCGGCCTGTAGTTTCCAGCTTCTTCCCTATCGCCACTCTTGTGAAGAGGGACCACCTCCGCCGTTCTTCAATCCCTCGGCATCTTTCCTCTCTGCAAGGATATGTTAAACAAATCTTTAAGAGGAGCCACCAGAACCTCTAAGAGCTCCCTCAATATCCTGGGGTGGATCCCATCCGGTCCCATGGCTTTATCCACCTTTAGCTTTTCAATCTGTTCATACACACTCTTTTCCGTGAACGGTGCTCTATCCACTTCAATCTCACATGTACTTTTGCCAGTCAATTGCGGTCCTGCTCCAGGATTTTCTTCTGTGAAAACAGAACAAAAGTATCTATTTAGCAAATTTGCTTTTTCTTCATCATTATCTATATAGTGGTTCTCAGCATCTTTCAGTCTCACAATTCCCTTTTTAGTCTTCCTCCTTTCACTAATATACCTGAAGAAATTTTTGTCACCCCTCCTTACATTTCTAGCCATTTGTTCTTCCGCTTGCGCTTTCGCCAGACGTATCTCTCTCTTGGCTTCTTTCAGTTTCATCCGGTATTCCTCCCTGTGTTCCTCTTCTTGAGTCTTTCTGTATTTCAAGAATGCCAACTCTTTAGCCTTTATTTTCTCAGCCACTTGTTTGGAGAACCATATCGATTTCCTTTTTCTCTTGCTTTTATTTACTCTCTTTACATAAAGGTTTGTGGCCCTATTTATAGCTTTTTTCTGCTTGGACCACTGTCCTTCCATTTCTTGTTCATCCTCCCATCCCATCAGCTCCTTGCTCAGGTATTCCCCCATTTTACTAAAGTCAGCATGCTTGAAATCCAGGACTTTGATTTTTGAGTGGCCGCCTTCCACTTTAGCCGTCATATCAAACCAAACCGTTTGATGGTCACTGCCGCCCAGGTGGGCACCCACGCGGACATTTGACACACTATCCCCATTTGTGAGCACCAGATCCAGCGTTGCTCCCTCCCTTGTGGGTTCTGTCACCATTTGTCTGAGCAGAGCACTTTGAAAAGCATCCACGATCTCTCTACTTCTTTCCGATTCCACAGAGGGAACTTTCCAATCTACATCTGGCAGATTGAAATCTCCCAGCAACAGCACCTCTCTCTTCTTTCCCAACTTATGGATATCTGTGACCAGATCTTTAGATCCTCCAAATGTGTTGGAGGTCTGTAGACAACACCCACGTGGACAGAGGTTCTATCATCTCTTTTTAAGGTGATCCATATCGCTTCTTCCTTTCCCCAGGTCCCTGACATTTCAGTTGCCTGAATGTCATTTCTCACATACAGAGCTACTCCTCCACCTTTTCGACCCTCTCTAACCTTCCTAAATAGATTATAGCCCGGTATGTTTGCATCCCATTCATGGGAACCTTTTAGCCACGTCTCCGTGATTGCAACAATGTCTAAGTCTGCCTCCAACATCAGGGCTTGAAGGTCATGAACTTTATTGCTTAGACTGCAAGCATTTGTGGTCATCGCTTTCCATCTACATTTTCTGATATGTGTTTCAACATTTGTGATTTGGGTTGTTTTTTGTCTTTGGGTACCTTCATATTGAGGCAGTTTGGACAGAGAAATCATATTAATTTGTTAATTCTGTTTAAGTTTGGTTCAGTCCTGCAAGTGATGGAATGCCATCTGGGTTTAATTACTCAAATGTCTAGCTTTTGCTAGACTAGAGGTTAGAAAGGTCAGAGAGAAATGAAACTTTCTTTGTCCCTTTTTGAGTGATGGATTGTTAAGGCTAATGCTGTTTAGAAGGAGATAGTTTAGATTTAAATAATTCTAGATAATTTAGATTTTGTCTTATAAGGAATTCTGATTTCGGCTTATTTTAAAATATGTTTTATTCTGTTTAATTAATAAGTTCTATTTCTATGTAGACTATCTTTTCAATCCAGTGTCTGACTTTCAAGTGAGATTTGTCTGCAGTTTAAGAGGTCATCATCTGGTTTGAATTATCCACAGTCCTAGCTAGTTCTGTGTATGAAGCTAATAGGTGAAAGAGGTCAGGAAAAGTCAATTCTTCTCCTTGATGGATTATAGCTAAGTGTAGAACTGGTCTCCTGAAAGTAATAACAAACCATGTCTGTGTGCCATTAAGCAAGATTGGCCCCTTAATGAATGCCAGAGTCCAGTTAGTATTTCAAGTTATGAAGTTAGCTGGGAATCTGAGAATTTAATAATAATAAAATGCAGGAGATAGGTGCCACATTGTCTAGTTTGAGAGGCCCCAGGTCATAGGTCAGTTTAGGAAATATCTCAAACCTATGTAACTGTATGTAACTGATATTTTTGAGTAAATATGTAGAGATAATTAGTTCAAGACAGGGTAATCAATCTATTCTTTACCATCTGGTGAGAAAGGGGGGCTAGTGGGGTTTAGGACCCTATATAAATGAGAACAGAAGCAGCTTACGTTAGACGAGAAGGAACCAAGACAGGAGACACAAGACACAGAGAGCTGAAGAGAAGGAGAGAGCTAGCGCTGATGTCCTACTTTGTTTGCTGGCAAATAAAGAAGATTTCTCTCTCATTCTGGTGTGCGGTGTTTTACTCCTGAAGTACCACAGATTCTGCTAACAATAGTGGTAATTCCTGCAACAATATCTTTTTGTTTCACCTCCATTGCTTGTTCTTCCACCTCAGTTTTATTTTGAGGAACATCACAGTGCTGTAATGGAGCAAAAGAATTCTGTAGGGGCAACACTTGTGAGGGTGGATGCTTCTGTGTCACATAACGAAGTCTGCCTGAGCCTACGGTGAACCATCTATTCTTAGATGGTTTTATCCTTTGAGGTAGTGGTGTGAATTTGGCTTGATTCTGTGCATTATGATGTGCAGTCTTAGAAGTTGCTTTAAGTGCATCTAATTCCTGCTTTACTTTACTGAGCTCCTGTTTTAAACTATTGAGCTGATGACAGATAGGACAAGCCTTAAGGCTCCAGATGATTGGCCTTGAAACTAAAGCACCACAATTATTATAGAGAATAAAAGTCATCCTAATTTGTTGGAATGGGTTTGAACAGGTATGCTATGATGGGGTTTAACCGTGTGCAAGATTAATTTTACTCCTCAGCAAACTGAGACAGTTGTAATTAGGGTGGAGTTAATTTGTGATAAGTAGTGTATTCAGAAAAGCTATTTAGGAAGTGTCAGTCTGGGGGGGGAGGGGCTTAAACTTAAGGTGTGGAATGTGTTTGCTGTAAAACCTATCTCCAGGACTGTGTTAAGCCACTATTCTACACAGCTGTTTGGGACAAGGGGAAGACAAGGTTAAGTCAAGGGGAAGACAAGATTAAGAAATGCACCAGAAATGTGCAGAAACCACAGCTGTAGGGTAGGGAAAGCCAGCACAGTTCTTGAGTTTCCTTCAGGCAGCAGACAAAGTTGCCAGGTGGGCGGTTTTACCGCCCAATTGGGCGGGTTTTCGCCAGCGGCGGCGGGAAAATTTCGCCGGCCGCAGGATGCGTTTTTTTTGGGCGGTTTTCCCGTCGCCGCTGTGTGAGTTCGGCAGTTTTTTCCGGGGCTTCTATTGGTCCAATTCGGTCCAATAGAAGCTTTTCCGGGGCTTCTATTGGTCCAATTTGGTGCAATAGAAGCTTTTCTGGGGCGGGGCGGGGTTGACGTCAGGGGCGGGGTTGACATCAGGGATGACGTAGAGAGTGCTAGTGATGTGGGAGGCGGGGTTAGTGATATGGGAGACTGGGTTAGTGACACGGGGGCGGGGTTAGGTTAATCGGGGGTGGGGTTGGTGACGCGGGGGGCGAGGTTTGGTGACGTGGGAGACGGGGATTGGCTACGGGCGGTTTTTGGGCGGGTTTACGGCTCGTTTGGGGCTGGTAAAATTTCCCAGCTGGCAACCCTGGCAGCAGAGAAGCAAAGAGCTCCAGTCTGCTCAGCTCTCTCCACAGAAACAGAACCCCCCACACCTAAGTGTTAAAAATGTCTGCTGAAAACCAGGTGGTTGGGGGAAGGGAACAGCTCAGCACACTTTTAGTAAAAGAAAGATATTTCTAATACTTCCTGGCAGTTTTGAAATCTGAAAATCTAGTTTTCAAATTCACAGATATCAATAAACCAGTTAGAAGCACCTCAATCAGATATCAATAAACCAGTTAGAAACACAACAATGAGATCACAACAGTTAGATCACACAGTTTGCAGAGGAGATTAAAACAGTTTAACAACTGTTAAATGTAAGCCATTTTGAACCAAAACTTGTTTTGGGATTGTTGTGGGATGTGAGTATGAATTTTATTAGTATTTATTTATTTTGGATTTATTTACCGCCTTTTTGAATAAATAAACAAGACTATATATAAGTTAAGGTTGATTGGTTTCTGGTTGGCCTTGCTGTTACAAATCCTTATTTTTCTTGGTTTGTTGTTTTTGGTGAGCCTGGTAGCTAGGGATTCTCATATATGAGAAACAATGTCCTTCTTGTCCTCGGAGAAAGTGAAGTGACTCACCTGTAGCAGATGTTCTCCGAGGCCAGCAGGACACGTATTTTTACATACCCTCCCACATCCCCCAGGAGCTGTATTCCTTTAGCTTTGATATTGATACAATGCTGCAAAAGGCTTCTGTAAAATACAGAACGCTTGGTAGCATCCACAACAGGGCTGTGTCAGATGATGTCATCCATATGCAAGAATACATGTCCTGTTGTCCTTGGAAAACACCTGCTACAGGTGTTTTTTATGGTTATAGTATTTAGATTTATTGAATTTTTATCCACATGTTTACTAATGTCTGGTGTTAGTGCAAATAAAAAAATGTTCCTATGATACTGTATATGATAAAATACTGTTATCACCAGGAGTGGCCTAGTGGTTAGGGTGGTGGACTTTGGTCCTGGGGAACTGAGGAACTGAATTCAATTCCCACTTCAGGCACAGGCAGCTCCTCGTGACTCTGGGCAAGTCACTTAACCCTCCATTGCCCCAGGTACAAATAAGTACCTGTATACAATATGTAAGCTGCATTGAGCCTGCCATGAGTGGGAAAGCACGGGGTAGAAATGTAATAAAATATTAATGACCATTTAATTTCCATATTTTTTAGGTTTCAGAAGTTAAACTTTCCGTGTCTTCAGGCAGAAATTGAAAATAATATTGCACGTGTACTACATAATTTTGTTGCAGAACTTGGAGCCACTAAAAAGGTAAACTTCAAGTTTTTCTTCAGCAAATTTTTAAAGAATAATTATTGGTTTCAGAGACATATTATCAATATGATGTTTAGTTTAATGCTTTTCACAGATCACGTATTTAAAATGTCTCTGTATCATAGAAAAGAGAGTAAAGTAACCAGTTTACCATATGAATCAGAGCACAGTAACGTTTAGTACATGGCTGCACACTTAGGGCTAAATTCAATGCATCAAATTTAATACATGTAACTTAATCGAGTAATGAGCCAAACAGCGCTGATAATTGATGATAGCAACCAATTATCATCACTAATTGGCAACTAGGAGTTACACACATACCATATTCTATAACAATGTGCACATAAATCCTAATATATACATATTGGGGGGGGGGGGGTTATGGATAGGGGCATTTCTGGGGGTGTTCCCAAATGTTATGCAGGTTGATATAGAATATGGCCAAACTGTACCTAACTGTAGATGCCTGCTCATGGCAGTTAGACGCAGTTTATGCCTGATTGTGATTTTATAAGGGACATATACTCTTTATATAATCACTAGCCGTTGAGCCCGTTAAAACGGGCTAGTGCGTCGCCACTGCCCCCTCCCCTCCGAGTTTGCCGCTGCCAGTACCCCCCCTTCCCGAGTCGCCGCTGCCACCACCCCTCCACCCGGCCCGTCTCTTTGCTATTCAGCTTACATCTCCGCAGCAGGCAGATCAGCTGAGCTTCCGTCGGCCTTTCTTCTCTGCCTGTGTCCCGCCCTCGTGTGATGTAACGTCGGTGAGGGTGGGACAGAGACAGGGAAGGAAGGCCAACGGCAGCTCAGCTGATCTGCCTGCTGCGGAGATGTAAGTTGAATAGCGAAGAGACAGGCCGGTTAGAGGGGTGGCGGCAGCGGCGACTCCGGTGGGGGGGGGGGCACCAGTAGCGGCAACCTCGGGGGGGGGAGCGGTGGTGACCTTGGCGGTTCCCTCCCCTTCGCGCAGTTTCCCTCTCTGTCCCGCCCCCCGTCATCACATATTGACGCAGGGGCGGGACAGAGAGGGAAGCCTCTACTGCGCATTTGCGAGTGAGTACGGTCACTCGCCGTTTATATGTTTGATGCTAAGCATGTTAAATTTTCGGCGCTGATTTTTAGGCACTACTTATAGAATATATCACCTATTGCATGCTAGCGCCACCTTTCCCAATTTCAGTAAACATTTCTTCATCTGTCTGTTCATTCTGTCCTGGCAAACAGTAATACAGCCCTACAAGAATACTCCTTCCCAAATGGAATTTCTATCCATAATGGTTCCATGCTGCTATTTCATGTAGAATGTTTATTTTGTAGGTGAAAGGGGATCCGGGAAGGCACGAAGAAAGGGGGTACAGGGAGCCGGGGAATCCCAACAGGGCAGATTTCATGTGCACAAACCCACATCGAGAAAGCTGGGCTACCGGAGGCAGAGAGGTTGGCTGGGTTAAGGAAGAAGGGGAGGAACTACCAGTCCCAGAATCCTTCTCTTCCCCATCTGGCTGTGCAAGAGTTAGGGGAGGAGATAGAAGATTGGGAAATGGTCTCTGAGGAAGGTGATGAGGGCCAGCTGGAGAGATTGGGGGCGGGGGAAGTTGGAAAGGAGGATAAAATGGAGATTACTGAAGGGCTAGGGGAGGAACAGATGGAGATTGGAGCCCTGGCTCAAACCCAAAAAGCTGCTGTAAGAGGGTGGCTAGCTGTACCTTGGAGAGATTGGTGGAAGACCGGAGGAGAGAGGCTAAGGCACTGGGGGGAATCTCTACTAAAGAGGAAACAGGTGCAGCCTGTGGGTGAGAAAGAGAGCTGGGCAGAATTGAAACCCCAGCCTGAACCAGGTGGGAATAAAGCTGTGTAACCGTGCTGTAAGAAGGTACAAGAAAGACTGTGTAAACTGTTTCATACTAAAAAAGGTCTGGGCTGCAACCTACCAAGCTATTGGGTTTTTCCCTCTGATAATGTACTGTTCCCTAAGTGAAGTAATCTGAGCTAAAGTGAAGTTATATGGACTGTTTTTGAACCTGAGTTTGAAGTTATATGGACTGTTTTTGAGCCTGAAAATGACTGTGTTGAGCCTGAATTGTGCTCTGGGCTGCTAGCCTAAACAACCTGGAGTGAAGGGTGTTTTGTTGATTTGAAGCAAGAAAATAAAAGCTCTTACTTATAAACATTGGGCTTTGAATGTGCCTCTGTGAAAGGAACGGAGGGAGGAGGAAGTCCTGGGAGTTCGCAGGGCCTGGAGCCAAGGCTCAGAGGATCCAGATTGCTGTGGCGTGAAGGCAACAGTCGTGTGGAGGAAGAGGCAGCTAAGCAGGGTCAAGCCTGGCTGGGTCCTGGATGGGCGACCCAGCTTCACAGTGCACCCTCTCCTCCAATTTAATCCCCTCTATCATTACAGTATAATATGTACCCTGTTAACACAGTGTTGCATTGATTGTCCTCCTTCCACCAAATCTCTGAGATACCTATTATTCTCTGAGGACAAGCACTTCTCACAAGTGGGTGACGCCAATACACTTTCCTGCCCATCGCATGAACGCAGTCTTCTCAGTTCTCTTTTTTTCTGTGTGAGGAGAAGGTTCGTTTTTTTTTGTCCTCTCCTCACTCAGACGGTTTTTTTGAGATGGCTGCTTCTAGAACCTTAGACACTGGGAGCTGTGAGGTCTTGAGGCCTCCTGCTTTGCAGGCCCCCCAGGACTGTTCATTGTTGGACCCGACCCCAAGGCGACGTGAGGATTTGACGTGATCCTTGTCAGCACCATGGAGCCTTGGTGACATGCTTCGGGCAAAGGACAAGAAGTATCGTCATCAGTCACCCACGACACATGGTGCCGGGAGCTCTGGGTCTTCAAAGGATTTGGCACCTGAAAAGTGTCAGCCCCGGATCGCTGTCCCTCCATGCAGGAGGTGCAGCCGAGATCCTGATTCTGTATCGACCCCAGTGGTTCTGCAACCTGTGCCTTAACTGGCACCCCAGCTTTTCCTGGTGTTGACCATCAATGACCACATCCGGGCTTTGCTTCCAGAGCTGCTGGATGACCTCATGCAGCGATGTGCATTGGTATTGGGGGTGCTTGTGCCTGCCATACCTCCCATTACGGCCATGGCTGGCCCTCAACCTGCAGTGCGGATGCTGGCGCCGCTTGTGGCTTGGGTGTCAACTGACACCCAAGCAGGTGCCCCCTCAACGTCAATGGAGGAAGGTTCACTGGTGTCAAGACAGAAACTGACTTCTCGATGCCGCTCTCAAGGGCATGGTTCCTCTGCATTGAGGCAGGTTCGGTCTTGGCAATCCCAAAGGGAGATACTGTCCAACACCATGGAGGAGTGCTCATGCGATTCAGAGGAGGATCCCAGATACTTCTCGGATGAGTCTTATGGGATCCCCTCTGAACCCTTCCCTCCACCTGAAAGTAGATGGTCTCTGCCAGAGAGCCTTTCATTTCTATCTTTTGTAAAAGAAATGGCTGAGACTTTCAGAGATCGACTATCTCATCAAATAGTTCTCTTCCAAACAATCAGGTTGCAATGTATTACACTAACAATCAGGGGAGCACCGGATCACACCCTCTGTGTCAGGAGGCCATTTGAACCACTTATCTGATGGGTGCAAACAATACGCTGGCCGACAGACTGAGCAGGGTAATGCAACTGCACGAGTGGTCATTCTATATGGGTGTGACCCACAAGATCTTCCGAGCATGGGGCACCCCCTCAGTGGATTTTTTTGCCACTGAGTTCTGTTCCAGGCTTCCGGCCTATGTCAGTCGAGCGTCAAATGCCTTCTTCCTCGATTGGGGGTGCAGGTCTTCTGTATGCATATTCTCCAATACATCTAGTGGCAATGACTTGCTTGAGTTTCAACAAAGTCATTGCCACTAGATGACTTTGCCACAAAGTCATTGCCACTAGATCAGAATCATGGTTCTACGGTCTTGCTTAAGACCGTAGAACCATGATTCTGATCGTGCCGTACTGGCTGCGCAGATATGGTCTCCTCTTCTTCTGGAATTATTCTCTGAAGAACCTTGGAGAGTGGAGTGTTTTCTGACCCTCATCACACAGAACAAGGGGTCACTTCTACATCCCAACCTCCAGTCTCTGGCTCTCACAGCTTGGATGTTGAAATCCTAGATTTCTCTTCCTTGGATCTTTCAGAGGGTGTCTCCCAAGTCTTGCTGGCTTCTAGGAAAGATTCAACTAAGAGGTGTTACTCTTTTAAATGGAGGAGGTTTGCTATCTAGTGTGAGAGCAAGGCCCTAGATCCCCTTAGTTGCCCTACACAGACCCTGCTTGAATACCTTCTACACTTGGCAGAGTCTGGTCTCAAGACCAGCTCCGTAAGAATTCATCTTAGTGCAGTTAGTGCTTCTCAACATGTAGAGGGTAAGCCTATCTCTGGACGGCCTTTAGTTGTTCACTTCATGAGAGGTTTGCTTTTGTCAAAGCCCCCTGTCAAACTTCCACTAGTGTCATAGGATCTCAACGTCGTTCTCACCCAGCTGATGAAAGCTCCTTTGGAGCCACTGAATTCCTGCCATCTGAAGTTCTTGTCCTGGAAGGTCATTTTCCTGGTGGCTGTTACTTCAGCTCGTAGGGTCAGTGAGCTTCAGGCCTTAGTGGTGAATGCACCTTATACTAAGTTTAATCACAACAGAGTAGCACTCCGCATGCACCCTAAGGTCCTACCGAATTTGGTGTCAGAGTTCCATTCTTTCCCCGTCCTCATGCCCATACTAACGAAAGCAGCTTGCACACCTTGGATTGCAAGAGAGCATTGGCCTATTACACGGCGAGGACACGTCCCCAAAGACAGTCTGCCCAGCTTTTTGTTTCTCTTGATCAGGAAATGCACAATTTCAATTTGGCTGGCAGATTGCATTTCTTTCACATGCCCAGGCTTGGCTGGCCTTGGAGAGTCATGTCTCGGCTCATAATGTCAGAGCCATGGCTGCATCAGTAGCCCATTTGAGGTCAGCCTCCATTGAGAAAATTTGCAATGCTGCGATGTGGTCTTCAGTCCACACATTCACATCACACTACTGCCTTGAGCAGGATACCCGACGTGACAGTCGGTTCGGGCAGTCAGTGTTGCAGAAGGTGTTTGGGATCTAGAATTCCACTCCACCCTCCTAAGCCCATTGTATTCTGTTCCAGGCTGCACCTTCATTCAGATTGTACATAGTATCAGTTTAATCTGTGTTACTTTCTCGCCGTTGCGAGGCCCAATTGACCAATGTTGTTTTTGGGTAAGCCTGGATGCTAGGGATTCCCCATTTGTGAGAAGATAGAAGCCTGCTTGTTCTCGGAGAAAGCAACGTTACTTACCTGTAGCAGGTATTCTCTGAGGACAGCAGGCTTCATATTCTCATAATCCCTCCCACCTCCTCATGGAGTTGGCGCCTTCATTATTTTTACTTTATTTTTTGCTGTGGTATTAAATTGAGGAGACCACATTTGCACGAGGGCAGGAAGGCACATGCGTGGTGGAGCGTGCCTCGCGCTCCAGAAAGCTCTCTTTTTTTTACTATGGCAAAAGCTGGACCGGGCGACACAGATTGGCATCACCCACTTGTGAGAACATGAAGCCTGCTGTCCTCGGACAATACGTGCTACAGCTATGTTCGCTTATCTACCTCGTCATTTAGTGCTATATACTCTAACTCTTGTGTTTTTTCCTTGCATCTACAAGTTGCTTAGAAGTTGACGTGGGTAATGTGCATCCTTTACCCTGCTCTCCTTTCACCATTGTTAAAACCTCTCTATTGAGATTCTCTAAATGTCCTGTTTCAGTAGTAGCCTTCAAGGATACTCCAAACTGAACCATGTGCTCCTGGGCGACTGTCAGTCGTTCTCCCCCCCCAAAAAACATTTTTTTAATTTAAATGCCCTCCTTTTTAAAAGTTAGTGACAGCAGCCTTGTTCCATCCCGGTTTAGGTGGAGTCTCCAGCCTTTTGGTACAGGCTCTCCCTTTCCTAGAATGTTGCCCAGTTTCTCATAATCTAAATCCCTTATCCTTGTGCCATTGTCACAACCACACATTGACACTTTGGAACTTTGCCTGCCTCATGGGTCCTGCGCATGGAATGGGGAGCATTTCCAAAAATGCTACCCTGGAGGATCTTGGAGCCTAAATTTATTTCCAGAAACTCTCTCCTATGTTTTTCTGTGTCATTGGTACCCTTATGTACCAAGTCAGCCGGCTCCTCCATTATCTAAAATTCTATCTAGGAGATGAGTGAGGTCACCAAGATACTACTACTACTACTTAACATTTCTAGAGCGCTACTAGGGTTACGCAGCGCTGTACATTTTAACAAAAAGGGCAGTCCCTGCTCAAAAGAGCTTACAATCTAATGGGCAAAATGTCAAGTTGGAGCAGTCTAGATTTCCTGAATAGAGGTATGGTGGTTAGGTGCCGAAGGCGACATTGAAGAGGTTGGCTTTGAGCAAGGCTTTGAAGATGGGTAGGGAGGGGGCCTGGCGTATGGGCTCAGGGAGTTTATTCGAGGCATGGGGAGAGGCGAGGCAGAACGGGCGGAGCTTGGAGTTGGCGGTGGTGGAGAAGAGTACTGAAAGGAGGGATTTGTCTTGAGAGCGGAGGTTACGGGTAGGAACATAAGGGGAGATGAGAGTAGAGAGGTAACTAGGGGCTGCAGATTGAGTGCATTTGTAGGTTAATAGGAGAAGCTTGAACTGTATGCAGTACCTGATCGGAAGCCAGTGAAGTGACTTGAGGAGAGGGGTGATATGAGTATATCGGTCCAGGCGGAAGATAAGGCGTGCGGCAGAGTTCTGAACGGACTGAAGGGTGGATAGATGGCAAAGTGGGAGGCCAGTGAGGAGTAGGTTGCAGTAGTCAAGGCGAGAGGTAATGAGAGAGTGGATGAGAGTTCGGGTGGTGTACTCAAAGAGGAAAGGGCGAATTTTGCTAATGTTATAGAGGAAGAAGCGACAGGTCTTGGCTATCTGCTGGATATGCACAGAGAAGGAGAGGGAGGAGTCGAAGATGACTCCGAGGTTGCGGGCAGATGAGACGGGGACGATGAGGGTGTTATCAACTGAGATAGAGAGTGGAGGGAGAGGAGAAGTGGGTTTGGGAGGGAAGACAATAAGCTCGGTCTTGGCCATGTTCAGTTTCAAGTGGCGGTTGGACATCCAGGCAGCAGTGTCGGATAAGCAGGCCGATACTTTGGCCTGGTTTTCCGCAGTGATGTCTGGTGTGGAGAGATAGAGCTGGGTGTCATCAGCATAAAGATGATATTGGAAACCATGAGAGGAGATTAGGGAGCCCAGGGAAGAGGTGTAGATTGAAAAAAGAAGGGGTCCAAGGACAGATCCCTGAGGAACTCCAACAGAGAGAGGGATGGGGGTGGAGGAAGATCCATGAAAGTGTACTCTGAAGGTACGGTGGGAGAGATAAGAGGAGAACTAGGAGAGGACAGAGCCCTGGAACCCAAATGAGGACAGTGCGGCAAGAAGTAAATTATGATTGACAGTGTCAAAAGCGGCGGATAGGTAAAGGAGGATGAGGACGGGGTTGTGACCTTTGGATTTGGGAGTGGAGGGCACTTTGAGGAGGGAGTTAAGGGTGGCGAAGAGACGACGAGGGTTGGAGCTGAGGGAATTAGTCAATTTGGTGTAATAGTCCTGTTTGGCAAGGAATAGGGAGGACTGCAAGGAGGATAGCATGAATTTGTAATGAATGAAATCGGTATGGGTGTGGGATTTCCTCCAGAGGCGCTCAGCAGATCGGGCGCAGGAGCGAAGGTATCGGATGCAAGGGGTCAGCCAGGGCTGGGGATTAGTACACCTTTTGGGACGGGAGATGGATGGTGCAAGGGTGTCTAGAGCAGAGGAGAGAGTGGCATTGTAAGCGGAGACAGCCTTGTCGACAGACTTGGAGGACATGATGGAGGGGAGGAGATTAGAGATACTAGAGGATAAGGTGGGAGGGTCGACGGCCTGAAGATTCCTGAAAGTAGTGGTTAGTGTAGGGCGGGACTGAGGGGGAGGGTGATGAAGTGTGAAGGTGATCAGGTGATGATCTGAGAGAGGAAGAGCTGAGGCGCAGAAGTTGGAGGACGGTGCTCGGGAGTCCTTGCCAAAGACTATTTAGGTGCTCAAGCTACTGTGGTTCGTAATAAATTACCCCAAGTCCAATCTCTCCCCTGTCCAGCAATTGGAATTCATAGGAGCCCTGCTCGCTACGTGGACTGCTCTAGCAAATGTTTTGCTATTATGCTGGTTCCCGGGCCAACGCGGAACGTTGACTCGTGCTACAGGTAAGTAACTTTGCTATCTCTCTGTCTTCCCAGTGTGCTGAGCTCATGCCCAATTGGCCTATTCAAACCATTGGGGGGGGGGGGGGGAATGGTGTAGAAAAGAGCAGTTCCCAGCAACCATAACATGTTTGGGAAATTTCTTTTTTCCTTCCTCCCAGTTAATCTTGTGAGTCCTAGTTGCAGCAGGAAAAGTGATTAATACGCCTTATATATCGAAAATAACAGCATAACAGAGGCTAGGATAAAGAAGGTGTTACCTGCTGTAACTAAGCAATGATAGTATTTGTTAGTGGGTCCAGACATGGAAAGCTGGTAGATACTGTATGGTCATGGCTACTTTGTACCCATGGCAAGTTCTGAAGTAAGATTACAGGTGTACTTTTCTAAATGAAAATTGGTACAAAGTTCACAGTTAAAAGTACAAGTAGGCTTTGCCCCATAGTAAACAGTTTCAAAATTTTATCCTTGGTTACCCCGGTAAAATCATTTCAAAATTGTCCTCTCTAATTTTTAGAGAGTGCAGGAGAGAGAATTGAAAGCACAATCAAAAGAGCGGGAAACCACAAAAAGCACAATGAGCCTTGAAGCTTGGGGGCGTCAACTCGATATTTTATTGATCAGACCTGACATGGTCCGTGTTTCGGCGAAACTGCCTGCACAAGGGGATTAGTCAAAAATATTAAAAGGATACATACACTACTATGAAACTAAAAGCAATTAAAAACATATACAACCAAAACAGCATCCATTTGTTGAGTGCAGATATAAAATCATAATAAATATATAAATGATGTAAATTTTAAAACATACAATAACTAATCTAATATAATAATTCGCACCTCCAACGTTCTGAAGCTGACTCCGTGGCAGTGAAGCCGTGTAGTGTTCTTAGGGTTCGTAATCGCACTCACAATCACTGCCCCACCCACTGAAAGTTTGTTCCCTCCCTCCGAGTTCTAGGGTCGTCGTACATCCCCCCTCCCTCCCAGTTCCAGGGTCGTTGTCCCTCCCTCCCTTCCTCCCTTCCAGTTCCAGGCCCCGTCCCTACGAATTTTAAAACTCATCCTGATTTACCTCGCTCGGTAAAAAGCGTGTAGGCTCGGCACTTCTTTTTTCCCTTCTCTGTCTCTCAGCTCTGGTCCCGCCCTTGTGGAAACAGAAAATGAGGGCGGGGCCAGAGCTGAGAGACAGAGAAGGGAAAACTGAAGTGCCAAGCCTGCACGCTTTTTACTGTTGCTGCTGGCTGCCGTAACCCCGACGAGGTAAGTCAGGATGACTTTTAAAATTTGAAGGGAGGGGGCCTGGAACTGGAATGGAAGGAGGGAGGGACAACGACCCTGTAACTGGGAGGGAGGGGGGACCCTGGAACTTGGAAGAAGGGAGGGGGGACCCTGGAACTGGGAGGGAGGGGGGGGAACTCTGGAACTGGGTGGGAGGGAGGGAGGGGGACCCTGGAATTGGGAGGGAGGGAGGAAGGAAGGGGAATGCTGGAACTTCCCTTAAAAACATTAATGGCAGAAGGTGATTACCTTGCTAGCGCCCGTTTCATTTCAATGTGAAACGGGCTTTTTTTTACTAGTAATAAAATAATACGATGGATGAATTATGCAAGTGGAAGCTGCATATAACTCATACCTAGCAGTAGCCACAAACGTCTGAATGAAACAAAGAGAAATGCAATCTTGCCGAATCTGATTGTGGATTAAAAAAAAAAAAATATGCAGCAAAAGAAGCAAGACTAAGGAAATATAAATGATGATAAAAAGTGCATTTATCAAGTATGGCAATTTTGTGTTAGTATACAATTTCATAGTAGTCCAAACATGGCGTAACTCGGAGAAATGTAACAAAAACATTAAAATACCGAATAAATTGCTTGAAGAATACTCCAAGATTAATCACCAGCTGGTGATAATACGGTTAGCGACAGCTGAAGAGATGTGACAGAGCCTGATCTAATTATGAGGTGAACAGAAAAAGTGCTTGAAAAATACTACGGAATGAGTCACCAACTTGTGATGATTAGGATGGCTATTGAAAAATCTAGTCTTAATCAAGTGAAGCTGACGTATATATTGCAGAACTATTCAACCAGATGAAAAATCCACAACAAGGGAATGAGGACTTTTCGCTGTGAAAAATATGGCAAAGGAACATTACTAGATGCAAATAGAGATGGTGACTGCAAATTATAATAAAAATGCAGAGGACAACTAGTGTAGTCAACAGCTTGAAAGGCTAGCTGAAATAACACACAAGACCAGAACACCAGACCCCACTCCAAAGAACAAAGTCTTATCACGCATCCACTCACCAGAACATGGTCTTTCTAGTAGCCCACAGTGAACAGAAACCAAAATGAATACCTTCAAACTACTCCTAATAATCTACTCCTTAACACTGATCCATGTAACACTAACCACCCCTTTTGCAGAAAGTAACATTATACACATACTATACAATCATCAACGATTGATCAGATACACCACACCTCAACAAACTGACAACAACTTAAACAAAGGAAGATCATTAACATGCATACAACCACCATAAAATGCAAAGAAGGGTCCAAACATACTCACATCAACAAAGAAACGACAACTAATAAATGTCCACACAACACCAATGGACTGCAGCCTAACACTAGAGAGCCAAGTGACACCCACAACAAAGAAAATGTTCCATTCAATGTGGAAGCTCAAACGCGTGAAACAATTCTTCTTGAGGGAAACATTTCGCAACCTGATACAATCAATGGTACTAAGCCATGTAGACTACTGCAATTGAATTTATGCGGGATGCAAAGAACAAACCTTAAAGAAACTTCAGACCGCTCAAAACACTGGCAGCTAGGCTTATCTTCGGGAAAACGTGATTTGAAAGCGCAAAACCCCTCCGCGAAAAACTACACTGGCTCCCAATCAAAGAACGTGTTGCTTTCAAAATCTGTACTCTGGTCCACAAAATTATGGTGAAGGCACGGGATACATGACAGACTTGATCAACCTACCAACTAGAAACACATCCGAATCAACACGAACGTACCTAAATCTACACTACCCAAGCTGTAAAGGACTCAAATGCAAATCAACTTATGCATCCAGTTTCTCCTACATAAGCACACAACTGTGGAACGCATTACCAAAAGCCTTGAAAACTACGTACGACTACCTAATCTTCCGGAAAAAAACTAAAAACTGATCTGATTAAAAAGGCATACCCTACCAATCCATCATAAATGCCTGATCTCTGCAACACAACAAAACTAAAGTACGTAATAGACATAACACAACTCTTCCATTGTACGATTCCCTAATGAGGCTGTGCCACATGAACTTTATCGTATCACAACATTACTGTGTTTGTTTACACCGGAGTCTGCAGACGCCTCTCCGGTACTATGTAAGCCACATTGAGCCTACAAATAGGTGGGAAAATGTGGGATACAAATGTAACAAATAAATAAATAAAATAGTCTGTGCAGGAATACCGTGAATAAAATCAGTGAACCAATATAGTAGCAAATAGTGAGTGATGCACAGTGAAAAAATGGCAGCTAACATACCTCAGGACACAAAGAAAAGCCGCCATCAAATGCACAGGTGCTGGAAGGCAAAAAAGGAATCCTGTTGTGTGAACACTCTTCAGAAGTCATAAAATAAGAAAATTAAATGGAATGAGTGACGGACATCAGACACACCACATAAAATGATATCAAGACGCTTCCTGCGCAATCCTCTCTCTGCCGTGAATCTGCAGAGTATCGCTATTACAAAGTTAAACCAGGGACTCTTAAGAGAGATTTTAAAGCTGTGTGTGTCTGATGTCAGTGCTTAAAAAAAAGCAGGTATGTAGAACAATATATTTTAAGTGCAGCTTCCACTTTTACAATATACTCATTAAAATAACTAGTGTCTTTTACTTAACTGATAAAATGTGAAAAACCATTATTGGTACAAACAAGGCATACAGCTTTAAAAGCAGAATATTAATAATGAAACATGCTAAAAAGCGATTGACAATCACAAATAGCTAGTGTCTTATACATAACCCTTATGGCCATTACAGATACAATCAGGGCATAAAATTCTGAAAATGTCCTCATTCAACGGATAGCATATATATGATACATAAAACATACTGAAGGCTTGATAACTGACATTATCTTTTAAACGGTATAAATCCTACCAATAAGTATATAAGCATCGCCATGCTGGGACAGACCAAGGATCCATCGAGCCCAGCACCCTGTCACCGACAGTGGCGAAAAGAACAAGCAATTTGTCCCGCCCATCCTAGAAATAGTGTATTATTCCCTCGTCCATTCAGTAACATTTTATGGCCTTTTCCTCCAGGAAGCCGTCCAACCTTTTTTTGAAGTCCGCTAAGTTAACCGCCTTAACCACTTTTTCCGGCAGCAAATTCCAGAGTTTAACTATCTAAGAAAAGTTGTGATATGAGAGACTCACTAAAAATACATAAAACATATTAACCCTAGAACGCATATTGGGGGCCTTTTAGGCCCCCATGCTTACATTTTTGCTATTATCTGCAAAATTACTTTAGTTAGAATTTTGAAACTCAAGGTATTACTCAAGTATGTCATTGTTGATAATATCCAGTTGTTCATATAATTTTTTTTCATAGGCATTATGGTGTAACAATGCTTGTTTGGTGAAAACTACATCTGTACGAATTGGGGGCCTTTTAGGCCTCCGCTGTTTTTATCATGTTCTCAGAAGTGTTTGTGTCTCAAGTTACTTTATTTGTACTCAGTAATGCTGGTGGAGGGGCCAGGGTGTGGATAATAACATGTGAGGATGTCATGTGATTTTTGGAGGGAGTGATAAGGCCATGACATCACCTCAGGTCCTCTGAACACTGAGGACAGTATACACTGTGAGCTAATTGCTGAAGGACCTGTGATAAGATAAGCTGTTGAGAGGAAATCTGTTTCATTTTCTAACATCTAGTCAGCAATGGCACAGTCTTCCTCCAAGTGTCTGACTGACCAAGAGATTGAAGCGATTATGTTTCAAAGCGATGATGAAAGTGAACTATCTTTGTCTGATGAAGAATATCTTCCACCAGCTAATCAAACATCCTCATCCAGTGATTCTTCTGATGATGAAGAAGTGAATCTAGTGGATCCTCAAGAAGTGATAAGTAGAACATCCAAAACGAATGTTTTTTAGGACAGTAATCCTACATTAGTCGGACGTACTCCAATACACAATATTGTGAGACAGGCTCAAGGAGCTGTGGGAAGTCCCAGTTACTTTACCCCTAAAGATGTATTCTGTACTTATTTTTCTGACAATATTGCAGAAGAGGTCCTATTATGTTCAAACCTAGAAGGAAGACGTATCGCTTCAGCAAAAATTAAGTCCTGGAAAAATATCTCAAAAGAGGAACTTTATGCATATATTGGACTTTTCCTGCTGGCAGGGAGTCAAAAATCGTATGATGTCCCAATACGAGAATTATTTCTGGACCCACTTTCTGATCCACACTATAAGGTGACAATGTCAGTGGGCAGATATGAGGAAATTAGAAGGATCATTCGTTTTGATGATAAGCGAACTCGTGCAGCGAGGTTTGAAACAGACAAATTAGCCCCTATCAGTTATATCTGGAACATATTTATCAAAAATTGCACAAAACTTTACAATCCTAGTACTAATGTTACTGTAGATGAGCAACTTGTACCGTTCAGAGGACGCTGCAAATTCATACAATACATGCCCAGCAAGCCAGCCAAGTACGGTATAAAAATCTTCTGGATGTGTGATTCTGCAAATTATTATGGCATAAATGGCGTAATCTACTGTGGCAAAGAGGTTGGTGCACCAGTACAGAAGGATCTGGGGTCTGAAATAGTCAAAACTCTTGCTGTTCCAATATTCAATTCAGGTAGAAACATCACCATGGACAATTATTTCACCAATGTTGAACTAGGCAATTTTCTGCTTGCAAAAGCTATTACACTTGTTGGTACTATAAAGCAAAACAGACGAGAAATTCCAGCAGTGTCTTTGGATTCAATAACAAAGCGACTTTGCTATCTTACTAGGCAAAGAAGGAGAAATCTGTAATTTTACTCAGTACCATGCATCACGATTGCAGTGTTGACAGCAATAACCAAAAATTGAAACCAGAAATCATCCTGCATTACAATGCAACAAAAGGAGGTGTAGATAAAATGGATGAGATGGTGGGAGAATATTCGTGTAAGAGGCAAACAAAACGATGGCCTGTAGTACTATTTTCAAATATGCTTGATGTAGCAGCCCTAAATTCATTCATTATTTATACAGAAACTCATCCTGAATTTCATGCACAGAGGAAGGACAGGAGACGCTTATTCTTGAAGGACCTTTGTCATGAACTTGTAATACCTCACATGATAGAGCGAAGCGACTTGAAATGCTTGCCAAAGAAAACTAAAGAAGCAATGAAACGGTGTGGCGTACAGTTTCAGATTACTCCAGAGCCAGGAGAAAGAAAACGAAAGCGTTGTTTCATGTGTCCAAGAAACATAGAGAGGAAAACTGAGCGATATTGTTCCACTTGTAAGGAAACTGTTTGCAAAGAACACTCTTCTGAAAAAATAACATGTCAGAATTGTTTGGAAGACTAATATAATAGAAAAGAAAGTTAGAATAAAAATGTAGCTGCAGTTAGTTTGCTATAGATTTCTATGCATTTTTGTGTGTTTTCATGTCTTTGCGTGAAATTTGGGAAAAAAAAGATTTTTTGGTGTTTTCTGTGAAAAATTATAATTAAAATGTTGTCCACTATTCATATTTTATTGAGCAATTTTGAAATAAACTTGTGAAAGTTATTTAAGTGTGTTTTTCTACATTATGTGCATGGGGGCCTAAAAGGCCCCCATGACGTTAATATGTATATTTTTAACGTCATGCGTTCTAGGGTTAATAAAAGAAACCAATAAAAGCAGCTTTAGGTAACTGACATTTGAATACATAACTTATATAGTGTGAATATTACTTACACAAAAAATCATCGCTGAAACATGTAAAACACTGTGAACTATAAAACAGCCAGATTTGATATCAGTATAATACAGTGAACAGAAGCCTACTGAAATCTCAAAAGGTACCACTTTCTTATAAATGATGGTAGCCCCAGCAATAGTATTCTCATCCAGAATAGGTAGATGAATAAAAAATATGCTAAAACGTGTGAGATATATTGATTAAAATACTTGATGTAAAAACCATTTTGAAAAGGCCATCACAAAAGTGTTTGGAGGCTGTTGGGCATAAGCCAAATATTGGATGACACTATAAAAAGATGGTAAGATCAAGTTCGTTATTGAGGCCAGCTGGTACATCTGTATGAAACTCAAATATAAGACACTGTGCTTCCTTCAACAGAATCTGTTCAGAATCACTACCTTGCCAGGTCTTCTCAATATGTCTACGAACAAAGAACTTGAGCTCATTTATGGAGTGCCCTAGGGAATTCCAGTGTTCCCTCTTGGTTACATCTATTAATGTTACTTTTGTGTTCAATAATTGTTATTTATTATTATTTATTTATTGCATTTGTATCCCACATTTTCCCACCTCTTTGCAGGCTCAATGTGGCTTACAATACATAATGATCAGTGGAAATATAATAGAAAATAGACATTTAGTGTTATAGAAGGATCTTGGGCAATATGATAAAAGGAATAAAACGTAATCGTAGTGTATCAAGAAGGATTTTGGGTAACATGATAATGATGAAACATGATATTAGTATAGCAAGCAAATATTATAAGACAGTTCTGTATGTATGTGGAGGAGCTGTGTATATTCACATTGGTGGATCTTTGTGGTATGCCTTGTTGAAGAGATGGGTCTTCAGTAGTTTGCGGAAGTTCGTTAATTCATAGATCGTTTTTAAGTTGTGCGGCAGTGCGTTCCAAAATTGTGTGATCAAGTAAGTAAAGTTTGACGCGTGTATTAATTTGTATTTTAAACCTTTGCAGTTAGGGAAGTGCAGATCAAGGAATTTGCGGAATGAAGTTTTGGATTTTCTGGGTTGCAGGTCTATCAGGTCTGACATGTAGGCTGGTGCATCTCCGTGAATGATTTTGTGACCTAGGGAGCAAATTTTGAACGTGATGCGTTCTTTTAGTGGGAGCCAGTGTAGTTTTTCCCGTAGGGGCTTAGCACTTTCATATTTTGTTTTGTCGAAAATGAGTCTAGCTGCTGTGTTTTGGGTTGTCTGAAGTTTTTTGATTATGTGCTCTTCAGCCGGCGTAAAGTGCGTTCTCTGAGGACAAGCAGGCTGCTTGTTCTCACTGATGGGTGACGTCCACGGCAGCCCCTCCAATCCGGAATCTTCACTAGCAAAGTCTTTGCTAGCCCTCGTGCGCCGATGCGCACCACGCATGTGCGGCCGTCTTCCCGCCCGAAACCGGCTCGTGCCGGCCAGTCTTCTTTTGTCCGCGCTCGGTACAGTCGTGTTCTGCCGTTCGCGCCCCTAAAGTTGACCTCGTGCGTCTCCTTTTTTGGTTTCGCTACAAAAAAAAAAAAAAAAAGATTTGGAAGAGGACCTTTCCGGTCTTTTTCCCTTCCCGCTACTTCCAGTTTTTGCCCTGGTAAGTTTTCTTTCGTCTTCGGGGTAGGCCTTTTTTTCAAGCCTCGGGTCGAATTTTTTCTTCCCCTCATTTTTGGTGCCTACCGCAATTACGAGTTTCGATTTCGCCGGCGAGATTTTTCCGCCCATGTCATCGAAGTCTCCCAGCGGCTTCAAGAAGTGCACCCAGTGCGCCCGGGTAATCTCGCTCACTGACAGGCACGCGTCATGTCTTCATTGTCTGGGGGCTGGGCAACACCGGGGGTATCGAGTGCATCGACGTCTCCAGCGTCCAGACCTTCATCCTCGGCCGCCAGTGCATCAAGTGCATCGAGGCATCGACCCTCTGCATCGGCGCTGAGACATCGGACGACTGTGTCGACGTCGGTGGTACCGGGACCTCGTCTGCTGATGTCGTCGGACGGTGGTGCTTCGTCTGGAGTGCAGGTGAGGGCTGTCCATTCCCCTGCTGGTGGCGGTGAGCCTTCGGGTGGGTCTCCCCCTACCCTGAGGGCTCCTGCGGTACAGCCCCCTCGAGACCGACCTTCGGCCTCGGCCCCGAGGAAGCGACGGCTGGATTCTACGTCCTCCTCATCGGTGCCGGGAAGCTCCGGTGACGTGCTTCGTCCCAAGAAGTCGAAGAAGCATCGACACCGGTCCCCTTCCCGTGTCGGCACCGAGAGCTCTGGGTCGCCGAGGGAGTCGGCACCCAGCAGGCATCGGCACCGAGAGGACCGCTCACCCTCTGTTCAGGAGGTGTCGATGCGTTCCACCCTGGACAGCCCGGAACAGCCTCCACGCTCGGAACAGACTCTGACATCGACACCTGCATCGGCTTCCACGTCTTTCTCCACAGCCGCTCTGCACGAGAGTCTCCGGGCCGTTCTCCCAGAGATTCTGGGAGAGCTGTTGCGCCCTTCCCCTCCGGTACTGGGGGTGCTTGCGCCACCGGTACCGTCGAGTGAGGCGCAGGCTGGCCCCTTGCCCGGGGTGAGGTCTCCGACATTGGTGCCGCCTGCGGTACCGACTGCGGTCGCCTCCCAGGAAGGCTCCCCGACTACGTCGGCAGAGGGAGCTTCGCCGGTGCGGGCGCGGGAGTCTACCTCTCGACGCTCCCACCGTGGCCGGGGTTCCACGGAGTCGAGCTGTGCACGGCTTCAGACACAGGTTCGTGAACTTGTGTCTGATACCGAGGGTGAGGCCTCGTGGGAGGAAGAGGAGGACATCAGATATTTCTCTGACGAGGAGTCTGATGGTCTTCCCTCTGATCCCACTCCCTCTCCTGAAAGGCAGCTTTCTCCTCCCGAGAGTCTGTCTTTCGCTTCCTTTGTCCGGGAGATGTCTACGGCCATCCCCTTCCCGGTGGTTGTGGAGGACGAGCCCAGGGCTGAAATGTTTGAGCTCCTGGACTATCCTTCTCCACCTAAGGAAGCGTCCACAGTACCCATGCATCATGTCCTCAAAAAGACATTGCTGGCGAACTGGACCAAGCCATTAACTAACCCCCACATTCCCAAGAAGATCGAGTCCCAGTACCGAATCCATGGGGACCCAGAGCTGATGCGCACTCAGTTGCCTCATGACTCTGGAGTTGTGGATTTGGCCCTAAAGAAGGCTAAGAGTTCTAGGGAGCATGCTTCGGCGCCCCCAGGCAAAGACTCTAGAACCTTAGACTCCTTTGGGAGGAAGGCCTACCATTCCTCTATGCTCGTGGCCAAAATTCAGTCGTACCAGCTCTACACGAGCATACACATGCGGAACAATGTGCGGCAGTTGGCGGGCTTGGTGGACAAGCTCACCCCTGAGCAAGCCAAGCCTTTTCAGGAGGTGGTCAGGCAGCTGAAGGCGTGCAGAAAATACCTGGCCAGAGGGGTGTATGACACCTTTGATGTTGCGTCCAGGGCCGCTGCTCAAGGTGTGGTGATGCGCAGACTCTCATAGCTGCGTGCCTCCGACCTGGAGAATAGACTCCAGCAGCGGATTGCGGACTCGCCTTGCCGTGCGGATAACATTTTTGGAGAGAAAGTCGAGCAGGTGGTAGAGCAGCTCCACCAGCAGGATACCGCTTTCGACAAGTTCTCCCGCCGGCAGCCTTCAGCTTCTACCTCTACAGTTAGACTTTTTTTGGGGGGAAGGAGGACTGTTCCCTACTCTTCTGGTAAGCGTAGGTACAATCCTCCTTCTCGACAGCCTGCGGCCCAGGCTAAGCCCCAGCGCGCTCGCTCTCGTCAGCAGCGTGCCCCTCAGCAAGGCCCCTCGGCTCCCCAGCAAAAGCAAGGGATGAGCTTTTGACTGGCTCCAGCAGAGCATAGCCGACATCCAAGTGTCAGTGCCGGGCGACCTACCAGTCGGAGGGAGGTTAAAAACTTTTCACCAAAGGTGGCCTCTCTTAACCTCCGATCAGTGGGTTCTCCAAATAGTCCGGCAAGGATACACCCTCAATTTGGCCTCAAAACCTCCAAATTGTCCACCGGGAGCTCAGTCTTACAGCTTCCAGCACAAGCAGGTACTACTTGCAGAGGAACTCTCCGCCCTTCTCAGCGCCAATGCGGTCGAGCCCGTGCCATCCGGGCAAGAAGGGCTGGGATTCTATTCCAGGTACTTCCTTGTGGAAAAGAAAACAGGGGGGATGCGTCCCATCCTAGACCTAAAGGCCCTGAACAAATATCTGGTCAAAGAAAAGTTCAGGATGCTTTCCATGGGCACCCTTCTCCCCATGATTCAGGAAAACGATTGGCTATGCTCTCTGGACTTGAAGGACGCCTACACGCACATCCCGATACTGCCAGCTCACAGACAGTATCCGCGATTTCAGCTGGGCACACGTCACTTCCAGTACTGTGTGCTACCCTTTGGGCTCGCCTCTGCGCCCAGAGTGTTCACGAAGTGCTTGGCTGTAGTAGCAGCGGCACTTCGCAGACTGGGGGTACACATGTTCCCATATCTCGACGATTGGCTGGTGAAGAACACATCCGAGGCGGGAGCTCTACAGTCCATGCAGATGACTATTCGCCTCCTGGAGCTACTGGGGTTTGTGATAAATTATCCAAAGTCCCATCTTCTCCCAGTGCAGAAACTCGAATTCATAGGAGCTCTGCTGGATTCTCGGACGGCTCGCGCCTATCTCCCAGAGACGAGAGCCAGCAACTTGTTGTCCCTCGTCTCGTGGGTGCGAGCGTCCCAGCAGATCACAGCTCGGCAGATGTTGAGATTGCTGGGCCACATGGCCTCCACAGTTCATGTGACTCCCATGGCCCGCCTTCACATGAGATCTGCCCATTGGACCCTAGCTTCCCAGTGGTTTCAGGCTGCTGGGGATCTAGAAGACGTGATCCACCTGTCCATGAGTTTTCTCAAATCCCTGTATTGGTGGACGATTTGGTCCAATTTGACTCTGGGACGTCCTTTCCAAATTCCTCAGCCACAAAAAGTGCTGACCACGGATGCGTCTCTCCTGGGGTGGGGAGCTCATGTCGATGGGCTTCACACCCAAGGAAGCTGGTCCCTCCAGGAACGCGATCTGCAGATCAATCTTCTGGAGTTACGAGCGGTCTGGAACTCTCTGAAGGCTTTCAGAGATCGGCTGTCCCACCAAATGATCCAAATTCAGACAGACAACCAGGTTGCCATGTATTACATCAACAAGCAGGGGGGCACCGGATCTCGCACCCTGTGTCAGGAGGCCGTCAGCATGTGGCTCTGGGCTCGCCGTCACGGCATGGTGCTCCAAGCCACATATGTGGCAGGCGTAAACAACAGTCTGGCCGACAGATTGAGCAGGATTATGCAACCTCACGAGTGGTCGCTCAATTCCCGTGTAGTGCGACAGATCTTCCAGGTGTGGGGCACCCCCTTGGTAGATCTCTTCGCATCTCGAGCCAGCCACAAAGTCCCTCAGTTTTGTTCCAGGCTTCAGGCCCACGGCAGACTGGCATCGGATGCCTTCCTCCTGGACTGGGGGGAGGGTCTGCTGTATGCTTATCCTCCCATACCTCTGGTGGGGAAGACTTTGTTGAAACTCAAGCAAGACCGAGGCACCATGATTCTGATTGCTCCTTTTTGGCCGCATCAGATCTGGTTCCCTCTCCTTCTGGAGTTGTCCTCCGAAGAACCGTGGAGATTGGAGTGTTTTCCGACCCTCATCACACAGGACGAAGGGGCACTTCTGCATCCCAACCTCCGGTCCCTGGCTCTCACGGCCTGGATGTTGAGAGCGTAGACTTTGACTCTTTGGGTCTGTCAGAGGGTGTTTCCCGCATCTTGCTTGCTTCCAGGAAAGATTCCACTAAGAGGAGTTACTTCTTTCTATGGAGGAGGTTTGCCGTCTGGTGTGACAGCAAGGCCCTAGATCCTCGCTCTTGTCCTACACAGACCCTGCTTGAATACCTTCTGCACTTGTCTGAGTCTGGTCTCAAGACCAACTCTGTAAGGGTTCACCTTAGTGCAATCAGTGCATACCATTACCGTGTGGAAGGTAAGCCGATCTCAGGACAGCCTTTAGTTGTTCGCTTCATGAGAGGTTTGCTTTTGTCAAAGCCCCCCGTCAAGCCTCCTACAGTGTCATGGGATCTCAATGTCGTTCTCACCCAGCTGATGAAACCTCCTTTTGAGCCACTGAACTCCTGCCATCTGAAGTACTTGACCTGGAAGGTCATTTTCTTGGTGGCAGTTACTTCAGCTCGTAGAGTCAGTGAGCTTCAGGCCCTGGTAGCCCAGGCCCCTTACACCAAATTTCATCATTACAGAGTAGTCCTCCGCACTCACCCTAAGTTCTTGCCAAAGGTTGTGTCGGAGTTCCATCTGAACCAGTCAATTGTCTTGCCAACATTCTTTCCCCGTCCTCATTCCTGCCCTGCTGAACGTCAGCTGCACACATTGGACTGCAAGAGAGCATTGGCCTTCTATCTGGAGCGGACACAGCCCAACAGACAGTCCGCCCAATTGTTTGTTTCTTTTGATCCCAACAGGAGGGGAGTGGCTGTGGGGAAACGCACCATTTCCAATTGGCTAGCAGATTGCATTTCCTTCACTTACGCCCAGGCTGGGCTGGCTCTTGAGGGTCATGTCACGGCTCATAATGTTAGAGCCATGGCAGCGTCGGTAGCCCACTTGAAGTCAGCCACTATTGAAGAGATTTGCAAAGCTGCGACGTGGTCATCTGTCCACACATTCACATCTCATTACTGCCTGCAGCAGGATACCCGACGCGACAGTCGGTTCAGGCAGTCAGTGCTTCAGAATCTGTTCGGGGTTTAGAATCCAACTCCACCCCCCTAGGCCCATTTTTTATTCTGTTCCAGGCTACACTCTCAGTTAGTTGGATAAGTTTTTAGGTCAATCTCAGTTATGTCCTCGCCGTTGCGAGGCCCAATTGACCATGGTTGTTGTTTTGAGTGAGCCTGGGGGCTAGGGATACCCCATCAGTGAGAACAAGCAGCCTGCTTGTCCTCGGAGAAAGCGAATGCTACATACCTGTAGAAGGTATTCTCCGAGGACAGCAGGCTGATTGTTCTCACAAACCCGCCCGCCTCCCCTTTGGAGTTGTGTCTTCCCTTCTCTTTGTCTTGCTATATATGAGACTGGCCGGCACGAGCCGGTTTCGGGCGGGAAGACGGCTGCGCATGCGCATCGGCGCGCGAGGGCTAGCAAAAACTTTGCTAGTGAAGATTCCGGATTGGAGGGGCTGCCGTGGACGTCACCCATCAGTGAGAACAATCAGCCTGCTATCCTCGGAGAATACCTTCTACAGGTATGTAGCATTCGCTTTGCAGTAATCCAGATGACTGAGCACCATTGACTGTACCAGGTTGCAGAAAACAGTTCTTGGGAAGAAAGGTCTTACTCTTTTTAATTTCCAGATTGAGTGGAACATCTTCTTGGTTGTGTTTTTCGCATGGCTCTCGAGTGTTAGGTTTCGATCAATGGTAACTCCAAGAATTTTCAGGGTTTCCGAAATTGGAAGGTTCAGATTTAGTGTGTTAATGGCTGTGAATTTGTTCTTGTTATGTTGAGAGGTAAGTATTAGGCATTGGGTTTTTTTTGCATTAAGTTTCAGCTGAAATGCATCCGCCCGCGAATGCATGATGACTTTGGTTGATGTCATTGGAAATTTCCTTTAGGATCTTGTTTAAATGGGATGTAAATTGTTACGTTGTCTGCGTATATGTATGGGTTGAGATTTTGGTTTGATAATAGTTTGGCCAAGGGTATCATCATTAAGTTGAATAAAGTCGGCGAGAGGGGGGATCCCTGTGGGACTCTGCATTCAGGTGTCCATGTGGCTGAGGTAGTCAAGTTGGATGTCACTTGATATGATCGTGCGGTTAGGAATCCCTTGAACCAGTTGAGAACGTTACCTCCAATTCCTAAATACTCAAGGATATGTAGTAGTATTGCATGGTCAACCATGTCAAAAGCGCATGACATGTCAAATTGTAGGAGTAGTATGTTCTTTCCATTTGCTATTATTTGTTTGAAGTTAGACATGAGAGTGACTAGTACTGTTTCAGTACTGTGATTGGACCGAAATCCTGATTGGGAGTTGTGGAGTATTGAGAATTTGTTTAAATCGTTTGTGAGTTGTTTGGTCACCAACCCTTCCGTAGTTTGGTTATTAGTGGAATGGATGCTATTGGCCTGTAGTTGGTTAGTTCACTGGCACTTTTCTTTGCATCTTTAGGTATGGGGGTGAGTAGAATGTTTCCTTTCTCCTTCGGGAAGAGTCCATTTTGTAACATATAGTTCAAGTGTTTCGTTATGAATTGTTTAGGGGCAGATGTCATAAGGTTGTTTGGACATATATCTAGTTTGCAATGGGATTTGGCAAATCTTTTAAGCGTTTGGGAAATGGTATCCTCTGATAGTGTCTTGAAGTTGGTCCAGGTTCTGTCTGCTGGGTAGATGTCAGGATCTGGGTCTAGATAATCAAGGAGTTCAGCATAGTCGATGGTGCTGACAGGTATCTTAAGTCATAGTTGTACAATTTTCTCATTGAAATATCTCGCGAGATTGTCTGCTTCTGGTGCGTCTTTGCTGTTGGTTGTGACTGGTGTAGTATCTAGTAGTTTATTCACGAGTTGGAAGAGTTTGTGAGTGTCATTGTAGTTTGGTCCAATTACAGTTTTGTAATGTAATCTTTTAGTTTGTCTTATAGTATACTTGTAATTTCTTTGGAGTTGTTTCCAGGCATTACGTGTGGGGTCGTCTTTCTTTTTATTCCATGCTCGTTCTAACCTTCTAACTTGTGTTTTAAGTTTTTCAGCTCTTCATTGAACCTTGGTATTGAATTCTTTCTACGTGAGGTCCTGGTTTGGATTGGAGCAATATTGTTTAATATGGATCTACAACTGTCGTCCCATTCTAAGAGGAATTGGATTGTATCTGTTTTTATTGTCCAGTCAACATGATAGATCTGTTGTCAGAATATTACTGGGTCTATTTTTCCTCTCATGGTTTAGGTTTTCCGTTCTTGTTTATTCGGTGAGTTTTTCATACGCCATTGGAGGGACTACTGCTACTACTACTATTTAGCATTTCTATAGCGCTACAAGGCATACGCAGCGCTGTACAAACATAGAAGAAAGACAGTCCCTGCTCAAAGAGCTTACAATCTAATAGACAAAAAATAAATAAAGTAAGCAAATCAAATCAATTAATGTGAACGGGAAGGAAGAGAGGAGGGTAGGTGGAGGCGAGTGGTTACAAGTGGTTACGAGTCAAAAGCAATGTTAAAGAGGTGGGTTTTCAGTCTAGATTTAAAGGTGGCCAAGGATGGGGCAAGACGTAGGGGCTCAGGAAGTTTATTCCAGGCGTAGGGTGCAGCGAGACAGAAGGCGCGAAGTCTGGAGTTGGCAGTAGTGGAGAAGGGAACAGATAAGAAGGATTTATCCATGGAGCGGAGTGCACGGGAAGGGTGTAGGGAAGGACGAGTGTGGAGAGATACTGGGGAGCAGCAGAGTGAGTACATTTATAGGTTAGTAGAAGAAGTTTGAACAGGATGCGAAAACGGATAGGGAGCCAGTGAAGGGTCTTGAGGAGAGGGGTAGTATGAGTAAAGCGACCCTGGCGGAAGATGAGACGGGCAGCAGAGTTTTGAACTGACTGGAGAGGGGAGAGGTGACTAAGTGGGAGGCCAGCAAGAAGCAGATTGCAGTAGTCTAAACGAGAGGTGACAAGGGTGTGGATGAGGGTTTTGGTAGAGTGCTCGGAAAGAAAGGGGCGGATTTTACGGATGTTGTAAAGAAAGAAACGACAGGTCTTGGCGGTCTGCTGGATATGAGCAGAGAAGGAGAGAGAAGAGTCAAAGATGACCCCAAGGTTTCGAGCTGAGGAGACAGGGAGAATGAGAGAGCCATCAACAGAAATAGAAAACGGGGGGAGCGGGGAGGTGGGTTTGGGGGGGAAAATGAGAAGCTCGGTTTTGGTCATATTTAATTTCAGGTGGCGTTGAGACATCCAGGCAGCAATGTCAGACAAGCACGCTGATGTTTGCTTTATAGTGGTCGGACCACGGTGTGGGTGTCCATTTTGTGTCTGTTAGTATAAGGTTTGAGTCGATATCGAATTTGTGTGTGACAATGTCAAGTGTGTGTCCTTCGTTGTGAATTGGCTGCATGTTTGTCCTGTGAAGATCCCATAGTTGTAAGAACTCGTCGCATTCTTGGGTGCTTATTGAGTTGAGATCTTCGAGATACAGGTTGATATCTTCTATTATGTTTAGATTTGAGGTAGAAACACAAGTGTTTGAGATAAAGTCCATGAAGTGTGTTTGGGAGTCTTGCCAGTTGCCTGGCGGTCTGTAGAGCAGGACTGTGTTAAGGTTTTCCAGCAAGTTAGGGTGATTAATTTTTACCGAGGCAATTTCGAGTTGTGGTAGAATGGATTCGGCTGTGGTTGTGATGGTGAACTCAGATTTGTATATTATGGCTATTCCTCCTCCTCTTTTTCTGTTTCTTGTCCATTGGGTGATTTTGTATCCTGGTGGGCATAAATCTAAGATTATGGGGTCTTTTAGGTCATGAATCCATGTTTAAGTGATGAATAGGAGATCAAGATTATCTTGGGTGATCCAGTCTATCATCTCTGTTTTATTTACTACTGATCTGGCATTTACGTATCCCATTTGGATTGGTCGGTAAGGTTCAGTTTGGGACGTGTTTGTGTTAATTTTTATTATTTGCCTGCTTTCTTGGTATCTGGTTCTGCTTTTCACTTTTTTAATTGTTCTACCTACATGCATCAGAGAACAGGGACATATGATAATGTATATAGTATTCTGTGTGCTGCAGTTAGATTATGTCTTAGTTTGTAAATCCTTCCAGTGAAAGGATATTTAAATTCCATTAAAGATCATGATAATAGGCAGACAGAACATTTCTTGCATGATGCATGTTCTCTTTTTGCGTCATCAGTTTCCTTATGTTCAGGAAGGGTTGATGGTGAGTGCTATCAACTCTTTAATGTTTCTGCCTATGGAATGTGCAATAATTAGTTTGACTTTGATGGCCTGTAAGAATTTGTTTATTTATTGCATTTGTATCCCACGTTTTCCCACCTATTTGCAGGCTCAATGTGGCTTACATAGTACCGTGATGGCGATCACCAACTCCAGTATGACAAATACAGAATGATATTGTGGTAGAGTTCATGTGTGACAGACAGATAAGGGAATAAAGGAGGAAGAGTTAACTTATGTTCAGTTCGAGTATTAGTTTTGTTGTGTAGCAGGGTTCAGGCATTTACGTTGGATCATTAGGGTCTGCCTTTTTGAACATGTTGGTTTTTAATGATTTCCGGAAGTTTGATCGGTCATGCATTGTTTTCACGGCATTTGGTAATGCGTTCCATAGTTGCATGTTTATATAGGAGAAGCTAGATGCTTAGGTTGATTTGTATTTGATTCCTTTGCAGCTTGGGTAGTGGAGATTTAGGTGTGTGTGTTTTGATCTTTTTGTGTTTCTGGTTGGTAAGTCTATGAGGACTGTCATGTATCCTGGGGCCTCTCTGTAGGTAATTTTATAACCATAGTGCAGATTTTGAACGCAATATGTTCTTTGGAAGCCAGTGCAGTTTTTCTCATAGGGGTTTGGTGCTTTCGAATCTCGATTTTCCAAATATAAGTCTAGCAGCTGTGTTTTGAGCAGTTTGGAGTTTCTTTATGATTTGTTCTTTGCATCCCGCATAGATTCCATTGCAGTAGTCTAGGTGGCGTAGTACCATTGGTTGTACCAAGTTTTGGAATATTTACCTCGGGAAGAAAGGTTTTACTTGTTTGAGTTTCCACATTGAGTGGATCATCTTCTTTGTTGTGGTTTTCGCTTGGCTTTCTAGCGTGAGGTTTCGGTCGATTGTGACTCCGAGAATAGAAGGGTGTAGTCTGGGGTGTTTTTATTGGTGGGTTTGTTTCTGTTGTATTGGGATGAGAGGATGAATATGCCAATGCTTTCTCATAATTCTTTTAATATCTCTTTGATAGATTAGAGAGAGTAAAAACAAAATCTGGATGACTTCTGACATTTCTGGGAATGAGAAGTTCTTCTCTGTGTGATGCTGTAGCTCTATTTAAGCCCTTCTAAATACAATTGTCTGGGTAACCTCTGCTTGAGAATCTGTCAGCCATAATTGCAGACTGCCTTTCAAATTCCTCAGATGTACTGCAGAGTCTCTTCAGCCTTTAGAATTATGAGAAAGGCAAGTTTCCTATTAGGTCTCTGGTGTGACAACTGTCAAAGTGTACAAAATTATTTTCGTTGGTGGATTTTTGGAGATGGTGATATCTAAAAAGGCAGTCTTCTGTGAGTCATGTTGCATGGTGAATTTCAGATTGCAATCCAAGGAGTTGAGCCAAACATGGAAAGCCTGTAGTCTACTTGCACTAACTTTCCATAACATGAGTATGTCGTCTGTATACTGACACCAAAGGCGTACTTCTTCAAGATAAGGATGAGAAGTAAGAAATTTGGTAACAAAATCTGCCACAAAGTATTGCAATTTCTGGTGCCATGGTGGCACCCATAACCATTCCTTTTACCTGCTTCAAAAACTTTCCAAGGAAACAGAAATCATTTTCCTTGAGAGCAAGTCTAGCCAGTTCAATCAAAAAAGTAGTTGGGACTCTTTGGTTACTTGTCCTATGGTTCAAAATATTTTGGATTGCGTTAAGGGACTCTTCCTTCTTGAGGGATGTTCATAAGTGCCAAAATTAATATCTGAGATATCTGCATCGAAGTAATTCAGCATGTTACTAAAGTGGCTGGAATCACACATGAAAGAATTGATTTGAGGGACAAAGGAATAAAAAAAGTGTTTACACAAGGATTCCTTTTTTGCCTTCCAGCACCTGTGCATTTTGTTGGTGTTTTTTTTTTTGCGTGCCCTGAGGTATGTCAGCTGCCATTTGTTTTACTCTGCATCACTCATTATTCGCTATTATATCGGTTCACTGATTTTATTCACAGTATTCCTGCACAGACTACACTAGTTATCACCTTCATTTTTATTGTCATTTGCAATCACCATTTCTAACACGGTAACATATTACTCACACCAATACCCAAAGACCCCCAAAAACCTATAGGGGATGTTACCAATTACCGACCAGTGGCTTCCATTCCCCTATTAACTAAATTAATGGAAAATAGAGTGACCTCTCAAGTTAACAAGTATATACAAAAATTTTCCATCCTTCATGTATCTCAATCGGGGTTCCGTCCTACCCATAGTACAGAAACAGTATTGCTCACTTTACTATCCAGATTCAAGCGTACTCCTTTTGCAATTTGATATGTCTGGAGCATTTGACATGGTTGACCATTGTATTCTCACTAGATTTCTGGATAAATTGGGAATTGGTGGCAATGTTTGAAAATAGATTGAAGGCTTTATCACCTCTAGATCCTATCGAGTCAAGCCATCTACTACAATATCATCTCCCTGGTCATCAGATTGTGGTGTGCCTCAGGGTTCTTCCCTGTCCCCGATTCTATTCAACCTTATGATGATTCCTTTGGCTAAATCCCTTTCCAAGCATGGTCTGAACCCTTTTTTGTCTATGCTGACGACGTTACCATATTTATTCCCTTCAGATGTAACCTGGCAGAAATTTCCGACAAAATAGCCAATGGTATGAATATCCAGGTCCGTGCCTAGGGTCTCTGGTGCCCCCCTACAGACTATCAGTTGGCGCCCCCCCCCCCCCCCCCCCCCGTGAAAATGATCGCTCACCACTTGCCTCACTGACAGGAATTGTCAGTAATGTTCTTAGAAACAAATTGCTATACATTGCAAAAAAAGATAGTAGATGTAGATTCTCAAAGTGGACATATTGCAAACACTAAAAGGAAAATAAAATGATTTTTTTCTACCTTTGTTGTCTGGTGACGTTCTTTTTCTGATCATGCTGGCCCAGTATCTGATTCTGCTGCTATCTGTCCTTTTATAACTCTGTTTCCAGGGCTTCCTTTCCATTTTATTTCTTTCCTTCCTCCTTTCTTCTTCATTTCTGGTCCTCAGCTTCTGCCTATTTTCTTCATCCATGTGCAGTTTTTCTCCTCTCTTCCTTTTCCCTCATTTCATCTCCTTCATCTCTCTTCTCTCCCCTCATAAGTACATAAGTACATAAGTAGTGCCATACTGGGAAAGACCAAAGGTCCATCTAGCCCAGCATCCTGTCACCGACAGTGGCCAATCCAGGTCAATGGCACCTGGCACGCTCCCCAAACGTAAAAACATTCCAGACAAGTTATACCTAAAAATGCGGAATTTTTCCAAGTCCATTTAATAGCGGTCTATGGACTTGTCCTTTAGGAATCTATCTAACCCCTTTTTAAACTCCGTCAAGCTAACCGCCCGTACCACGTTCTCCGGCAACGAATTCCAGAGTCTAATTACACGTTGGGTGAAGAAAAATTTTCTCCGATTCGTTTTAAATTTACCACACTGTAGCTTCAACTCATGCCCTCTAGTCCTAGTATTTTTGGATAGCGTGAACAGTCGCTTCACATCCACCCGATCCATTCCACTCATTATTTTATACACTTCTATCATATCTCCCCTCAGCCGTCTCTTCTCCAAGCTAAAAAGCCCTAGCCTTCTCAGCCTCTCTTCATAGGAAAGTCGTCCCATCCCCACTATCATTTTCGTCGCCCTTCGCTGTACCTTTTCCAATTCTACTATATCTTTTTTGAGATACGGAGACCAGTACTGAACACAATACTCCAGGTGCGGTCGCACCATGGAGCGATACAACGGCATTATAACATCCGCACACCTGGACTCCATACCCTTCCTAATAACACCCAACATTCTATTCGCTTTCCTAGCCGCAGCAGCACACTGAGCAGAAGGTTTCAGCGTATCATCGACGACGACACCCAGATCCCTTTCTTGATCCGTAACTCCTAACGCGGAACCTTGCAAGACGTAGCTATAATTCGGGTTCCTCTTACCCACATGCATCACTTTGCACTTGTCAACGTCTATGTCCAGCAATTTCTCCTCTCTCCCTGAGCCCTGCCCTCCCATCCATGCTCCTCTGTCCCCTGCCCCCTCCATTCATCCCTATAAAGCAATTCCCCTCTCTACCTTCCATGAACCCTGCCCTCGCATCCATGCTCCTCTCTCCCCTTCCCTCCTGCTCCCATGTCCCCAACTGCCCGCCCTCTTCTCCTCCCTCCCAAAAAAAGAATGGTTAGAAATCAGGCGTGAAGGGAGGAAGCAACTCAAGGCAGTGCCTGTTCTAAATGACGTCCATTGAATGAAGAATCAGTGTCTCTAATCACAGAGAGGGAGAGAGAGGGGGGACATTCTGTTGCATCTGACGAATCACATGAAGGGGGGGGAATATTTCAAAAGGTTGCAGGGCACGCAAAGTGAAAGAGAAAGAGATCTATTCTAGACTGGGGGGGGAGGGAGAGAGAGAGAGAAAGAACACACACACACGCACACACACACACACACGAGAGAAAGGGAGAAATAGGATGTTGGGCTAAAAGCAGGAAAGGGGACATGAAGGGAAGAATGAAAGGACACCTGGGAATCCTGGGAGTATCCTGGATATGCCATCGACATGTCTGCCGCTGTCCGGTTGGTGGTGCTGCTGCTGTCGATGGCAGAAGAAAGGCTGTTGGAGCTGTCGGGCCCTTTGCCTGCTGTCAGATCCGAGTCCGCTGATGGGCCCGGTTCCCCCGCTGCATGAGGCTGGTGGGCCATGCTTCCAGGAGTCCTCTCAGAGCCCCCAGAACAGGATTCGATGTGGTGGCGGAGGGAGTGATGGCGCGGGCAGGCTTTCGTTCCTGGCCCAAACCAACGTCCCTTTCCTTTTTTTTTCTTTTAAATTTACCTCCGTCCGGCAGCACAGGTGCAGCGTCAGTGAAGGAGGCGGGGCCCTGACGTCTAACCTTCCCTTAACTCAGTGTCCCGCCTTCTTCTGACGTCATTTCCTTGACGTCAGAAGAAGGCGGAATACTGAGCGAAGGCAAGGCTAGACATGTCGGGAGTACCACCTCCTTCACTGACGCTGCGCTGCCGGACGGAGGTAAATTTAAAATAATAAAAAAAAGGAAAGTGATGTTGGGGGAGAGAAGAGGGCGAGCAGTGGGGCAATGGGAGCGGGTGGGCGAGGTAAGCATGGTGCGGCGGCACCCCCCAGAGGACGGTGCCCCCCTGCCGTGCTTACCCCGCTTACCGTGTTGGCACAGCCCTGTGAATATCCTAACTTCTTGGGCCAATGCTTTCAAAATGAAATTGAACAAAGACAAAACTCAATGCTTAATCCTCTCTTCCCAATATTCCACATTCCAACCGACTACTCTCACCACTCCTGATATCACAATTCCTATATCCGACAATCTGAAAGTCCTTGGAGCAGGGCCATGCCTAGGGTCTCTGGTGCCCCCCTGCAGACTATCAGTTGGTGCCCCCCCCCCCGTGTGGCACAAGATGCAAAGGAAATAGGAGCTAAAAGATGGAGTGCATCTTTGTGGGATTGCTGAACAAATAGAGGGTTTACTACCACTTAACTTTTCGTGCTTTCATGTTCACGAAATTAGTAATTAAATCTTTGATATCTAACTGGGCACATATATCATTCTCAATAGCAATCATGGCAAGGCTTACAAGCCTTTCTTGTGAAATACTTGATCGCAAATAATCCTATATAATAATTCTCAACTCCAACAAGGTGTGCCTGGGACCGTGCCTCCCTCGGAGGTGGTCTGCTAGGCAGGCACGCACTGACGTCAGTGACGTCAGTGACAGCTGAAACCAAAGCAAGGGGAGGAATAGGGAAACACGCAGAATGTGTTTCCCTACTCCTCCCCCTGTGTTACAGCCCACTGCACCCCCCTTCCGCGACCCAGTCGACCCCCCCTTCTTGGCAAAAACCGTCCCCCGCTGCCATCCAGTACCTGTGCTGACGGGGGACCCCCAACCCCCGTCAGCTGAAGTCCTGTGCTGGCCTTCACTCCGTTGCTTCTTCAATAATCTTCGGTTCAAGTTCCTCTGTGTGATGTCAGACGCACACAAAGCAACTTGGACACAAAATCATTGAAGAAGCAACGCCTCGAAGGCCAGCACAGGACTTCTGTTGACTGGGGTTGGGGTCCCCCGTCAGCACAGGTACTGGACGGTGGCGGGGGACGGTTTTCACCGAGAAGGGGAGGTTGACTGGGTCACGGAAAGGGGGGTGAAAATGGAGGGACAGCAGAGTCTGGAACAGCGAGGGAGGGAGGGTGGGGGCTGGCCTTGCTAGCGCCTGTTTCCTTCCCTTTTGAAACGGGCATTTTTTACTAGTTTTTTAATGATTTTTAACCGTGAAAATGATTGCTCACTACTTGCCACACTGACAGGAATTGTCAGCAATATTCTTAGAAACAAATTGCTATACATTGCAAAATAAGATAGCAGATGTAAATTCTCAAAGTGGACATATTCCAAACACTAAAATGAAAATAAAATGATTTTTCTCTACCTTTGTTGTCTGGTGACTTTCTTTTTCTGATCATTGATAAGTCTCTGACTCTAAAGTTTAGCAATTTCATTAAAGCAAAATATATTTTCACATATCACAGACTCTTCCTATCCAAGGAGAATCTTTTATATAAAAACGAACAAAAAAAAAACAATCAGATTTTCACTTACCAGCTCTTCTACACTACACGTCAGCTAAACTTCCTTTTTTGAAACTACTGTTGAAACCACCAGCCAATTAAATGGCTTTTAGCTGTAGCTATCTGGTTACCTGATAATTATGCACACATCATTGCAGTCATGCCCTCCTCTCAGTGTACAAGCTCAGAGAAAAAAAAACTTTGAACCACTTACAGATTTTAACAATTACACTATTTAGTTTTTTATTTCTCCCCAGTCTCACTTGCACACCTCCCTCCAAACCTGGCTGTTCTCTTTAATTTGAATGTTGTTCAAGTTCACCCTGAATGAGGAGTTCTTCCCACACCAAAGACATATATAGCACTGGTTGTATTCTTTCAAACAACTTCAGCAGAGCCTGCCTGCCTCAGTGAGCACTGCGATCGAAGAGGGGAGGGCAGGGGAAAGAGGAGAATCACAGCTTCAGGTAAAACATTTTTCAAGTGAGCTGACCTCAGGAAAAAGGTGCCAGTAGGCGCCCTCCAGAGGTTGGCGCCCCCCTGCGGAGCTTACCCCACTTACCGTGTTGGCACAGCCCTGCCTTGGAGTTACATTGGACAAATACTTATCCCTTGAAGACCACGCAACATCCATCACCAAAAAAATGTTCAACATGATGTGGATGTTGAAACGTGTGAATCCTTATCTCCCCTTGAATACCTTCCGCAATTTGGTACAATCCACGGTGCTCACCCACACTGATTACTGTAATAGTATCTTCGTAAGATGTAAGGCCCAAATCATGAAGAAACTTCAGACTGCCCAGAACACGGCAGCTAGACTTATTTATGGGAAGCCTAGATTCGAAAGTGCAACACCCCTCCGTATGAAACTTCATTGGCTCCCTATTAGAGAACGAGTCAACTTTAAGGCCATCACACTAATCCACAAAATCATCCATAGAGTATCACCAAATGACATGGTCAGTCTATTAGATCTCCCATCCAGAAACAGGTCAACATCTTCAAGAACATACCTTAGCCTGCACATTCCCAATTGCAAAGGACTAAAGTATAAAACATATCATGCATCTAATTTCCCCTTCCTGGGATCCCAACTCTGGAATGCTCTACCTAGATACATTTGATCAACTAATGAATACCTTCACTTTAGGAAACTATTGAAAACCCATCTATTCAAACAGATTTATCCGAACAACTTGACCTACCATAGGCAAACCTAAGCAACCCATTCTTTTACTGGTTCATCTAATCATTAACAATAATGACTCAGAAAGTACCTCCTACCAATCTTCTTACCCTCCTTGCTCTTCCCCTACCTCTTCTTCATCGCTCCACTTCCTTACCTATCCCTATCCTTTCTCTCATACCTCTTTTATCCCATTTACCCCTTGTTCATTTGTCCTACCACATACCTCCATACCTCCTTTGTTGATTCTGATATTATAGATTGTATTCTCTCTTGTTACTATGTGTTACACTTCTCCAAGTTACACCATATTTGGTCACACTTCTTATATCACATCCTATCTACTATGAAATTGTATACTATCACAAAATTGCTACACTTGATAAGTACACTTTTATCATTATTTGTATTTCCTTAGTTTTACTTCTTTTGCTCCATCATTTGCTTTTTATCCACAATCAGATTCGGATTGATTGCAGTTTGTGACTACTGCTCGGTATGAGTTATATGTAGCTTCTACTTGCATCATTCATCCATCTGTATTATTTTATTATTTTGTTCTTATCTGGTTTTAAATTTACATGATTTTTACACATATATATTTAAGTTATTAAGGGGGTCTTTTACTAAAGATTAGCTTGAGTTATCTGCAGCAGGGCCCATTTTATTCCTATGAGCCCTGCTGCAGATAACTCGAGCTAATCTTTAGTAAAAGACCCCCTATGATTTAATAGCTGCATTCTACAAATGGATGCTTATCCATATGTACCTTTGTTTTGGTTTTATATGTTTTTAATTGATTTTGTTTCATAAAAAGTATACATTAAAAGTATAGTGTCAGGTCTGATCAGTACAATATTGAGTTGATGCCCCCACTCTTGAAGGCTCCTTGTGCTTTTCATATTGTGCGTAATTTTTAAAAACAATGTTATGTATTCAACAGTACACTACTAATATAAAGTTTCTTTATTTTCTATTTAGCTTTACCAGGCCTATAAAGATGATCCTCCTCTTGCCCGAGACATGCCACCTGTTGCAGGAAAAATATTATGGGCAAGGCAGCTTTATAAACGATTAAATGAACCAATTGCCTATTTCTATGTAAGTTATTTTTACACATATGAAAAGTGACAGATTTGTTTATGAATAAATAGAGAGGTCCATATTCAAAAACCAGCCAAAGTTTTATGACTGACTTTTATCAGTTCATGTAGCCAGAATTATCCAGATGAAGGTATTCTTTGATCAGATTCAGCCATCCAAGTCACACATTTAACCCCCTTCCCCAGCTCATACACCAAAGGTCCTTTTTTACAGTCATTCTCTCCCTGCTGTTTCCCTCCTCTGTGATCCGCAGTGGTATGCGGTGACATTTATAGCAGGAGATTCGGTAGATGTGCTAAACATCTGTGCAATGAATAACCTTAACTAAGGCTAATGTACTCACTGTGCTGAACAATGTCAGTCACCTATAACATTTGCCTCTTTTGACTTCTGTTTTGATTTGAAGAAACTTAAGTATCACCATCACCTGACGTTCAAATATTTGAAAGGTATTAATCCGCAAATGAACCTTTTTCAGAAATGGGAAGACAGTAGAACTAGAGGACATGAAATGAGATTGAAGGGGGGCAGACTCAAGAAAAATGTCAGGAAGTATTTTTTCACGGAGAGAGTGGTGGATACTTGGAATGCCCTCCCACGGGAGCTCTCTTTTCTAGTGCTATCTTGCTGCACATGTGCTCATTCAGGTACTGCCAGGTGCCCCTCCCCCCTCCACCATCATGTAAACCTCTGACATTTGCTTCCAGTCCTTTTCCTCAGCTGACAGCAGGCCCTTCACACTTTCCCCCATTTAACAACCATCCCCCTTCCGTCCCAGACCCAGAAAACTCACTGGCTCTCTCCTAAGACTCAGTGCAGAGATCAGCTTCCCCAATAACTCTTGCAGCTTAGTCCATCCTTCCTATGACTACAGCCTTCCCATTGGATGGATTCTAACATAGCCTCTGCACTGGAAGTGTATGTGTGTGTGTGGGGGGGGGGGAATTGGAGAGCTGAAGTGGGCTAAACTCTAAAAAATATTCACTCAATTAACCATGTCAACCATCCCAACCTCCAGTCTCTTAGATGTTGAGAGCCAAGAATTTGCATCCTTGAGTCTTTTGGAGGGTGTCTCCCGGGTCTTGCTGGCTTTCAGGAAAGATTCCACTAAGAGGTTTTGTTCTTTTAAATGGAGGAGCTTTGCTGTCTGGTGTGACAGCAAGGCTATAGATCCCCTTTCCTGTTCTACAGAGACCCTGCTTGAATACCTTCTACACTTGTCAGAGTCTGGGCTCAAGACCAACTCCGTAAGGGTTCACCTAAGTGCAATTAGTGCTTATCATCAGCGTGTAGAAGGTATGTCTTTCTCTGGACAGCCTTTAGTTATTTGCTTCATGAGAGGTTTGCTTTTCTCCGAGGAAAAGCAGGCTGCTTGTTCTCACAACTGGGTTGACGTCCACGGCAGCCCCCACCAACCGGAACAAAAACTTCACGGGCGGTCCCGCACGCAGGGCACGCCCACCGCGCATGCGCGGCTGTCTTCCCGCCCATGCGCGACCGTTCTCGCACAGTTTTTTTTGATTCCGCGCTGAGGAGAGACGTGTTACCGTCTCTCTCTTGGTCAGCCCCGGAAACCGGATCGCGGTCTAGCCGCGAATTTTCTCTTTTGTGCGCATTCGTGCTTCTTTTCTTTTCTTATTTCAAAAAAAAAAAAAAAGTTTTGTTTGTCCCCTTGTCGTCTAAGCGCGGGGGCGCTTCGCTGTGGCCGCTCGGTCGTTTCTTTTTCGGGTGTGCTTTTCACCGCCACCATCGACGACTTTGACTTCACCGATGCGATTTTTCCGTCGATGTTCTCGAAGGTCCCGAGTGGATTCAAGAAGTGTGGTCGGTGCGGCCGGCACGTCTCGCAGACCGATACTCACGCTTGGTGCCTCCAGTGCCTTGGCCCGGAGCATAATACCAAGACGTGCACCTTGTGTCTCGGATTGCGAAAGAGGACACAGGTGGCGAGGTAAGTTCGTCGGGACCAACTTTTTGGAACTTGTGCCGGCCCTTCGACGTCGACGGCATCAGTGTCGACGGCCGGGTCTTCGGTACCGGTACCGACGTCGACTAAATCGACACCGACGATGGCATCGAACGCAGGAGCACAGGTACCGTTGGCCCACCGGACCTCCGGCGACGGCGGGGGTGAGCGGCCGCGCGGGCAGTCGGCCCCGGCCACTCCCTCTACCCAGGGCCATTGGGACCGAACCCTGTCAGACCCGATCCCTCGAGGCCGGGGGGGTTCTACCTCCTCTTCATCTCTGCCACCGAGCGTCGATGATGGGCACCGAAAGAAAACGAAGAAACATCGGCATCGGTCGCCCAAGGCTCACGGGACTGCTAGTTCCGGCGCCTCCAGAGATGGATCGACACCGAGGAAACGGCAGTGCCGAGAGGAGCGTTCCCCCTCGGTCGAAGAGGTGTCACTCGTCAGTCTATGGGTGCTTCGGTACCGTCTCCTGGACCCGAGCAGCTCCCGGCACCGGTACCCACTCCGGCCCCCCCTGCCTTTCCCGACAGCGGGCCTTGACGAGTGCCTCCGAGCCATCCTTCCAGGGATTCTGGAAGGGCTGATGCGCCAGGCCTTGCCGGCTCCGGGGGTGCTTGCGCCCCCGGCGCCGTTGATGGAGGCGCTGGGGTGCTCCAGCCCGATGCCGAGGCCTCCGACACTGACGACGCTTGCGGTACCGGTGTCGACCGTCACGCAGGTGGAGTCGACGTCGATGGAGGGAGCTTCATCCCCGCCAGCGCGGAAGTCCACCGCTCGACGCCACCATCGAGGACGTGGTTCCTCGCAGTCGAGACGGGCCTGGTTCAGGTCTGAGCTGCAAGAGCTCATGTCCGATACCGAGGAAGAGGCCTCGTGGGGGGAGGAGGAGGACCCCAGATATTTGTCCTAAGAGGAGTCTGAGAGCCTTCCCTCCGACCTCACTTCTTCACCGGAGAGGAAGCTCTCGCCCCCTGAGAGCCTCTCCTTTGCCTCCTTTGTCAGGGATATGTCTATATGCATTCCCTTCCCGTGGTCTCTGTGGATGAGCCGAGGGCTGAGATGCTCGGGTCCTCGACTATCCATCACCACCTAGAGAGTCTTCCACGGTACCGTTGCACAATGTCCTCAAGGAGACAGTGCTTCGGAACTGGCAGAAGCCATTATCTAACCCCACCATTCCCAAGAAAGCGGAGTCCCAATGCAGAATCCACTCTAACCCAGAGTTAATGCGGCCCCAATTGCCTCATGACTCGGCGGTCGTGGACTCTGCTCTCAAGAGGGCATGGAGTTCGAGGGATACCGCCTCGGCGCCACCGGGGCGGGAGTCTCGCACTCTGGACTCGTTTGGGAGGAAGGCCTACCAATCTTCCATGCTCGTGACCCGCACCCAGTCGTACCAGCTCTACACGAGCATCCACTTGCGGAACAATGTGAAGCAACTGGCGGACCTGGTCGATAAGCTCCCTCCAGAGCAGTCCAGGCCTTTTCAGGAGGTGGTCAGGCAGCTGAAGGCGTGCAGAAAGTTCCTATCCAGGGGTATATACAGTATGACAGCTGTGATGTGGCATCTCGAGCTGCGGCCCAAGGTATAGTGATGCGCAGACTCTCCTGGCTGCGTGCCTCTGACCTGGTCAACCGCACCCAGCAACGACTGGCGGATGTCCCTTGCCGGGGGTTAACATTTTCGGCGAGAAGTTCGAACAGTTGGTGGACCAACTACACCAGCGGGAAACCGCCCTCGACAAGCTCTCCCACCAGGTGCCTTCAGCATCCACCTCTACAGGTGGATGTTTTTCCCGGGCCCGGCAGGCTGCTTCCTACGTCTACAGCAAGCGTAGGTACACCCAGTCGGCCCGAAGGCCTCCTCAGGCACAGTGACAGTCCCAGCACGCTCGTTCCCGTCAACAGCGTGTGCCCAAGCATCCCCCTGCACCTCCACAGCAAAAGCCTGGGACGGGCTTTTGACTGGATCCATGGGAACATAGCCGCCATCAAAGTGTCCATACCGGACGGCCTGCCGTTCGGGGGGAGGTTGAAAGCTTTTCACCAAAGGTGGCCTCTGATAACCTCCGACCAGTGGGTTCTCCAAATAGTGCGGTGTGGATACGCCCTGAATTTGGCCTCCACTCCACGAAATTGCCCACCGGGAGCTCAGTCCTTCAGCTCCCATCACAAGCAGTACTTGCAGAGGAACTCTCCGCCGTTCTCAGCGCCAATGCGGTCGAGCCCGTACCACCCGGGCAGGAAGGGCAGGGATTCTATTCCAGGTACTTCCTTGTGGAAAAGAAAACAGGGGGGCTGCGCCCCATCCTAGATCTGAGAGGCCTGAACAAATACCTGGTCAAAGAGAAGTTCAGGATGCTTTCCTTGGGCACCCTTCTCCCTATGATTCAGAAAGACGATTGGCTATGCTCCCTGGATTTAAAGGACGCTTATACTCACATTCCGATACTGCCAGCTCACAGACAGTATCTCAGATTTCGCCTGGGGACACGGCACTTTCAGTATTGTGTGCTGCCCTTTGGGCTCGCCTCTGCCCCACGGGTGTTCACGAAGTGCCTCGTGGTGGTGGCGGCGTATCTACGCAAGCTGGGAGTGCACGTGTTCCCATAGCTCGATGATTGGCTGGTCAAGAACACCTCGGAGGCAGGGGCTCTCCGGTCCATGCAGTGCACTATTCACCTCCTGGAGCTGCTGGGGTTTGTAATAAATTACCCAAAGTCCCATCTCCAGCCAGTCCAATCTCTGGAATTCATAGGAGCTCTGCTGAATTCACAGACGGCTCAGGCCTTTCTTCCCGAAGCGAGGGCCCACAACCTCCTGTCCCTTGCTTCCCAGACCAGAGCGTCTCAGCAGGTCACAGCTCGGCAGATGTTGAGACTCCTAGGTCATATGGCCTCTACAGTTCATGTGACTCCAATGGCTCGTCTTCACATGAGATCTGCTCAATGGACCCTAGCTTCCCAGTGGTGCCAAGCCACCGGGAATATAGAAGATGTCATCCGCCTGTCCCTCAGTTGTCGCAATTCGCTGCACTGGTGGACCATTCGGACCAATTTGACCCTGGGACGTCCATTCCAAATTCCGCAGCCCACGAAAGTGCTGACGACGGATGCATCTCGCCTGGATTGGGGAGCTTATGTCGATGGGCTTCACACCCAGGGACTGTGGTCCCTCCAGGAACAGGATCAACCTCCTGGAGCTCCGAGCGGTCTGGAACGCACTGAAGGCCTTCAGAGATATGCTGTCCTACCAAGTTATCCAAATTCGAACAATCAGGTTGCAATGTATTACATCAACAAGCAGGGAGGCACCGGATGTTGCCCCCTGTGTCAGGAAGCCGTCGGGATGTGGCGTTGGGCCTGCCAGTTCGACATGCTTCTTCAAGCCTCATACCTGGCAGGTGTAAACAACATTCTCCGAGGACAAGCAGGCTGCTTGTTCTCACTGATGGGTGACGTCCACGGCAGCCCCTCCAATCGGAATCTTCACTAGCAAAGTCCTTTGCTAGCCCTCGCGCGCCCGCGCGCACCGCGCATGCGCGGCCGTGTTCCCGCCCGAAACCGGCTCGAGCCGGCCAGTCTTCTTTTGTCCGCACTCGGTACGGTTGTGTTTTTCGCCGTGTCGAGCCCCGGAAAGTCGACCTCGCGCGTCCTTTTTTCTGTGACGTGGTTTTTCTTCGGAAAATCTTTAGAATTTGGTTCGGGAAGTGCTCCGGAAGCCCCTCCGGTTTCGTTGCCCCTTCCCGTATTTTCAGTCTTTGCCCCGGTAAGTTTTCTTTCGTCGTCGGGTAGGCCTCTTTTCGGCCTCGGTCAAGATTTTTCTCCCTCTAAGTTTTGGTGCTCGTTTTCGTCATTTCGGATTTTGATTTCGCCGGCGTGATTTTTCCGCCCATGACATCGAAGCCTTCCAGCGGCTTCAAGAAGTGCACCCAGTGCGCCCGGGTAATCTCGCTCACTGACAGGCACGCGTCGTGTCTTCAGTGTCTGGGGGCCGAGCACCGCCCTCAGGCCTGTAGTCTGTGTTCCCTCTTACAAAGGCGGACTCAGGTAGCGAGATTGGCCCAGTGGAACGTTTTGTTCTCGGGCTCTTCGTCGGCATCGGCACCGGGGGTATCGTGTGCATCGACGTCTTCAGCGTCCAGAGCTTCATCCTCGGCCGCCAGTGCATCGAGGCATCGGCCCTCTGCATCGGCGCCGAGACATCGGATAGCTGCATCGACGTTGGTGGTACCGGGACCTCGTCTGCTGATGTCGTCGGACGGTGGTGCATCGTCAGGAGTGCAGGTGAGGGCTGTCCATTCCCCTGCTGGTGGCGGTGAGCCTTCGGGTGGGTCTCCTCCTACCCTGAGGGCTCCTGCGGTACAGCCCCCCCGAGACAGACCCCTTCGGCCTCGGCCCCGAGGAAGCGACGGCTGGATTCTACGTCCTCCTCGTCGGTACCGGGAAGCTCCGGTGACATGCTTCGTTCCAAGAAGTCGAAGAAGCATCGTCACCGGTCCCCTTCCCGTGTCGGTACCGAGAGCTCTGGGTCGCCGAGGGAGTCGGCACCCAGCAGGCATCGGCACCGAGAGGACCGCTCACCCTCTGTTCAGGAGGTGTCGATGCGCTCCACTCTGGACAGCCCGGAACAGCCTCCTCGCCCGGAACAGGTTCTGACGTCGACGCCTGCATCGACTTCCATGCCTTTCTCTGCAGCCGCTCTGAACGAGAGCCTCCGGGCCGTTCTCCCAGAGATCCTGGGAGAGCTGTTGCGCCCTACCCCTCCGGTACCGGCGGTGCTTGCGCCACCGGTACCGTCGAGTGTGGCGCCGGCTGGCCCATCGCCCGAGGTGAGGTCTCTGGCGTCGCGGTGCCGGCTGCCGTCGCCTCCCAGGAAGGCTCCCCGACTACGTCGGCGGAGGGAGCTTCGCCGATGCGGGCGAGGGAGTCTACCTCTCGATGCCCCCATCGTGGACGTGGCTCCACGGAGTCGAGTCGGGCACGGTTGCAGACACAGGTCCGTGAACTTGTGTCTGACACCGAGGGTGAGGCCTCGTGGGAAGAGGAAGAAGACCCCAGATATTTCTCTGACGAGGAGTCTGAGGGTCTTCCTTCCGATCCCACTCCCTCTCCTGAAAGACAGCTGTCTCCTCCTGAGAGTCTGTCTTTCGCTTCCTTTGTCCGGGAGATGTCTACGGCCATCCCCTTCCCGGTGGTTGTGGAGGACGAGCCCAGGGCTGAAATGTTTGAGCTCCTGGACTATCCTTCTCCACCTAAGGAAGCGTCCACTGTTCCCTTGCACCATGTCCTAAAAAAGACATTGCTTGCGAACTGGACAAAACCATTAACTAATCCCCACATCCCCAAGAAGATCGAGTCCCAGTACCGGATCCATGGGGACCCAGATCTGATGTGCACTCAGTTGCCTCATGATTCTGGAGTTGTGGATCTGGCCCTAAAGAAGGCTAAGAGTTCTAGGGAGCATGCTTCGGCGCCCCCGGGCAAGGACTCTAGAACCTTAGACTCCTTTGGGAGGAAGGCCTACCATTCTTCTATGCTCGTGGCCAAAATTCAGTCGTACCAGCTCTACACCAGCATACACATGCGGAACAATGTGCGGCAGTTGGCGGGCTTGGTTGATGCTCTCCCCCCTGAGCAAGCCAAGCCTTTTCAGGAGGTGGTCAGGCAGCTGAAGGCGTGCAGAAAATTCCTGGCCAGAGGGGTGTATGACACCTTTGATGTTGCGTCCAGGGCCGCTGCTCAAGGTGTGGTGATGCGCAGGCTCTCATGGCTGCGTGCCTCCGACCTGGAGAATAGAATCCAGCAGCGGATTGCGGACTCGCCTTGCCGTGCGGATAATATTTTTGGCGAGAAAGTCGAGCAGGTGGTAGAGCAGCTCCACCAGCGGGACACCGCATTCGACAAGTTCTCCCGCCGGCAGCCTTCAGCTTCTACCTCTACAGGTAGACGATTTTTCGGGGGAAGGAAGACTGTTCCCTACTCTTCTGGCAAGCGTAGGTACAATCCTCCTTCTCGACAGCCTGCGGCCCAGCCTAAGCCCCAGCGCGCTCGCTTTCGTCAGCAGCGTGCGACTCAGCAAGGCCCCTCGGCTCCCCAGCAAAAGCAAGGGACGAGCTTTTGACTGGCTCCAGCAGAGCATAGCCGACATCCAAGTGTCAGGGCCGGGCGACCTGCCAGTCGGAGGGAGGTTGAAAGCTTTTCACCAAAGGTGGCCTCTCATAACCTCCGATCAGTGGGCTCTCCAAATAGTCCGGCAAGGATACACCCTCAATTTGGCCTCAAAACCTCCAAATTGTCCACCGGGAGCTCAGTCTTACAGCTTCCAGCACAAGCAGGTACTTGCAGAGGAACTCTCCGCCCTTCTCAGCGCCAATGCGGTCGAGCCCGTGCCATCCGGGCAAGAAGGGCTGGGATTCTATTCCAGGTACTTCCTTGTGGAAAAGAAAATAGGGGGGATGCGTCCCATCCTAGACCTAAGGGCCCTGAACAAATATCTGGTCAAAGAAAAGTTCAGGATGCTTTCCCTGGGCACCCTACTTCCCATGATTCAGGAAATCGATTGGCTATGCTCTCTGGACTTGAAGGATGCCTACACACACATCCCGATACTGCCAGCTCACAGACAGTATCTGCGATTTCAGCTGGGCACGCGTCACTTCCAGTACTGTGTGCTACCCTTTGGGCTCGCCTCTGCGCCCAGGGTGTTCACAAAGTGCTTGGCTGTGGTAGCAGCAGCACTTCGCAGGCTGGGGGTGCACGTGTTCCCATATCTCGACGATTGGCTGGTGAAGAACACGTCCGAGGCAGGAGCCCTGCAGTCCATGCAGATGACTATTCGCCTCTTGGAGCTACTGGGGTTTGTGATAAATTACCCAAAGTCCCATCTTCTCCCAGCACAGAGACTCGAATTCATAGGAGCTCTGCTGGATTCTCGGACGGCTCGCGCCTATCTCCCAGAGGCGAGAGCCAACAACTTGTTGTCCCTCGTCTCGCGGGTGCGAGCGTCCCAGCAGATCACAGCTCGGCAGATGTTGAGATTGCTGGGCCACATGGCCTCCACAGTTCATGTGACTCCCGTGGCCCGCCTTCACATGAGATCTGCTCAATGGACCCTAGCTTCTCAGTGGTTTCAGGCTGCTGGGGATCTAGAAGACGTGATCCACCTGTCCACGAGTTTTCTCGAATCCCTGTATTGGTGGACGATTTGGTCCAATTTGACTCTGGGACGTCCTTTCCAAATTCCTCAGCCAAAAAAAGTGCTGACCACGGATGCGTCTCTCCTGGGATGGGGAGCTCATGTCGATGGGCTTCACACCCAAGGAAGCTGGTCCCTCCAGGAACACGATCTACAGTTCAATCTCCTGGAGTTGCGAGCGATCTGGAACGCTCTGAAGGCTTTCAGAGATCGGCTGTCCCACCAAATTATCCAAATTCAGACAGGCAACCAGGTTGCCATGTACTATGTCAACAAGCAGGGGGGCACCTGATCTCGCCCCCTGTGTCAGGAAGCCGTCAGCATGTGGCTCTGGGCTCGCCGTCACAGCATGGTGCTCCAAGCCACATATCTGGCAGGCGTAAACAACAGTCTGGCCGACAGACTGAGCAGGATTATGCAACCTCACGAGTGGTCGCTCAACTCCCGAGTGGTGCGCCAGATCTTCCAAGCGTGGGGCACCCCCTTGGTGGATCTCTTCGCATCTCGAGCAAACCACAAAGTCCCTCAGTTCTGTTCCAGGCTTCAGGCCCACGGCAGACTGGCATCGGATGCCTTCCTCCTGATTGGGGGGAGGGTCTGCTGTATGCTTATCCTCCCATACCTCTGGTGGGGAAGACTTTGTTGAAACTCAAGCAAGACCGAGGCACCATGATTCTGATTGCTCCTTTTTGGCCGCGTCAGATCTGGTTCCCTCTTCTTCTGGAGTTATCCTCCGAAGAACCGTGGAGATTGGAGTGTTTTCCGACCCTCATCACGCAGGACGAAGGGGCTCTTCTGCATCCCAGCCTCCGGTCCCTGGCTCTCACGGCCTGGATGTTGAGAGCGTAGACTTTGCCTCTTTGGGTCTGTCAGAGGGTGTCTCTCGCATCTTGCTTGCTTCCAGGAAAGATTCCACTAAGAGGAGTTACTTCTTTCTATGGAGGAGGTTTGCCGTCTGGTGTGACAGCAAGGCCCTAGTTCCTCGCTCGTGTCCTACACAGACCCTGCTTGAATACCTTCTGCACTTGTCTGAGTCTGGTCTCAAGACCAACTCTGTAAGGGTTCACCTTAGTGCAATCAGTGCATACCATTACCATGTGGAAGGTAAGCCGATCTCAGGACAGCCTTTAGTTGTTCGCTTCATGAGAGGTTTGCTTTTGTCAAAGCCCCCTGTCAAGCCTCCTACAGTGTCATGGGATCTCAATGTCATTCTCACCCAGCTGATGAAACCTCCTTTTGAGCCACTGAACTCCTGCCATCTGAAGTACTTGACCTGGAAGGTCATTTTCTTGGTGGCAGTTACTTCAGCTCGTAGAGTCAGTGAGCTTCAGGCCCTGGTAGCCCAGGCCCCTTACACCAAATTTCATCATAACAGAGTAGTCCTCCGCACTCACCCTAAGTTCTTGCCAAAGGTCGTGTCGGAGTTCCATCTGAACCAGTCAATTGTCTTGCCAACATTCTTTCCCCGTCCTCATTCCTGCCCTGCTGAACGTCAGCTGCACACATTGGACTGCAAGAGAGCATTGGCCTTCTACCTGGAGCGGACACAGCTCAACAGACAGTCCGCCCAATTGTTTGTTTCTTTTGATCCCAATAGGAGGGGAGTGGCTGTAGGGAAACGCACCATATCCAGTTGGCTAGCAGATTGCATTTCCTTCACTTACGCCCAGGCGGGGCTGGCTCTTGAGGGTCATGTCACGGCTCATAATGTTAGAGCCATGGCAGCGTCGGTAGCCCACTTGAAGTCAGCCTCTATTGAAGAAATTTGCAAAGCTGCGACGTGGTCATCTGTCCACACATTCACATCTCATCTGCCTGCAGCAGGATACCCGACGCGACAGTCGGTTCGGGCAGTCAGTTCTTCAGAACCTGTTTGGGCTTTAGGATCCAACTCCACCCCCCGAGGGCCCTGTTTTGTTCTGTTCCAGGCTGCACTCTCAGTTAGTTGGTAAATTTTTTAGGTCAATCTCAGTTATGTCCTCGCCGTTGCAAGGCCCAATTGACCATGGTTGTTGTTTTGAGTGAGCCTGGGGGCTAGGGATACCCCATCAGTGAGAACAAGCAGCCTGCTTGTCCTCGGAGAAAGCGAATGCTACATACCTGTAGAAGGTATTCTCCGAGGACAGCAGGCTGATTGTTCTCACAAACCCGCCCGCCTCCCCTTTGGAGTTGTGTCTTCCCTTCTCTTGTCTTGCTACATATGAGACTGGCCGGCTCGAGCTGGTTTCGGGCGGGAAGACGGCCGCCCATGCGCGGTGCGCGCGGGCGCGCGAGGGCTAGCAAAGGACTTTGCTAGTGAAGATTCCGATTGGAGGGGCTGCCGTGGACGTCACCCATCAGTGAGAACAATCAGCCTGCTGTCCTCGGAGAATACCTTCTACAGGTATGTAGCATTCGCTGTATGGCCAAAAGACTGAGCAGAGTCATGCAACCGCACGAGTGGTCGCTCCATTCCAGAGTGGTACGCAAGATCTTCCGAGAGTGGGGCACTCCCTCGGTGGACCTTTTCGCCTCTCAGACCAACCACAAGCTACCTCTGTTCTGTTCCAGACTACAGGCACATGGCAGACTAGTGTCGGATGCCTTTCTCCGCCATTGGGGGACCGGCCTCCTGTACGCTTATCCTCCCATACCTTTGGTGGGGAAGACCTTACTGAAGCTCAAGCAAGACCACGGCACCATGATTCTGATAGCGCCCTTTTGGCCCCGTCAGATCTGGTTCCCTCTACTTCTGGAGTTGTCCTCCGAAGAACCGTGGAGATTGGAGTGTTTTCCGACTCTCATTTCGCAGAACGAAGGAGCGCTTCTGCACCCCAACCTTCAGTCTCTGGCTCTCACGGCCTGGATGTTGAGAGCGTAGACTTTGCTTCGTTGGGTCTCTCGGAGGATGTCTCCTTCGTCTTGCTTGCCTCTAGAAAGGATTCTACTAAAAAAGTACTTTTTCAAGTGGAGGAGGTTTGTCGTTTGGTGTGAGAGCAAGGCCCTAGAACCTCGTTCTTGTCCTGCACAGAACCTGCTTGAATACCTTCTACACTTATCAGAGTCTGGCCTCAAGACCAACTCAGTAAGGAATCACCTTAGTGCGATTAGTGCTTATCATCATCGTGTAGAGGGTAAAGCCATCTCTGGAGAGCCTTTAGTCGTTCGATTCACGAGAGGCTTGCTTTTGTCAAGGCCCCCTGTCAAGCCTCCTGCACTGTCATGGGATCTCAATGTTGTCCTCACCCAGCTGGTGAAACCTTCTTTTGAGCCACTGAATTCCTGCCATCTGAAGTACTTTACCTGGAAGGTCATTTTCTTGGTGGCAGTTACTTCAGCTCATAGAGTCAGTGAGCTGCAAGCCCTGGTAGCTCATGCTCCTTATACCAAATTTCATCATAACAGAGTAGTGCTCCGTACTCACCCTAAGTTCCTGCCAAAGGTGGTGTCGGAGTTCCATCTTAACCAGTCAATTGTCTTGCCAACATTCTTTCCCAGACCGCATACCCGCCCTGCTGAACGTCAGTTGCACACATTGGACTGCAAGGGAGCATTGGCCTTCTATTTGGAGCGGACACAGCCCCACAGACAGTACGCCCAATTGTTTGTTTCTTTCGACCCCAATAGGAAAGGGGTCACTGTCGGGAAACGCACCATCTCCAATTGGCTAGCAGATTGCATTTCCTTCACTTATGCCCAGGCTGGGCTGGCTCTTGAGGGTCATGTCACGGCTCATAGTGTTAGAGCCATGGCAGCGTCGGTGGCTCACTTGAAGTCAGCCACTATTGAAGAGATTTGCAAAGCTGCGACGTGGTCATCTGTCCACACATTCACATCACATTACTGCCTCCAGCAGGATACCCGACGCGACAGTCGGTTCGGGCAGTCGGTGCTGCAGAATCTGTTTGGGGTTTGAATCCAACTCCACCCTCCAGGACCCAAATTTATTCTGGTCAGGCTGCACTCTCAGTTAGTTGTTCTTCGTAGGTCAATTTCTGTTATGCCCTCGCCGTTGCGAGGTTCAATTGACCTGGGTTCTTGTTTTGAGTGAGCCTGAGAGCTAGGGATACCCCAGTCGTGAGAACAAGCAGCCTGCTTGTCCTCGGAGAAAGCGAATGATACATACCTGTAGCAGGTGTTCTCCGAGGACAGCAGGCTTATTGTTCTCACCTACCCTCCCTCCTCCCTTTTGGAGTTGCGTTTTTCCTCATTATTTTGCTTGTCATTCAACTGAGCGGGAACGGTCGCGCACGGGCGGGAAGACGGCCGCGCATGCGCGGTGGGCGTGCCCTGCGTGTGGGACTGCCCGCGAAGTTTTTGTTCCGGTTGGTGGGGGCTGCCGTGGACGTCAACCCAGTCGTGAGAACAATCAGCCTGCTGTCCTCGGAGAACATCTGCTACAGGTATGTATCATTCGTTTTCTCAAAGCCCCATGTCCAACCTCCACCAGTGTCATGGGATCGCAACGTCATTCTCACCTAGCTGATGAAAGTTCCTTTTGTGCCATTGAATTCCTGCCATCTGAAGTACTTGACCTGTAAGGTCGCTTTCTTGATGGCTGTTACTTCATCTCTTAGGGTCAGTGAGCTTCAGGCCTTAGTAGTGGATGCACCTTATACTAAGTTTCATCACAACAGAGTAGTCCTCCGCACGCATTCTAAGTTCCAGCCGAAAGTGATGTCTGAGTTCCATCTGAAGCAGTCAATTGTCTTGCCACCATTCTTTCCCCTACCTCATTCGCATCCTGGCGAAAGCATCTTGCACACCTTGGACTGCAAGAGAGCATTGGCGTTTTACATGGTGCGGACGATACCCCACAGACAGTTCTCCCAGTTGTTTGTTTCTTTTCATCCCAACAGGATGGGGTTCGCCATCAGGAAACGCACCATATTCAGTTGGCTAGCAGATTGCATCTCCTTTGCTTATGCCCAGGCTGGACTGACCTTGGAGGGTCATATCACGGCTCATAATATTAGAGCCATGGGTGTGTTGGTATCCCACTTGAAGTCAGCCTCCATTGAAGAGATTTGCAAGGCTGCGACGTGGTCTTCAGTCCACAAATTCACATATCACTACTGCCTTCAGCAATATAGCCGATGCGACAGTCGGTTTAGGCAATCAGTGTTGCAGAATCTGTTTTTGTTGTCTAGAATCCAACTCCACCCTCCTAGACCTGTTTTGTTCTGTTCCTGCCTGCACCCTCATCTAGTTGTATATAGTTTCAGGTTAATCTGCGTTGTCCTCGCTGTTGTGAGGCCCAATTGACCAATGTTTATTGTTTTGGGTAAGCCTGAATAAGTACATAAGCACTGCCACGCTGGGAAAAGACCAAAGGTCCATCAAGCCCAGCACTCTCTCCGACAGCGGCCAATCCAGGCCCCAAGAACCTGGCAAAAACCCAAAATTTAATAACGATCAATGGACTTTTCCTTCAGGAATCTGTCCAGACCCCCTTTAAACTCAGCAAGGCCAGCTGCCGTCACTACCTTCTCCGGCAATGAGTTCCAGAGTCTAACCACACGCTGAGTAAAGAAAATCTTTCTCCAATTTGTTTTAAACCTACCACATTCTAATTTCATCTTGTGTCCCCTAGTTCTATTATTGTTAGAAAGCGTAAACAAACGCTTCACATCTGTCCGCTCTACCCCACTCATTATTTTGTAGACCTCTATCATATCACCCCTCAGCCGCCTTTTCTCCAGGCTAAAGAGTCCTAGCTGTCTTAACCTCTCCTCATAAGGTAGTTGTCCCATCCCTTTTATCATTTTCGTCGCCCTTTTCTGCACCTTCTCCAATTCCTTTATTTCTTTTTTTGAGATTAGGCGACTAGAACTGAACACAATACTCCAGATGTGGTCGCACCATGGAGCGATATAACGGCATTAGTTATGCTTGTTTTCCATCCCTTTTCTAATAATACTCAACATTCTGTTCGCCTTCTTAGCCGCCGCAGCACAGGTGAGAATGGTAAGCCTGCATGTCTTCGGAGAAAGCAAAGATACTTACCTGTAGCAGGTATTCTCCAAGGACAGCAGGCTTGGAGTTGTCCTTTTTATGATCTTATTTTGTTATTTTCTTTTGTTTTAAACAGAGCCAGCGTCATTTGGCCAATAGTATTTACAAAGTGCCGAGCAGTCATCACAGAATCTCTATGCAGACTTCGTTGTGCATGTGTTTCTCTACTTAGACAATTGAGTGCTTAAGAGAATATAAGGTGCAGAAAATCAATGCACATGACTATTCAGGGATTAGCTCAACTAAGGTTCATTATAAACCTTCCCATATTAGAGCTAAATCCACTGCATATCCCTGCTATGCTAGAGTTGTGTCTACCAGGGATCCAATGAATTCTAACTTATGTGGTGGATTTCTGTATTTCTTCCACAACAGTGGATCTTTTTGTCATATCAGTATTTCTAGAAGTGCGTTAGAGTCAGCAGTTATTAATTGGTCAGATGTTGAGAATGATAGGCCATATGGAGAGGCATAATCGAAAGGGACGTCCAAGTTTTCATGAGGACGTCCTCGCAGAACATCCCGATGGAGGGGCAGGGAAACCCGTATTATTGAAACAAGATGGTTGTCCCTAGACTTGGTCGTTTCTGATTTTTAGCGATAATGGAAACCAAGGATGCCCATCTCAGAAACGACCATATCCAAGCCCTTTGGTCATTGGAGAAGCCAGCATTTGTAGTGCACTGGTCCCCCTGACATGCCAGGACACCAACCGGGCACCCTAGGGGGCACTGCAGTGGACTTCATAAATAGCTCCCAGGAACTACCTTGTGTGCTGAGCCCCCCAAACCCCACTCCCCACAACTGTACACCACTACCATAGCCCTTATGGGTGAAGGGGGGCACCTAGATCTGGGTACAGTGGGTTTCTGGTGGGTTTTGGAGGGCTCACATTTACCACCACATGTGTAACAGGTAGGGGGAGGGATGGGCCTGGGTCCGCCTGCCTGAAGTGCACTGCACCCACTAAAACTGCTCCAGGGACCTTCATACTGCTGTGATGGATCTAAGTATGACATTTGAGGCTGGCATAGAAGCTGGCACAAAATATTTTGAAAGATGTTTTTTGAGGGTGGGAGGGGGTTAGTGACCACTGGAGGAGTAAGGGGAGATTGTCCCCGATTCCCTCCGGTGGTCATCTGGTCAGTTCAGGCACCTTTTTGTGGCTTGGTCATAAGAAAAACAGGACCAAGTAATGTCGTCCAAGTGCTCGTCAGGGACGCCCTTTTTTTCCATTATGGGTCGAGGACATCCAAGTGTTAGGCACACCCAAGTCCCACGTTTGCTACGCCTCCGACACGCCCCCAGGAACTTTGGCTGCCCCTGCGACCAAAAGCAGTTGGGGATGTCCAAATCGGCTTTCGATTATACTAATTTGTATCGAAAGGTGGGCGTCCTTCTCTTTCGAAAATGAGCCTGATGGCTTCCATGGTTCATGAACTCCCATGGCATGCCTCAGTTTGATGAAACACAAAAAAGGGGAAAAAAACCTATCCCTCAGACATAGGTCAAATCAATAAAAATAGGGAAATAGTTATTATAGTAAACAGAATCCATCATTAATTATACATCAATTGACTCTTTATAACAGAGAGGGAGGACATCAGTAATGAAGTCTAAGGTACTGGACCTCTCACAGCTGTCCCTAGTCCTAGCCTATTTTAATGGAACATCATTTGTCACTCCAACCTCTTCCCTATCTGAATAATTTAATAGCAACATTTAAAAAAAACTTTTATTCAGAAAATCATGAATAATTGTAAAACTCTGAAAAACAAATAAAGCACTAAACAAAAGAGGTCAAAATATAAAAATGTAGAGAGCGGTCACTTAGCTTTGAGTATAGCAATACAGCACTGACTTCCAATCACACACCCGACACCTCAGGTTCTCACTACTACTACTACTACTTAACATTTCTAAAGCGCTACTAGGGTTACGCAGCGCTGTACAATTTAACATACAAGGACAGTCCCTGCTCAAAGAGCTTACAATCTAAAGGACACGTGAGCAGTCTATTAGATTGTAAGCTCTTTGAGCAGGGACTGTCTTTCTTCTATGTTTGTGCAGCGCTGCGTATGCCTTGTAGCGCTATAGAAATGCTAAATAGTAGTAGTAGTATTAGTAGCAGTCAGTCTGATAGGGGCAGTCAAATTGGGGCAGTCTGGATTTCCTGAAAGAGTTAGGTGCCAAACGCAGCATTGAAGAGGTGGGCTTTAAGCAGGGACTTGAAGATGGGCAGGGAGGGGGCTTGGCGTAAGGGCTCGGGAAGGTTGTTCCAAGCATAGGGTGAGGCGAGGCAGAATGAGCGGAGCCTGGAGTTCTCAGTAGTGTTTCGGAAATACAGCCTGTTTCTGGGATAAGCATAACAATTTCAGTCACTCAAAACTGCACAAGAATCAAAAGACATCTAAACAAAGCACTATCAAATCAAGGTCCTACCATTTGGCTTGGCCTTGGCTCCATGAAATGCCTGATAGTGGTAGCTGCAACACTTCACAGGTGGGGCATACATATCTTCCCCTACCTGGATGACTGGTTAATAAAGTCAGCCTCCCGGCAGTCAGTGAACATCTCGTAAGTTCATAAGTACATAAGTATTGCCATACTGGGACAGATCAAAGGTCAGTCAAGCCAAGCATCCTGTTTCCAACAGTGGCCCATCCAGGTGACAAATACCTGGCAAGATCCCCAAAAAGTACTAAACATTTTATACTGCTTATCCTAGAAATAGTGGATTTTCCCAATTTCCATTTTAATAATAGTCTATGGACTTTTCCTTTAAGAAGCCGTCCTAACCTTTTTAATACTCTGCTAAGCTAACCGCCTTTACCACATTCTTCGGCAATGAATTCCAGTGTTTAATTACACGTTGAGTGAAGAAAATTTTCCCTGATTCGTTTTAAATTTACTACTTTGTAGTTTCATCGCATGCCCCCTAGTCCTAGTATTTTTTTAAAGCATAAACAGATGCTTCACATCTTCCCGTTCAACTCCACTCATTATTTTATAGACCTCTATCATATCTCCCCTCAGCCACCTTTTCTCCAAGCTGAAGAGCCCTAGTCGCTTTAGCCTTTCCTTATAGGGAAGTCGTCCCATCCCCTTTATGATTTTTGTTGCCCTTCTCTGCACCTTTTCTAATTTATTTCTATTTATTACCTTTAAAAGTGGACTAACATGGCTACCATACCACTTTTCTGCTAGATTTGGGGAAGAATCTTCTGTATGCATATCCTCCTATACCTTTCATAAGGAAAACTCTCCTGAAACTCAAGCAGGACGAGGGAACAATCATCCTCATTGCCACATATTGTCTGAAGCAGATTTGGTTCCCTCTACTTCTAAGACCCATGGAGGCTGGAGTGTTTTCTAACTCTCACCACCCACAACAAGGGATCCCAATTCAGTTTCTAGCCCTCGTGGCTTGGATGGTATTAGAAGTTGGTTCCTTCTAACTTGTGTGGGTGTTTTCTTCACCTTGCTTGCTTCCAGGAAAGATTCCACTAAGAGGTGTTATAGTTTCAAGTGGAAAAGGCTTGTTATGTGGTATGAGTGCAGGGCCATAGATCCTTTTTCTTGGCCTATGGAAAAATTGTTTGAATATGTTCTACATCTTTCTGAGTGTGGTCTAAGAAACAGCTCTGTAAAGGTTCACCTCTATGCCACTTATTGTCCAATTTGAAGGTAAGCACATATCTACTCAGTCTTTAGTTCAGTTCATGAGGGGCTTGCTGTTTCTTAAACTTCCCTTCAAGCTGCCCTATGTTGTCCTCATCCAACAGATGAAAGCTCCTCTTGAGCTGTTTGGCACCTATTATCTGAAGTTTTTGAACTGGAAGTTTTTGTTTCTGTTGGTAGTCACTTCAGCCATGGGTTCTAGACCCTAGTAGCTGATCAAAGCAGTTTGTTTTTATTATATACAGGTACTTTCTCTGTCCCTAGTGGGCTCACAATGTAGGTATTCTACCTGGGGAAATGGAGGGTTAAGTGACTTGCCCAAAAGGCACAAGGAGTTGCAGTGGGAATCAAACCCAGTTCCCTAGGATCTCAGCCCACTGTACTAACCACTAGACTACTCCTCCACTCCTAAGGATGTGTGGACAGTTATCTTGTATGACATGCAGCCAATATGAATTCATCTTTTCCTTTCATTTTACTCTTAAGTGGTAGTGGTTGCTTGGCTGACCTTTAGTCTAGATGTTATACACCAAGATCATGAAGTGAATGTACACAGGAAGTTCCATCTTAACAAGTCAATTGTTCTGCCAACTTTGTTCCCCAAACCCCATGCCCATCCTGACAAAAGCTCACTGCATGCTTTGGACTGCAAGAGAGCCTTGGTCTTCTATTTGGAGTGGACTCAAGCCCATAGACAGTCCACACAAGTTTGTGTTTCCTTTTACTCTGACAGGATGGGGGCAGCCATCAGTAAATGCACATTGTCCAGCTGACTAGCAGATTGCATCTCCTTTACTTTTGCCCAGGCTGGGCTGAATCTAGAGAGTCATGTCATGGCTTATAATGTCAGAGCCTTGGCTGCGTTGGTAGCCTTCCTGAGATCAGTCTCGATAAAAGAGATTAAGCAAAGCTACGATGTGGTCTTCTATCCACACATTCACATCTCATTACTTGAGCAAGAGTCCCAACAGTACCGCCAGTTTGGTCAGTCAGTTCTTCAGCATTTGTTTTTTTTTAAGATGCTAGTTGCAGGCATATTCTGTTTCTTCCCCACCCCCTTTTTTTTTGGGACAGTCTGGTAGCTAGGGATTCCCTAATGTGAAAATATGAAGTCTTGCTTGTTCTCAGAGAAAGCAAAGTTAATCACCTGTTGCAGATGTTCTTCATGGACATCAGAATACACAGTCTCACATCCCTGCCCTCTTCCCCTAGGAGTTGTGTTCTATCAGCTAGTAAATTAGACTGCCTGGTCCCATGTTGCGACAGGTAGGAACATGCGTGTGCATGTGCAGTGAATGGTCCCAAAAGGCTCTAGAAATAGAACGTTGTGGAGAGTTGCTGATGGCTACTTTGGATGACATCACTTGGATGTGAGAAAATGTGTCCTGCTGTTCTCGTAGAGCACTTTCTACAGGTGAGTAGCTTTGCTTTATCAGCAGTTAAGGGGCTTTATTCTGGGACCTGTTTGGTGTGACCAGCCCCAAGATGTGATTTATTCCTATCTTTCATTCTTATCTTTTCACTGTGCTATACCCCTTCACAAATCCATTCTGTATCTTAACTTCCAGTCCCTAGTATTCATGGCTTGGATGTTGAGAGGGTAGTTATGGATTTCCTGAACTTACCTGACAGGGTGCCTGAGGTTCTGTTAGCTTCCAAAAGAGTTTCCACTAGAAGGTCTTAATGGTTTTTAATGGAAGAGGTTTGCCATCTGGTTTGAGACTGAGGTCCTAGGTCCCATTTTTCTGTCCTATACAAAAACTGCATGAATACCTTCTACATGTCTCAGAGTCAGGTCTCAAAAGAACTGTTTTGGGGTTCACCTTAGTGCATTTGGTGCTTACCATCAGCAAATAGAAGATAAGCCCATCTCTGCTTAGCCTTTAATTGTTTGCTTTATGTGAGGCTTGATTCTATTGAAGCCTCCCATTTAGCTTCTGCAGTGTCATGGGACATCAGTGTTGTTGTAACCCAGCTGATAAAAGCTTTTTTTGAGCCACTAGATAAGTGTCACCTGAGTACTTGATCTGGAAGATCTTATTTTTGTTGGCAGTCAATTCAGCCCACAGTGTCAGTGAGCTCCAGGCCTTAGTAGCTGAGCTGCCTTACACAACACCTTACAATAGTAGAGTAGTCCTGCGCACACATACTAAATTCTTTTCTAAAGTTGTGTCAGAATTCCATCTTAACCAGTCAATTATTCTACCAATATTTATTACAAAACCTCATGCTCGCAAAGTTCAAAGCCCACTGCACACGTTGGACTGCTAAAGAGCCTTGGCTTTCTACCTTGAGCAGATTAAAGCCTGTAGAAATTCCATCCAGTCTTTTCTTTCTTTTGACCCAAACTGGGATGGGGGGCTGTCATCAGCAAACACACTACAGCTGATATTCAGCTGGTTGCGGTCAGCGTTGTTTTAAATTAGCCCTGGATATCCAGTGCCGGGCCATGTCTAGGCACCAGCACTGATTATCTGGAGCTAATTTGCCTGATGCTGACTACCAGGGCTTATGCAGGTCCCAGATGACATTCAGCCGGGGCCCACATAAGACAGTTATGTGGGTCCCGGCTGATTATTGGCTGTGATTTGCATAATTATTTTTCTTTTAAAAAGTTCCTCGATCCCCCTCCTGGCCCACAAAAAATCCCTCATCTTCCTTCCTTCCTCCCTTCCTCTCCTAGCCTGCCAACATTGAGAACCCCCAAACATACACCCCCTGATATCCCTGGTGGTCCAATTGGGGGCAGGAGCAAAGCCTACTTGTTCCTGCCCCTTGCAGCTTCCGCGGGAAAGACAGTGGCTGGCCTTCAGTTAACCATAGTTGTGGATGCAGCAACAGCAGCAGGCAGCAAAGCAGAGTAGCCAAGCTTGTGCTGTTCACTTTCCAGCATATGGCTGTGTGAAAGTGTGGGCTTGATGGTTTACTTTGCTGCAACATGGTGTTGCAAGTGGTTGTTTATTTATTTTTTACTGGGAAGGTAGCTGAGTCTTAAAATGAGGATTTTATGACCCCATTTGTGGTCACAATCCATAGTTCGGGAACTGCTGCTTTAGTGTCAATCATGTGGGAAAGGCCTGTTTCTATGAAATGGTAAAGTTTCATATGCAAATGACATCTTTTCATTTCTGGATGCAAATTTTAATGCATTGGTTGTCTCTTTTGACCTTTTAGCTTACATGTTAAGGCTTTTAATTGATTACTATGCTATTTTTGTACATGAAAGTAACATGTTAATGTATTCATTAAAGTTTAATGCATAGGCCCCCAAATTTCATCATTATTTAGTATATTGTACTTAAAATTTATTTTAATAGAAAAATTCAGACATACTGGAAAGCCCAGAAGGTAAAGCGGTAGTGCGATTATTCAATAAAATTGCTTATGCATTGGTGGAGTTTGAGATACTCTATCATAGAGCCTGGGTGAAAGAGATATCACAACTACAGTATGGTAAGTGGATTTAACATTGGTACTCATATACATACTCTTTCTATAAATGTTCTTTTGTTTATATGGGTTTTTGCTTATACCTGTATGACAATCACATTAAGTAAAGATTACTGATTTCTGCACATTAATATTGCTATTTTAAATATATTTGTTATAAATTTGAAGTTGGTAATAAATTATTTGTAAATTATAAAGGTATAAATTTTTAGATGGCATGGTCACCATATTAAATGTCTGCACCAGCAACTAATTTAATTAGCATATTCAGAACCGATATCAGAGTATATTTATTGTAGAGGCTGCGCTGGTAATTCTGGAAATGTACGTCTAGTAGCGCTATAGAAATGTCACACTCCTCACCCTCACCTCGTGTTTCTCCTCCAGCAGGCCCCTCCGAGCGGGTCAAGTCTGGTGACTTGCCTGCCTGGTGCGAAGGTGGCGGACCTCACGCGTCACCTAGATAGGATTTTAGATAGTGCTGGGGAGGAGTCGGCTTTCTTGGTACATGTGGGTACCAATGACGTAGGAAAATGTGGGCGAGAGGTTCTGGAAGCCAAATTTAGGCTCTTAGGTAGAAAGCTCAAATCCAGATCCTCTAGGGTAGCATTTTCTGAAATGCTACCTGTTCCACGCGCAGGGCCAAAGAGACAGGCAGAGCTCCGGAGTCTCAATGCGTGGATGAGACGATGGTGCAGGGAGGAGGGTTTTAGATTTGTTAGGAACTGGGCAACATTCTGGGGAAGGGGGAGCCTATTCCTAAAGGATGGGTTCCACCTTAACCAGGGTGGGACCAGGCTGCTGGCATCGGCATTTAAAAAGGAGATAGAGCAGCTTTTAAACTAGTAATGGGGGGAAGGCCGACAGTCGCTCAAAAGCGCATGGTTCGGGATAAGGTATCTTGCAAGGATACCTCACAAACAGGGAAGATAGGGTTTCTGGATAGTGAGGTTGCACAACAGACCGTGGTAGGCCAGATGCCCTTAAATACAACCAAAGATCAGACAAAAGATGGCAAATCATTAGTGTCAAGTACTAAGCATCATGCAAATAGGAACAACAAATATACTCTGAAATGTCTATATGCAAATGCTAGGAGTCTAAGAAATAAGATGGGAGAGTTGGAATATATTGCACTAAATGAAAAATTGGATATAATAGGCACCGGCGAGCAGGGCAGTGAGTGCCAGTGACCACATGGAGGAGGAGGCAGAGCATGCGCTGGCCTGTACAGCAGCACACAGTTGAGGTTAAGTAGATAGGTTGGGGGGCAAGGGAGGGAGAGGTATAAAAGGCAGGGGAAGGAGAAAACAAATAAAAGAGAGCGGAGGCAGGAGAATGTGAGAGAAATAGGGAAGACAGAGCGGATGTGGATAATGTAAAGAGGGTAGGGAGAAAGGTACAATAGAGAGCAGGGTGGGGGGAGCTGGTATCACAAGTTGCCCACAGAAGACAGGCAGCTGGTAGGCATAGAGAAACTGTGCATCTTCCATCTGTCCTTTCAGTGAGAAAGCATCATACAGTGAGTTCAGCCTCTGCTGCTCTGGTATTGGGGGTGGCGGGTGGGGGTGGTACAGACAGGCAGCAATGGCTCCTGGAAGTGATGGTCTGAGTTGGCTTGGATGGTTGAACTGAAGTGTATCTGCTACAATGCACATGTGTGGGGAACTATACTATGCACAGAGAACCAAATGCATGGAATATGAACTCATAGAATATTCCATAGAAAATTTTTATTTATGTCAATGTGGTGACTGGGAGAACCAAATTAAAGTACAAAAGCCAAGTTTCCAGTGGGTCCTGAAGCGGCAACAGGGTGTAGGAGGTGCATTAAAAAGTAAAACAATTACAGAAATAGCAAATCACAGCATTTACAAATGTGTGGAACTCCTCAGATTGCTTGGGGGAGGGACCCTGCTCCTAGCTTGTTGGGCTATTTTTCGGCTTCTTGGGTACGGAGTGGCTGGGAAATTTTTCGCCATCTGGAAACTCTATCTGGAACCAAATAAGAGAACTGCACTAACTGGGGTGTTAGTAAGATAGTAAGCAAGAAGTAAGCAGAAAAACTTACAGACACAACTGAGATTTTTTGTTGTTAACTACTTCAAATGTAGTTAAATTGGAAAGGACTTCTGGGGAGGAGTCAAGATGGCGCCGACACACTGAGTACGGCGAAAGCGTCGGAGAGCCTGAACTGCTTACAGCCTTTTTTCTCCGATAATGATGCCCCATACTAAGAGAAAGAGGACAGTGAGAGCCTTACCTTCCCAGGCTCGGACGTCCTCCCCGGCGCAACGAACTCTCGACGAATTCGTAACTCGGTGCCCACCGATTGAAACTGGAGGAGGAACTCCGCTTGATGCTGGTGCAGGGACCCAGGCGTCATTGGAGGGTGATATCTCCTTGTCCCCTCCAGATACTAGAAATCCACTCTGCCCTGCCGCGATTCGGGAGGGGATAGCTGAACCACATGAACCGGAAGTCGGAGAAGCTGTGGCCAGCGGAGAGGGTTCCCCTTTGGAACTAGGGACGGCAGAGGAAGGTAAACCATCGCGGGGAGACCCGCCTAGAATGGTAACGCTCGACCTGCTATGGCACTCAATGGAGAAAATGCAAAATGTAATAATTCTACACAAGAGACTAAAAAACTTGCAACTACTGTTGATCAGCTATCCAAATCTATGGAAAAGCTGAAACAAGATTTAAAAGACCAGGAAAAACGCTCTCAGGAAGAAACTGTGAAAATTAAGGAAAATGTTTCTGCTGTGATAAAAGATAATATGAACATGCGCCAAAGGATTGAACAAATTGAGAATTATAATAGACGATTGAATATGTGAATTCTCAATTTCCCCAAACCAATAGGAATCTCACCATATGATATGTTAAAAAAATTTCTTGTGGAAAACTTAAAATTCTCTTCTCAAAATATTCCGCCGATAAATAAGATTTATTATTTACCCACTAAGAAGAATCAAGATGGGATTCCTTCAAATTTGGAGAAAAACGAGGAGTTGAAGGATATTTCAATGATCTTGGAGGACTCACTGTCTGAGATGACAGTTAGAGCTACTCTCCTAATATCCTTTGTATTTGAGCAAGACTTTGACGCTGTATTAAAACTATACGTTAAAAATATTCAGCAAAAGTTTTGTGGTCAGAAACTTTGGATGTTTCTGGATGTGACCAAGTCTACTCAGGAGAGAAGGAAACAGTTTCTGGAAATGAGAGAGGAAACTAGGTCTTTGGGGGCAACATTTTTACTTGCTTACCCTTGCAAGTGTGTTGTATAATACTTAGGTATAAAATATGTCTTTTTTGTGCCAACTCAATTAAGAGAATTTATAAATGTGAAAAAGATTGTCAAGCTTTGAATCCAGTATAATGTATAGAAATGGTGGATGTTAGGGCAATGCCTTTCTTTTAAATATGCCTTTATTAGATTCCCTGAATCATTTAAGATTCCTCCCCACTTATTGTGGTCCAAGGTAGACGTGGAAGGGCATAATTGAACGCGAACGCCCATCTCCATGGGCGTCTATGTTTGAGAACGGGTAAGTGAAGGGGTGGGACAGACCGTATTTTTTTTTAAAAAATGGGCATTCATCTTTCGTTTCGAAAATATGGTTTGTATGGACCAAAATGCCATGGATTTAGTCATTTGTGAGTTGGGCGTTTGTTTTTTTTAGCGATAATGGAAAATAAAAACGCCCAGCTCAGAAACATCCTAATCCAAGCCATTTGGTCGTGGGAGGGGCCAGGATTCGTAGTACACTCGCCCCCCTGACATGCCAGGACACCAACTGGACTCCCTAGAGTTAAGTGCGGTGGACTTCAGAAAACGCTCCCAAATGCATAGCTCTCTTACCACGGGTGCTGAGCCCCCAACCCCCCTCCCCCCAAACCCACTACCCACAAATGTACAACACTACTGTAGCTCTTAGGGGTGAATGGGGCACCTACATGTGGGTACAGTGGGTTTTGGAGGCCTCCCATTTACCAGCACAAGTGTTACAGGTGGTGGGGATAGGCCTTGGTCCCGCCTGCCTTAAGTGCACTGCGGTACCCACTAAAAGTGCTCCAGGGACCTGCATACACGCAGGCCTCTAGGACTTGTTGCTGCTGTATAACCTTGGCACACCAGTTGACACATGAAGACTAATCTCTTTGAAAAAGTCCTTTATTTGAATAAGCATGTTTACTCACAGTTAACTGCAGATCAGAGGTTGTGTCCCATTGGCAAAGAGTCTTCCTGGTACTGAGATTAGCAGTAGGTCAGAGCTGGCAGAATGGTGTACAATGCCCTCTTTCAGCAACATTCAAGGGAAGAACTAAGTTCTGTAACGTGGCTAACATGTGAAAGGGATCTAAAACTGGCTGACAAAAATGGCCACTACCTCATGGACTACCGGAAACAAAACAAGGCACACTCTGACCCAGTAAGCAGGGGGGAAAGCACCATGGGAGTAGAGCCTACCAACTACCAACATCATGAGCATTTAATCACGGAGCCCAATACCCTACATCCACCACAATGTATTGCTGATGTGACTCTGCAGTGCGCATAACAGAAAAGGTGTCACACTCACCCGAGAACCACATCAGAACCAGGGAAAGGCTGTCAGAGGATAGAACACATTCTGCTGTCATGGAGGTGGGTACGGCATTTGAGGCTGGCATAGAGGCTGGAAAAAAAAAGTTTTTAAAGTGGGGGTTTTTTGGTGGGAGGGGGTTAGTGACCACTGGGGGAGTCAGGGGAGGTGATCCTCCATTCCCTCTGGTGGTCATCTGATCAGTTGGGGCACTTTTTTGGGCCCCAGTCCTGCCTCCGACACGCCCCGTCAACTTTGTTCGTTCCTGTGACGGAGTGCAGTTGAAGACGACCAAAATCAGCTTTCGATTATACCAATTTGGTCACACAAGGGAGAAAGACACCTGTCTTCCGATTTGGGTCAAAATATGGGTGTCTTTCTCTTTTGAAAATAAGCTGGATGGTGAACTATTAATTGTTTCTGTTTTATCTATGATTTATATTTGAATTATATGTTTCATTCATGCCTAATATTTTCTGTAACAAGTTTAATACTTGTAAAAAAATTTAAAATCGCATAAATAAAAAAAAATGTAGTTAAATTACTTAGGGGTTCTTTTACTAAGATGCGCTAATGATTAGAATGCACTAAATGATAAGGCACCCATTAGTGTATGCTAATTGTTAGCACACACTACATTTGTTAGTGCACCTTAGTAAAAGGACCGTTTAGTAATCAACTACTTAAAATGTGGTTTAACTACTGGGCAGTTACCAGCTGTTTGTGAGAATGTAAAATTTTTGGATTAATGGAAAAAAATAGAAAACTGAGGTTTTTATAGTCATGGTAAAAATGGCCTTAGTGCACAGGAAAGACCCGCATAAGGGTGAGCTAAGGCCAATTTTTACTGCAGCCTGGTAAAAGGACCCCTAAGCTACCGGCTAATTAGAATCTGAGGTCTTTTTTCCTTTACATGGTAATGTGGTTGCTTGCTTTATTGCCCAGACAAATCATGCTGTAGCAGTGTAGTTTCTCATTTAATTTGTCTAACTTTTGGGTGTTTAATATTATCTGTATAATTTTTTTAAAATGTATGGATAGTGCAGGACTGGATTAAGGCCAACTGATGCCCTACAATGGTACCCCTTGGCACTTCTATTGGTTAACTGACAATTCATTAAGGGCCCTGTTTACTAAGGTGTGCTAGCGTTTTTAGCACATGCTAACTACTACTACTACTACTACTATTTAACATTAACTATTAGCACACACTATGTAGATGCCTATAGGAATATTATGGGCATTTACATGGTTAGCAAAAACGCTAGCGCACCTCTAGTTTGGCTTAGTAAACAGGGCCCTAAGACTCAGTAAATGCAGGGAAATATCATTATTGTACAAAACAAAACATCATATATATTTATAATGATTAGAAAAACACTGAAATTCATGTTGGATAATGACAGATGGCAGTGAAAGAGTTAAGGGCATGATAGCAAGGGGAAAATACTCTGGCGCTTTCCTTCCCATGGTGCCCTATGCACATGCTTATTTTGCTTCATATTTAATCCAGGGCTGGGATAGTAAGTTGTACATTGGCCACCTGGCAGCCAAGTGTATAAGTTTCTTTTGAGTATTGTCCCAAAAATTAAAAGAAGGTTGATATAGGCAAACAGCTGCTAACTCACAAAAGACATCTAGGTCTGCCAATAATAGATTTTTAAATTTACTTACAGCTCTTCAAGCTACTTTGCTAATACGGCATCCAGAATCTGGAAAAATGCTTGTAATTTTGATCCCAAAATTTTAGAGATAGTACGTGAGACTAAATGTATGATAAAGATGGGTCTGGAAGTCCCAGAACAAGCAAAGAAACTGGTCAAAACAGAAAATAGCTTGAAGGCAAATAGACTTCGTTTACAGGTAAGTGATAAGTGCTAATCATTTTGGACTTCTCTACTTGTATAAACTAGATTTTAACGATGACTGCCTTTACTCAAATTCAGCTAATTATTTTAGCACTTTTATTCTCTCTTTTAGTCTTTGGCAAGATAACTGAGAAGGTTACAGTCAGGAAGGCACAAGGAATAAATAATCAAAAAGAGAGAAAGTCTTTAAAAAGAAGCATCAAAGCTGTTATTCTAATATATTTGGTCACAAGGCATGGGCTCACTGTTTCTATATTTTCACAGATATTGTATCAATTTAATAGTTTAGGGGAAAGGGGAAGGGGAATGGGACTTGATATACCACCTTTCTGTGGTATTTTGCAACTACAATCAAAGCAGTTTACATATATACAGGTACTTATTTTGTACCTGGGGCAATGGAGGTTTAAGTGACTTGCCCAGAGTCACAAGGAGCTGCAGTGGGAATCAAACTCAGTTCCCCAAGATCAAAGTCAGCTACACTAACCAGAAGGCTATTCCCCAGTTTTGGCCAAAACTGAAACTGTGGTTGAAACTCAGCAACTGGTTTCTACCAAAGCTAAAACTGAAACCAAAAGCTCAAGTTTAGTTGTGTGAATGTGAACCAATGAAGGCTGCTGGGGATTGTCAGAGCTTGCACTCTGCATTCCTCTGCAGAACACACAGTATCCAAGTCAGAATATAATAATTTAAATAATGAAAGACTCTATTTTACCTCCAAGCAAAATAGCTTCCACACACATTGACTGCAGCTAATATAAACCAAAACTAAAAGTCATAGTTCTTTTACAGAGGCTGACTTTGTGCTCCACTCAGAGTGACAGCTGACATCATAACTCCACAGAGAGGCTAAATCCTAAGAAGCATATCATCCCAAATTTAACAACTTAATTTCTTGCTAAAATTGTATATCAAAAACATTTATTTGGAGCGCTCTATGACATAAACTATTATGCAAGATCATAACTGTATTACTTGAAAACACAGTACAAAAAAAAAAAGAATACAAATTGGCCTTACAATCCATGGAGGTCTAATGGTGTAGTCATGGCAGCTATTTTGAGAGCAGAGCCTGAATGGGCAGAAGTAACTGGGGATCACTCCTGCCCCAACTATACCTCTTGATCACCAGAAATTGTAAGATAATCTTGGGAGGGGGGGCTATTGGTGGGGGTGAAGTACTTGGGGGAGTCTGGAAGGAAGGGCAATTCCTGTCTAAAGGGGGGAGGCAAATGGGATAAATCACATATTTTTGGCTCCCACACGGCCCTATCCTCTAGTCTTTCTCACAGAGAAGTTGCCCATCCAAGTTATTATGTTGGTTGCTCTTCTCTGTACCTTTTCTAATTCTGCAATATGTTTTCTGAGAAGAAATGACCAGAAGTGCATATAATATCTGAGGTGTGCACCATGGAGTTATACAAAGGCATTATAATAATTTTTGTTTTGTTCTCCATTCTTTTCCTAATAATTATTAAAATCATCTTTGCTTCTTAACTGCTGCTGCATACTGAGCAGAGGATTTCACATTCCATCGACGATGACACCTAGATCCTTTTTCTGGGTGGTGATTCATAACGTGGAATTTTGCATCATCTAGCTATGGCTGGTTGGTTGAAATGTATGCTGTATGCCTGTGTATGAGTGTGTATATATATATATATATATATAAATTAAACTTTGGGATGAATTGTGTGTATGAGTATACAGATCTTGCAAAAGGAAATTGATTTTGTTTTAGAGCCTTTTTCTGGAGTACTAGTGATCACTGGTGATTGATTTTCCCATCTGCCCCCCCCCCCCCCCCCCCCCCACACACTTTACAAATTTTCTCTATATGTAGTTACACCAATAAGGAGCAGAAGCAAAGTTTCGAACTGCAGATGTGGCCTCCATCCCACTCATGACCAAGGTAATGGAAGGCCGCTAATGGACTACTTCAATAACTTCTCCATAACTCCCAATCGGGATTCAGACCTCAGTTCAGCACCGAAACTGTACTTATGACCTTACCGGCCAACTTTAAAAGTGAAATCAGCAAGGGCATGAAAATCCTTCTTCTACAATTCGACATGTCAAGCGCTTTTGGCATGGTCGACCACCAAATCCTCCTAAGAATGCTGGACAAACTTGGTATTGGAGGTGAGGTTGTACAGTGGTTTAAAGAATTCCTTGATACTGTAAACACAAGATCCTACCAGGTCAAAATGAACAACATACTCTCTTCCCTATGGAAGGCAGACTGTGGGGTATCGCAAGGCTCACCGATCTCACCCGCACTGTTCAACATAATGATGATCCCACTGACAAGGACACTATCAAAGTATGGCTTCAACCCATTCATCTACATGTCATAAATAAACACTTTAATAACTCAAGGACTGAATATCTTGGAATCCTGGACCACAGTATTCAAACTCAAACTTGAGACAAGACTCAATTCTTAGTGCTCACATCCAGTTACTGCAAGGAGGCCTTCTCCAGCATTACCCTTGACAGGACCACCTACCCAATAGCAGACAACCTGAAAATCCTAGGAATCAAACTAGACTGAAATCTGTCCTTTGAAGCACAAAGTGTACCATGACTAAAATATTCTATACACTGTGAAAACTGAGGTGCATCAGAAGCTACTTTCAGAGAGAAGTCTTCTTATGCTTGTACAAAACTTAACCCTTGCACACATTGACTACTGTAATGGTGTCTATGCTGGCTGCAAAGATTCAATTATAAAAAAAAGTTCAAATGGCACAAAATGCCGTCACCTGACTGATCTTCAGAAATTAGCGCTTTGAAAGAGCCAGCCTACTGCTAAAAGCCTTGCAGAGGCTATCTGAGCAGGCAAGGATAACTTTGAAGCTCTATATACAAGTATACAGAATAATCAGTTTGGCTCCAGAATACATGTTGAACCTAATAAACCTACCGCTACGCATTCACATGGAAGCATAAAGCTATCTCACACTCTACTTCCCCAACTGCCAGGGTGTATGATACAAGACAGTTTACTCATCAGGCTTCACCTACCTGTGCACTAAGAGATGGAATGCACTCCCTAAGGTATTGAGAAGCCCAGATACTTACCTGATCTTTCGTAAATGACTCAAGGCTCACTTCTTTAAAAAAAATCCTTCCAGGAATATGCGCTGTGAATCAGCTAGGATTAGTCATCACTCTTACTCAGGGCTAGATGCACTAAACAATCGTTAGAGCCCTTCCCTTACGATTCCCTTAGCAAATCGGTAAGGAACGGGCATGCATCAAGGTATAGGAATTCAAATGAGCTGCTCGTTGTAGCTCACTTACATTCTCTATTCCATCGTTAAACAGTCAGCTGGTCGAGCGTGCGCAGAGCAGCCAAGTGTTATGCAGGCTGATCTGTGCATGCCAAGGACGTCCTTTATGGACGCCCCCATGAGATCACCGCTGCTCGAGATCGCTGTCCATCCCCCCTGCATTGAAATGACAGCTTCCTGCAGCCCCGTACTCCCCGCCATCCGAGGCGCCTCTGAGGCACCGCCCCCGCCGCCCCCCTTGAGGTCGTCGCCACCGCCGCTCCGCCCCTCCACCCAGCCTCCTCCGTCTGCCACAGGGCCGGGCCCTTATAGCGCCTCTCACCTCCGTGTGAAGGCGCTGCAGCAGGCAACAGCTGATCGCCTTCCTTCAGACTTCCCTCCTTTCCTCCCTGGCCCACATTTTGGCTTCCGAATTAGCCTGGAACAATGACAGTATGGTCGTGACCTTCTGGCAGGGTTGGCACCGCAAATTAAGGATGAGCTGGCCGGATGTGAACTTCCCACCAGGTTGGATGACCTAATTAAGCTTTGTAATATGATTGATATTCGATTCCATGAGCGTAGCCGAGAACGGCGTTCCTTAGAAAAGATAGGTATTAAGACACCTAGCCATCAGTATTTGCCACAGACTCCTAGTCTGCAGGAGGTTTCTCTCCAACCACCAGTAGAACCCATGCAACTAGGCCATACTCTACTCACGATTCAAGAGAAACAGAGAAGTCAGACCCTCAATCTTTGCCTGTATTGTGGTGAATATGGGACACTACGCGGACAAGTGTCCACTTAAACCTGGATCCTTGGGCCAGGGTCTGACTGCAGGTGCTGTAATAAGTAAATCTTCTACCCTTCTGCGTACCCAATTCTTAGTGCCAGCAGCGCTCGACCTAGGTCACAGACAGGAGCATACTGAAGTTTTTCTGGACTCCGGGGTGGGTGGAAGCTTTATAGCTGAGTCCCTAGTCCATCAACTTAACATTCCAACATAAGAATTACCTAAGACCATCCCGCTTTTTTCAGTGTATGGATGCATTGAAGGATATGTAAACATTCAAACGGCTCAGGTGAGCTTGCGGATTGGTGATCACAGGGAGGACATCTCCCTATATGTCCTTCCATCAGCGGTGCAGCCCGTTATGTTGGGTCTACCTTGGCTACAGAGACACAATCCGATCCTAGACTGGGGAAAGGGTGAGATATTGAACTGGGGCGAGTCTTGCAGAAAACTTTGTTTTATCCCTGACACCGATAGTGTTGTCGGCGAACAGCAGGACCAAGACCCGGATGTGTGGACGGATATTAGTGACTCCCTGGACTCTAAGGCTTCTGCAGTTGGTCTGACCTGCGCGTGTACTTTACCCCAGACCAGTCAGTTCCAAGCTGGAACCTGCAATGTGCCCAACCCCCAGATTCCAGCCAGCAGGGGCTCTAGGACGACTCCTTGAGGCTGGTGGTCCCGCACCTTACCTAGAAAACAGATCTCAGGTCCTAAGCTTCAGGACAGTCCTGAGATTCAGAAATCTAAGAATCTTAAGTATAGCTCACAGCAAACCATGGCCTGTAGCCCTACTCTAGCGTGGGGCACTCAATCCAGCTCTGTTGACAAAGCCCAGCCTTGCCCTCAACCGACCACCTCACGACCCGCGCCTAATGATATGGGCGTTGATTACACTCCTAGACTCGCCAGCAGATTCCACCAAGAATATCCATGGAAACCCAGACCTCCCGAGAAGTCTGGGGGGGCCTTGAGGAGGAGGTACTGTCACGGTTGTGCCCATATTTCATGCTCTCAGTCACCTCGCCCCCTGGTGGTTAGACCTGTTGGCTGATACGGACTGACTGCTTGCTTTTTCCCATGTTCCAGAAGATATTCTGGTCCGGTCCAGATTTTCCAGCCTTCCAGATTGTTTTGGGAGTTTTTTGGAACTAAGCAGTACCCGTACCTGGTGAACTCCCTTGTATGTTGCCTTTATTAATCACCTGGAAAGCTTTCTATTTTGCCTTGCAACAGAGGTCGTCTGATGAGTTTCTCGTCATTGAGTGTTGTTGCAGTGCTACCTTGTTACTCTTATCCTATCTTTGACCCTGTCTGGTTTCTGGAGGATTCTACTGCTGGCTGCCTGCCTTTGACCCTGTCTGGTTCCTGGAATATTCTTCTGCTTGCTGCCTGTCTGGGACCCTGGTTTGTTTTCTGGAGTGTTCTGCTGTTTGCTGGCTGGCTGCTGAACCCTGCAGTTCTGACTTCCTCCGCGGTCTCGTAGTCCTGCCGCCTGCCCGCACCTGGGGGCTCAACCCCTGATTCCTGTCCTGCTTGCTCCAGCTTGCGTTGCCTTGGCTGCAGTTTCCATCTGGTAGTTCCAGTCCTGGGTTTGCCGGTACGTCTGTTCTGCCTTGTCTTGTGTTTGGGTGATTCTCCTGCCGCTGCCGCTCCTCGGCAGTGGTCTAAGGGCTCACTAACCCAGTGGTTCTGTGAGAGGCCTGACAGTACCACAATAAAAATGGGTGATTTCAATTACCCCGATATTGACTGGTTAAATGTAACATCAGGGCATGCTAGGGAGGTAAAATTCCTTGATGAAATCAAGCTTTATGGAGCAGCTGGTACAGGATCCAACAAGAGAAGGAAAAATTCTAGACCTAGTTTTTAGTGGAGCACATGATCTGGTGCAGGAGGTAATGGTGCTGGGGCCGCGTGATAACAGTGATCATAATATGATCAGATTTGATATTTGCTCTGGAGTAAGTACACACAGGATATCCAATACATTAACATTTAACTTTCAAAAAGGAGACTATGGAAAGTGAGAAGAACAGTGAAAAAAAGACTTAGAGGAGCATCTGCGAAGGTCTAAAATTTACATCAGGAGTGGATGCTGTTCAATAATACCATCCTGGAAGCCCAGGCCAAATAGATATTCTGTGTATTAAAGAAGGAGGAAGGAAGACTAAACGACAGCTGGCATGGTTAAAAAAATTAGTTGAAGGTAGCTATTAGAGCTAAAAGAAAACCCTTCAAAAATTAGAAGATGGAACTGACTGAAAATAATAAGAAGCAGTGTAAGGAATGGCATGTCAAATGTAAAGCGCTGACAAGAAGGCAAAGAGGGACTTTGAAAAAAAGATTGCACTGGAGGCAAAAACACATATAAAATTTATTTTTAGATATATTAAAAGCAAAAAGCCGGCAAAAGAATGGGTTGGACCGCTAGATGACCGAAGGGTAAAAGGGGCAATCAGGGAAGACAAAGCCATAGAGGAGAGTAAATGAATTCTTTGCTTCGGTCTTCACTGAGGAAGATTTGGCAGAGATACCGGTGCCAGAAATGATAAACTGAATGAAATCTCTATAAACCTAGAGGATGTGATGGCTCAGTTTGACAAATTGAAGAGTAGCAAATCTCCTGGACTGGATGGTATTTATCTCAGTGTACTGATGGAATTGAAAAATGAACTTGCGGAACTATTGTTATTAATATGTAATTTATCTGTAAAATCAAGCATGGTACCAGAAGATTAGAGGGTGGCCAATGTAACACAAATTTTTAAAAAAGGTTCCAGAGGAGATCCAGGAAATTATAGACCGGTGAGCCTGATATTGGTGCCAGGCAACATGATAAAGACTATTATAAAGAACAAAATTACAGAGCATATTCAAAAGCAAGGATTAATGAGACAAAACCAACATGGATTTAGTGAAGGGAAATGTAGCCTCACCAATCTATTACATTTCTTTGAAATGGTGAACAAATATGTGGATAAAGGTGAGCCAGTCGATATTGTGTATCTGGATTTTCAAAAGGCATTTGACAAAGTACCTCATGAAAGGCTCAGAGGAAATTGGAGAGTCATGGGATAGGAGTTAATGTACTATTGTAGATCAAAAAACTGGTTAAAAGAGAGAGTAGGGTTAAATGGTCAGTATTCTCAATGGAGAAGGGTAGATAGTGGGACCGCTGCTTTTTAACATATTTATAAATGATGTAGAGATGGGAGTAGCTGGTGAGGTAATTAAATTTGCTGATGACACAAAGTTATTCAAACTTGTTAAATTGCAAGAGAATTGTGAAAAATTACAAGAGGACCTTATGATACTTGGAGACTGGGCGTCTAAATGGCAGATGAGGTTTAATGTCAGGAAGTGGAAAGTGATGCATGTGGGAAAGAGGAACTCGAATTATAGCTACGTAATGCAAGGCCCCACATTAGGAGTCACCGACCAGGAACGGGATCTAGGAGTCATTGTTGATAATGCATTGCAACCCTCTGCTCAGTGTGCGGCAGCGGCTAATTAAACAAATAGAATGTTTGGCATTATTAGGAAAGAAATGGAAAACAAAAATGAGGACATTATAATGCCTTTGTATTGCTCCATGGTGCGACCACACCTCGAATATTGTGTTCAGTTATGGTCACTGCATCTCAATAAAGATATAGTGGAATTAGAAAAGGCACAGAGAATGCAACGAAAATGATAAAAGGGACAGGTCAACTTCCCTATGAGAAAAGATAAAGTGGCTAGGGCTTTTCAGCTTGGAGAAAAGATGGCTGAGGGGAGATATGATAGAGGTCTATAAAATATTGAGTGGAGTGGAATGGGTAGACATGAATCACTTGTTTACTCTTTCAAAAAATACTAGGACTAGGGGCATACAAAGCAGTAAATTTAAAATGAATTGGGAAAATTGTTTCTTCACTCAATGTGTAATTAAACTTTGGAATTAAATGCCAGAGAATGTGGTAAAAGCAGTTAGCTTAGTGGGGTTTAAAAAAGCTTTGTGTGGCTTCCTAAAGGAAAAGTCCATAGACTGTTATTAAAATGGACTTTGGGAATAGCCATTGCTTATTTCTAGGATAAGCATCTTAAAATGTACTGTACTTTTTTGGGATCTTTCCAGGTACTTGTGACCTGGATTTGCCACTGTTGGAAACAGGATGCTGGGCTTGGTCCTTTGAAGAAAAAGGTCTTCAGATCAATCTTTTGGAATTGTGAGCGATCTGGAACGCTCTAAAGGCTTTTAGAGACCGGCTGTTCAACCAAATCATATTGATTCAGACAGACAATCAGGTTGCCATGTATTACACCAAGAAGCAGGGGGGCACCGGATCTCACCCTCTGTGTCAGGAAGCCATCCAAACGTGGCTTTGGGCACACCATCATGGCATATTTCTCCAAGCCACTTAACTGGCAGGCGTAAACAGCAGTCTGGTCGACAGGATAAGCAGAGTAATGCAACCTCACGAGTGGTCACTGAACATGGGTGTAGTCTGCAAGATCTTCCGAGCGTGGTCCCTCAGTTCGGTTCCAGGCTTCAGGCCCACGATAGACTAGCGTCAGATGCCTTTCTCCTGCATTGGGGAACAGGCCTTCTGTATGCATATCCTCCCATACCTCTACTAGGGAAGACTTTACTGAAACTCAAACAAGACTGCGGAACCATGATTCTGATAGCTCCCTTCTGGCCGCGTCAGATTTGGTTCCCTCTTCTTCTGGAGTTGTCCTCCGACGAGCCGTGGAGATTGGAATGTTTTCCAAGCCTCATCTCCCAGAATGAGGGGTCGCTTCTGCATCCCAACCTCCAGTCTCTGGCTCTCACGGCCTGGATGTTGAGAGCTTAGAATTTGCCTCCTTGTGTCTTGCAGTAGGTGTCTCCCGAGTCTTGCTTGCTTCTAGGAAAGATTCCACAAAGATGTGTTAATCTTTCAAATGGAGGAGGTTTGCCATCTAGTGTGACAGCAAGGCCCTAGATCCTCTTTTTTGTCCTACACAGACCCTGCTTGAATACCTTCTACACTTGTCAGAGTCTGGTCTCAAGACCAACTCTGTAAGAGTTCACCTTAGTGCGATTAGTGCTTATCATTGCCGTACAGAAGGTAAGCCTATCTTTGGACAGCCTTTAGTTGTTCACTTCATGAGAGGTTTGCTTTTGTCAAAGCCCCCTGTCAAACCTCCGCCAGTGTCATGGGATCTCAACGTCATTCTCACCCAGCTGATGAAGGCTCCTTTTGAGCCACTGAATTCCTGCCATCTGAAGTACTTGACCTGGAAGGTCATTTTCTTGGTGGCTGTTACTTCAGCTCCTAGAGTCAGTGAGCTTCAGGCCTTGATAGTGCATGCACCTTATATCAAATTTCATCACAACAGAGTAGTCCTCTGTACTCACCCCTAGTTCCTGCCAAAGGTGGTGTTGGAGTTCCATCTAAACCAGTCAATTGTCTTGCCAACATTCTTTCCCTGTCCTCATACCCGCCCTGGCGAAAGCTGTTTGCATACTTTGGACTGCAAGAGAGCATTGGCCTTTTACGTGGAGCGGACAAAGCCCTTCAGACAGTCCGGCCAGTTGTTTGTTTGTTTCGATCCCAACAGGAGGGGAGTCGCTATTGGAAAACGCACAATTTCCAATTGGCTAGCAGATTGTATTTCCTTCACTTGTGCCCAAGCTGGGCTGACTCTAGAGGGCCATGTCACGGCTCATAATGTTAGAGCCATGGCTGTGTCAGTAGCTCACTTAAAGTCAGCTTCCACTGAAGAGACTTGCAAGGCTGCAACGTGGTCATCAGTCCACACATTCACATCTCACTACTGCCTCCAGCAGGATACCCGACGCGACAGTTGGTTTGGGCAGTCGGTGCTGCAGAATCTCCAACTCAACCCCCCTGGACCCATTTTTCTTCTGTTCCAGGTTGCACTCTCAGTTAGTTGTTTATGGTTTCAGGTCAATCTATGTTATGTCCTTGCCGTTGCAAGGCCCAATTGACCAATGTTCATTGTTTTGAGTGAGCCTGGTTGCTAGGGATACCTCACATGTGAGAAGAAACAGCCTGCTTGTCCTCAGAGAAAGCGAACATACTTACCTGTAGCAGGTATTCTCCGAGGACAGCAGGCTGATTGTTCTCACAAACCCGCCCACCTCCCCTTTGGAGTTGTTATTTGTTTATTATTTGCTTTTTGAGTAAACTGAGCAGGAACGCTCATGCGAAAGGCGAGAAATTGGCCGCACATGCGCGGTGCGCGCTGCATACGCGCCAGAAGACTCTGGCAAGATTTTTAAATATTTTGCTTGCAAAAATGCTGGTTCCCGTGCGGTCGTCAACCCACATATGAGAACAATCAGCCTGAATACCTGCTACATATATGTATCTTCGCTATATCAAGACTTCCAAATTTTCACCCTTAACGTTTTTGTTTTGTTGCATTATGGCAGAAAAAGGTCCCAAGTGTTAGGAACGCCCAGATCCCACCCTTAACATGCCCCTGACATGCCCCCTTGTGACTTGAACGCACATGCACATGAGACGAGTCTCCTTCAATTGATAGGAAGCTCTGGAACGAGGGGGAATAGGATGAAGGTGAAAGAGGATAGACTCCGAAGCAACCTGAGGAATACTTCTTCACGGAAAGGATGGCGAATTCTTGGAATGGCCTCCTGGTAGAAGTGGTGGAGAGGAAAACAGTATCTGAATTCAAGAGAGTTTGGGACAAGTTTAAAGGATCTGTAAGGGAGTTATAGGGAGAATAGATGGCATGGATGGGCAAACTGGATAGGCCATATGATATTTATCTGCCTACATTTTTCCATGTTTCTATGAGAATTGGAACGCCCAATGTTTATTTTTTGCTTTTTTATTTTTTATTAAAGCTGATATAGCTGAAATTACCTGGACCAGGAGCAGTGTTTGTTTGTTTGTTTGCTTGTTTTTTTTCAAGTAGGGGAGAGATTATTACAAAACCCTTTCTGTGGAAGAAAGGTAGGACTTCAGGATACGAAGAAAACTCAGTGGAGGCAAATTAAGAATATAAATTATGACTGGACATCGAGTTGGTTAGCTGCTAAAGTTAACTTGATAAATACCTTTGAATATGAACCCCATTATTTATTTTTGTAATATCACCAAATCAGCAATATCACCTTATCCAGTCTACTATTATCTCCTACTAGATTTACTGCAGTGTGCTCTTTACAGGTTTCCTACTCACCCGTCAAGCATTTTTGCTATCCTAACTTTATCCAGTTAGCAGTCTGATTATCATTGCTAACTGGATAACCTCTGGCTCCATCCCAAGATCCACCCATGGACTGCCAGATAATACCAAGGTGGTCAGAGGACATATTCAGCAGCACTATCCATTTAGTGCCACAGAGTATCCCTCTTACCAGTATTTAACCTGGCTAGTAGCATCTGCTAATCTGGTAAGTTTTTTTGAATATTGTCCCCTATTGTCCTGCTGCCCCAGCTACCACCGAAGGGCAAATCATCATTCCCAAGCTGAGACCATCATCTCCACAAAGGGATAAATTGGACTACACCGACGGAGCTGGTGGCTGGGGGAACCACATGGTGGCCAGTCTCCACTCCCTTCACCGAAGGCCCACGCCCAAAGCAAACCGGAGCGAACTGAACCTCCCGAGCGGGCCTAAAACCCCCAATACTCACCGAGAGCTGCATGTCTGCCCGCGCTGAGTACACGGAGGAACGAGGTTAGAATCCATAGACAAAATCGAACAGTAAACGCTCCAAACCCAAGGTGACTCTCTGCGACTTACGGGTGGCACGAGCCAAGACCTGGTGCGGAGAAATAGCCCTAAATCAGCTGCCCATCTGACCTACTCACAGCACAGCCCCACACATCATCTCGGAGTGTAGAACCGAATGACTTCAACCCAAGTGGGGTAAAATTAACTGCACAAAGTAACTCTTCTTTGCTGCATGTAGAATGACTTCTGATGAATTTTCTAATTCACTAGTCTATGCAATTTACGCAGGGTTAGACTACTGAATCAGTATTGCTGTGAACTGTTTAACTATTCCTCACCTCTAATCATTTTAAATGCTTTGTAGGGCACAAATTAATTCTCTGTTTTGCCGCTTGCAGAATGACTTATGAAGAAACTTTCTAATTCTCTAATCTATACAATTTTTTGCAGGGTAGATCATTGATTCATTGTTGCAGGGAATTGTTTATCGATCTCAAACTTCTCATTCTCAGATTGCTCTTCACACATTTGACTGTCTAGTTCAATACTCTGTGTAATCTATGCAGGGCACAATCGTATCATTGTAGCACTGAATTGTTTAGACATCTCATAGCATTATACTATAACTTAAGCAGGGTAAAATCATAGAACCAGTATAACACTGTACTGCTAGTGCATTTCATAGCATTATACTGAATCTAACACTGTAATCTGCTAAACTGACCTTAACCACCTCTCATAATCCAATCCGTAAAACACTGAACCTCACAACTACACACTAACGTCATCATGAACATTAACAAGCTACTCCTAATCATCTATTGTCTGTACTTAATTCACCATGCACTAACATCCTCTCTCGCAGATAATAATATACCCACAATACACAAACCATACACACAATCTAAACATAACATGCCTAACCAAAAAATTAAAAAATGGAATGGACAACCTACCAAATACGGAACAACCAACATAAAGCAAATAAGGGACACAACAAACTCAAAGACCAAGAAGACAGACAACTAATAAAAATTGTCACATTCCTGACCCTAACTGAACCCCACTGAATAATACAAATGGGTTATATAAACGCCAGATCTGCAATTAACAAAACTACGACAATAGTCGACTGGATCACTACAGACAATCTTGATTTTCTATTCATAAGTGAAACCTGGATTCATGACCTCAAAGACCCCATAATTTTAGAATTATGTCCTCCAGGATACAAAATCACCCATTGGACAAGAATTGGAAAAAGAGGAGGAGGAATAGCTATAATCTATAAATCCCAATTCACTGTCACAACAACAGCCGAATCCATACTTCCCCAACTTGAAATCGCCTCAATTAGAATCAACCACCCAAACCTACAGGACCACCTAACCCTTATCCTGTTCTACAGGCCACCAGGCAACTGGCAAGAATGCCAAACACATTTTATGGATTTCATATCAAACACATGTATCACAACCCAAAACCTTCTTATAGTAGGTGACATCAACCTCCACCTTGAGGAGACCAACTTAACAAATGTGAATGAATGCAAAGACTTCCTTCAACTTTGGGAGCTTCAATGGCCTAACATGCAACCCACCCACATTAAAGGACACACACTAGACATAATCACATACAAATTCTCACAGGAACTGAATATCACATTAAAAGAAACAAAATGGACAGCCGTACCTTGGTCTGACCACTACAAAGCAAACCTCTCTCTTCACTGGCGAACAAAACATTCACAACACAAACAAGAACAATCAACCTACACCACGAGAGGCAAAATAGACCCACTAACTTTTTGGCAACAATTCTATGAAAATGAGTGGACAATACCAACAGAATCACCCCACTTCCTCCAGGATTGGGACACCAGATGCAGAATCATATTAGATAACATAGCACCACGCCAAACCAGAACCTCACATAGAAAAAACTCAATACCATGGTTTAATGAAGAACTGAAAGAACTAAAAACAGAAGTCAGAAGACTAGAACGAGCATGGAATAAGAAAAAAGATGACTCTGCACTCAACGAATGGAAACAACTATAAAGAAAATACAAATACACCATTAGACAGACTAAAAGATCATATTATAAAACTAAAATCGAACCAGGCTACAAGAATACACATTAACTCTTCCAACTTGTAAATAATTTACTAAACACCACACCGGTTACCTCTAACAATACAGATACCCCGTCAGCAAACAACCTTGCGACCTACTTCAAAGAGAAAATTATAAAATTATGTACTATGATACCCAGCAGCACAACTGACTATGCAAACCTCCTTGAATGTCTGGACCCAACACACGGGGAATATCCAGCAGACTGAACATGGACCAACTTTGACCCACTATCGATTGAAAACATCTCTCAAGCACTCAAAAGATACACCAAGTCGCAATGCTAATTAGACATCTGCCCTAGTAATCTTATAAGATCGGCCCCATCATAGTTCATAAAAGACCTCATGAGACACCTAAACTACATGCTTCAAAATGGTCTCTTCCCAAAGGATGAAGGAAACATTCTACTCACTCTACTACCTAAAGATGCAAAGAAAAGCACAAATGACCTAACCATCTACCGCCCAGTAGCATCCATTCCATTGATAACTAAACTTATGGAAGGCGTAGTGACGAAACAGCTCACTAACCACTTAAATAAAACTCAGTTCTACACGTATCTCAATCAGGATTCCGATCAAACTATAGCACAGAAACAGTTCTAATAACTCTAATGAATATACAGTGGTGGAAATAAGTATTTGATCCCTTGCTGATTTTGTAAGTTTGCCCACTGACAAAGACATGAGCAGCCCATAATTGAAGGGTAGGTTATTGGTAACAGTGAGAGATAGCACATCACAAATTAAATCCGGAAAATCACATTGTGGAAAGTATATGAATTTATTTGCATTCTGCAGAGGGAAATAAGTATTTAATCCCTCTTGCAAACAAGACCTAATACTTGGTGGCAAAACCCTTGTTGGCAAGCACAGCGGTCAGACGTCTTCTGTAGTTGATGATGAGGTTTGCACACATGTCAGGAGGAATTTTGGTCCACTCCTCTTTGCAGATCATCTCTAAATCATTAAGAGTTCTGGGCTGTCGCTTGGCAACTCGCAGCTTCAGCTCCCTCCGTAAGTTTTCAATGGGATTAAGGTCTGGTGACTGGCTAGGCCACTCCATGACCCTAATGTGCTTCTTCCTGAGCCACTCCTTTGTTGCCTTGGCTGTATGTTTTGGGTCATTGTCGTGCTGGAAGACCCAGCCACGACCCATTTTTAAGGCCCTGGCGGAGGGAAGGAGGTTGTCACTCAGAATTGTACGGTACATGGCCCCATCCATTCTCCCATTGATGCGGTGAAGTAGTCCTGTGCCCTTAGCAGAGAAACACCCCCAAAACATAACATTTCCACCTCCATGCTTGACAGTGGGGACGGTGTTCTTTGGGTCATAGGCAGCATTTCTCTTCCTCCAAACACGGCGAGTTGAGTTCATGCCAAAGAGCTCAATTTTTGTCTCATCTGACCACAGCACCTTCTCCCAATCACTCTCGGCATCATCCAGGTGTTCACTGGCAAACTTCAGACGGGCCGTCACATGTGCCTTCCGGAGCAGGGGGACCTTGCGGGCACTGCAGGATTGCAATCCGTTATGTCGTAATGTGTTACCAATGGTTTTCGTGGTGACAGTGGTCCCAGCTGCCTTGAGATCATTGACAAGTTCCCCCCTTGTAGTTGTAGGCTGATTTCTAACCTTCCTCATGATCAAGGATACCCCACGAGGTGAGATTTTGCGTGGAGCCCCAGATCTTTGTCGATTGACAGTCATTTTGTACTTCTTCCATTTTCTTACTATGGCACCAACAGTTGTCTCCTTCTCGCCCAGCGTCTTACTGATGGTTTTGTAGCCCATTCCAGCCTTGTGCAGGTGTATGATCTTGTCCCTGACATCCTTAGACAGCTCCTTGCTCTTGGCCATTTTGTAGAGGTTAAAGTCTGACTGATTCACTGAGTCTGTGGACAGGTGTCTTTCATACAGGTGACCATTGCCGACAGCTGTCTGTCATGCAGGTAACGAGTTGATTTGGAGCATCTACCTGGTCTGTAGGGGCCAGATCTCTTACTGGTTGGTGGGGGATCAAATACTTATTTCCCTCTGCAGAATGCAAATAAATTCATATACTTTCCACAATGTGATTTTCCGGATTTAATTTGTGATGTGCTATCTCTCACTGTTACCAATAACCTACCCTTCAATTATGGGCTGCTCATGTCTTTGTCAGTGGGCAAACTTACAAAATCAGCAAGGGATCAAATACTTATTTCCACCACTGTATTTAAACAAACAATTGCAACTGGCAGCAACATACTTCTCCTCCAATTCGACATGTCCAGTGCCTTCGACATGGTCCACCATGGACTACTATTACACATCCTGAACTACTTTGGAGTTGGAGGTAACGTGCTTAAGTGGTTTAGACGATTCCTGACAACAAGATCTTACCACGTAACAACCAAATCAGCGATATCAGTCCCATGGATACCTGAATGTGGAGTTCCCCAAGGATCCCCCCTCTCACCTACCTTCTTTAACCTAATGATGATACCCCTAGCTAAACTATTAGCCAACCAAAACCTCAACCCATACATATATGCAGATGATGTCACGATTTACACCCCGTTTAAACAAGATCTAAAGGAAATCACCAACGAAATTAACCTAAGCTTCCAAATCATGAACTCCTGGGCAGACGCATTTCAACTAAAACTCAATGCAGAAAAAACACAATGTCTCATTCTCACCTCACAACACAACACAACACAAATCAATTCACCTCCATAACCACCCCTAACTTATCCCTCCCCGTCTCAAACAGTCTGAAAATTCTGGGAGTTACAATTGATTGAAATCTCACACTCGAAACTCTTGCAAAGAATACAACTAACAAAGTGTTCCACTCCATGTGGAAACTCAAAAGAGTAAAACCTTTCTTCCCAAGAGCCATCTTCCGGAACCTGGTACAATCAATGGTACTAAGCCACTTGGACTATTGCAATGCACTCTACTCTGGATGTAATGAACAGACCATCAAGAAACTTCAAACAGCCCAAAATACCGCAGCCAGACTTATATTTGGTAAAACAAAATATGAAAGTGCAAAACCCTTAAGAAAGAAACTACGAGGAGAGAAAGTGACGTCACCGATGTGATCGGCAGCTCAAATTTGGAGCTCTGCGGGGACGCGAAGAAATCAGCTGTTAAATCCCCACATTAGACTGATATTCATTTCCGTAGACGATTGGTTGAACTTACCAGACTATATGGCAGCCAGAAAGAAACTTTCAAAATTCAAGTTTGCGGCTGAATCGGCGAAAGCGGGAAGCAGAGTGCCGGCGGTGCTGCCTTCGCGCGAAAACAAAATGGCGCCGGAGGACCCCGAGTCGGATAACGAACTCGAGGAACGGAGCGGCAGAGAGGTGGAACTCGAGAGGAGCGAAATTATCAAATGGTTCCAGGAGCTGAAATCGGAGATGATTAATACTAGAAATAGTATACACGCTGCTGTCAAAGAACTGCGTGAAGAAGTAAAAGACATTGGTAACCGCATGGGTGAGACTGAGGAACGCCTGGAGGAGATGGAGGCGGGGGTGCAGAGCCTGGCGAAAACAGTTAAAGAGGAGAAACAGCAGCGCGAAGAAATGGAGATTAGGATGGAAGATCTAGAGAATCGCTCTCGAAGGGGGAATCTGTGCTTTAAAGGAGTGCCTGAGGAGGCCCAATATATGGAAGCTGCGAAAGTGGTGCAAGAGATTTGCAACTTTATTCTAAGTCAAGGGAGAGACCCCCAGGAGAGTACAGATAAGACTGAAATTAAAATTGATCGAGCACACCGGAGTCTGGGACCACAGCGGGGGGAGAACCCCAGGGATATCATTGCCTGCTTCCATGACTTTCAGGTGAAGGAGACTGTTTTGAGGAAAGCTCGTGCTTTGGGTGACATACAATGGCAGAGCATTAAAATACAGATTTTCCAAGACCTGGCGAAATCTACTTTACAAAAGAGGCGGGAATTCCGTGAAGTGACGAGATATCTACAAAAGACTGGACTGCATTATAGATGGATTTTCCCCAGTGGTCTTATGGTCACGGTGGGGAATCAGACAAGGAAAATGCAACAGCCGGTTGCAGCAAGGAAAATCCTGGAGAACATGGGGTGTACGGACCTACCGGAGGAGTTACGAGTTCCCCCTAAGGATGGCAATGGAGAGAACATTTCTAGTCCAGGCAGATGGCTTCAGCAGGGGAAAAGGGGCAACAGCACAAACAGAGTGAGGAAGGAGCGTGGTCTGGAGCAGCAAGGGGACACTTGAATGGACAAATGTAGAGGGGCTAATGCCCGGACGCAAAGTTTGGTCATTTGATCATTTGTAGTAAGTGATACCATGTTGGTAATGTTTAATTGATCATATGTGTATGATTAGGATAGAATATATCTGGAATGAATGAAGGGGGCTGCAGGTTTGAATGTGTGGGGGATATAAGTGGGGCCTGGATCCCCAGGGGACGACACTTTCTTAGGGGAAATCTGGCAGCTTGTTGTAGCGGCCAGTTGAGGGGAAGGGTTGGGGGAGGGGGGAGGAGGGGAGGGGAGGGGGGAGAGAGGGTGGGATCACAGTGGGCTCATGGAATGTAAATGGCTTGAATACACCTGAAAAAAGAAGCATTGTAAGCAGGGAGATACATAAAATGCAGTGGGACATTATCATGATGCAGGAGACACATATCCAAAAGAAAGATGTATGGCTTATCCAATATAAAAACCTGGGTCAGAACTATATATTGACAGACCCTAGAGGGGGGAAAAAGGGAGGTCTGGCAATTTATATTAAAGGAAAGGTACCTTTTGTTCATGAGCAAACTTTCCTGGAGAGCCAAGGAAGATGTATTGCGGTCACGGGAAAGATCAATGAACAACAGATCACATTAGTTAATATCTATGCACCCAATGATGGACAAGGTGCATTCTTTGAAAAATTAAGATTAGAGTTGACAAATTTTGTGAGAGGGGAAGTGATTCTTGGAGGGGATTTCAATTGGGCTCTAGCGGATCTAGACCACTCTAAAGGAAAAAAAAAGGGTGGAGTTTCGGCAAATACGACTAAATTACTGAGTCTGGTCAGGGATCTGGATTTGATAGATGTTTGGAGATTGCAGCACCCTGGGCAGAGGACATACACCTTCTATTCGCATGCCCAACAAACGTATACAAGGATTGATGCAATTTGGGGCTCCCGTAATATCTGGGGGGGAGGTTGGAGACTCTAGTATAGGGAGTATTCATGTGTCAGATCACGCCCCTATCTGGGCCTCTTGGAGGGGTTTGGGGAGAGAAAGGGGTCACACTTTTTGGAGATTGAATGAATCTCTACTTGACTCAGTGGAGGACTGTGAGGAAGTTCGGAGGGTGATACAAGAATACTTAGCCTACAATGACACGGGTGAAGTGGCAGAGGGGACGCTTTGGGACGCTCTTAAAGTTGTGGTGAGAGGACATTTGATCAAAAAAGGCAGTCAAAAGAAGAGGGAGGGGCAAAGGCGGGAACTAGAGGTAAGACAAAGATTAGCGACCCTAGAGGCCCAACATCAAGGTGGACAATGCCCTGAAGTACTTACAGAACTGAGGGAATGTAGGGCTGTTTTGCATCAAATTCAAATAAAACAGATGGATTTTCAAAGGAAGTTAGCTCAACAAAAGTTTTTTGAATATAGTAATAAGTCGGGGAGGATGTTGGCGCGTTGCCTCCGCCGGCGACGGGTGGGCAATACTATAATGAAACTTAAGGGGGAGGGGGATACATTACTATATCAAGATAAAGAGCTTAGAGACCGGTTTGCCCAATTTTACGCAGCTTTGTATACTAAGGAAAATGGGGAATCCGGGGAAAAGATTAAAGAATATTTAAGCGGGTTGGGATTGCGGAAAATAACCGAGAAGCAAAGAGATACATTGGACAAGCCCATATCATTGGATGAGATAGAAAGAGTTATTAGAGGTTTAAAGGGAGGGAAAGCGCCGGGACTCGATGGGTACACGGCTAAATTCTACAAGTTAATGAGCAAGGAGGTAGGGCCGCTGTTAGTACGGGTAGGGAATGAGTGCTTCACATCAGGGACTTTGTCGAGGAGTATGTATGAAGCGGGAATCTCGGTGATTCCCAAGCCGGGGAGAGATCCCACACTGTGTGCATCCTATAGGCCTATATCCCTTATAAATATAGATATTAAGGTATTGGCCAAGGCTATGGCGGAGCGGATTAATAAATTTCTTCCCCAATTAATCCATGAGGATCAATCAGGCTTTGTTCCGCACAGGCAAGTAGCGGATAATATAAGGAGATCTCTAAACATAATATGGAGGCCCAACGTCGAGGTGGGGATTTTGTACTCTTAACAACGGATGCAGAAAAGGCCTTTGATCGGGTCGAGTGGCATTACCTATGGGAGGTGTTGGAGTTTATGGGGTTTGGCCCAGGGGTATTGACATGGCTTAAGGGGCTATATGCAACACCAATAGCTCGTATAAAAGTTAATGGGGGATACTCCGATCAGTTTCGGATACAGCGTGGTACGCGGCAGGGCTGCCCCCTGTCGCCCCTGCTCTTTGCTCTGGCAATTGAGCCGCTGGCGCAGAGGATTAGGGAGACAGTCAGCATTGAGGGGATTTTGGTGGGCGATCAAGAGCACAAAGTGGCGTTATTCGCAGATGATATTCTTTTTTATGTAAGTCGCCCGGAAGAGACCCTACATTCTATATGTATGGAGCTTAGAGCGTTTGGAGCTATATCTGGCTTTAAAGTTAACTATGATAAGTTTGAGGTGTTGGGCATTACGGGTCCCATTTTAGATCTGAAGAGTCTGTTAACCAGATTCTCTTTTAAGCATGCCAGAGAGAGCTTTCGATATCTTGGGGTAAGGCTTCCTCGGGACCTTGCATCTTTATATGGGATTAATTATGTTTCCTTGTTTAGAGAACTTAGAGCAGACTTAAGTAGATGGAAAAATGGGTTGCTTTCATGGTGGGGCAGAATAGCGGTTATCAAGATGAACTTACTTCCTAGGTTGTTGTTCCTCTTCCAGACGCTGCCATTGGAAGTTCCTTCGGGTACCCTGAACAGATTACAGTCTGATATGTCAAACTTTGCTTGGGGAGAGAAAAGGGCAAGGCTATCCAAGCGAATTATGTGGAGTGGAGTGGAGTGTAGGAAGGAGGGAGGGGGATGCCCAACATTACATGGTACTACCAAGCAGCACAATTAAAGCAGGTGGCGGAATGGAGTAAGGGGGAAAGGGCACCAGTAGCTGTATTAGAGCAACATTTGGAGCCTAGGTGTAATTTTGAACGGGGATTGTGGGGATCTGGAAGGATGTGCGCCTCCCGTAGGGGAACGGAAAATCCTTTTATAGGGCATTTGTTACATACATGGGATGTGCTGAAACGCAAATTTAAAAAGGGAGTTAAAACCTCAACAATGGCTCATATTATTCATGAGGTCGAGTTCCCAGCTGGAGAAGCGGGGGGGGGGGGGGGGGGGGGGGGGTACGTTTCATGAATGGTATAGAAAAGGCCTGCAGAGATTCCGTGACTTGATGTCAGATGGTACACTAAGGACATTTGAGACACTAAGGAGGAAGTTTGCCCTGCGGGAGTCTGATAATTATGCATATTTGCAGGTCAAACATTATATGAGCAAACAGGGGTGGTTACATGCTGACCCGAGGGAACAGGAGCCCCTAGAAAACATCTGGGTTACACAGGAGGTGGGGAGGAGAGGCATTTCCAGGCTATATAATTATATTAGAGGCAGCACAGTGACTAAACTACCTTATATGAAAGCATGGGAGAGCGATTTGAATTGTGAAATGAGTGTGAAGGAATGGGAAAGGGTATGCATAGAGGTAAAAAAGGCATCTGTGTGTGTATTAATAAAGGAAAATGCCTACAAAGTTTTAAGCAGATGGTACTACACGCCAGATAGGTTAAAACGAATGTATGCTAATGCTTCAGACCGGTGTTGGCGATGTGAAAATGACCTCGGTAGTTTTGTACATGTGTGGTGGTCTTGTACTCTTGTACGTTCTTTTTGGGAAGAAATAATTATGTGCCTGACCTCTGTTTTGGATACATAGTTTCCTGCAGAACCAAAGTGGTGTTTACTGGGGTGGGGAAATAAAAGGGGCAAGAAATGGCAGAAGCGGCTAAAAAGACTATGTTTGTCAGCCGCGAAGCTGGAAATAGCAGCCCACTGGAAACAGAGAGTGGGCCCTACGATTGTAGAGTGGAAAACGAGGCTCCGAACTATAATGGGACTTGAGCAACTGACGGACAGACGGAGGGGTAGATTTGACCCTGGCGCGGAGGAGTGGACACACTTAGAACGTTTATGGACTGCTGCTACTAATGCACAGAGTATTCAGCCTTAAAGTGAGGGAGGGGGGGAGGGAGGGGAGAAAATTCATTATGTTTTCAATTGTTTATATTGCAGTTCACTCTATTTGTATCCGTTGTACAGCTGTTAGCTGATTATGTGTATGTATTTAGGAACAACGTGACTAAATAAAAATATTTTTCAAATTAAAAAAAAAAAAAGAAAGAAACTACACTGGCTCCCACTCAAAGAGCGCATAACGTTCAAGATCTGTACGACCGTTCATAAAATCATTTATGGAGAGGAATTCCGGTTGGGGAATGGAGTAGCGAGGCGGAAGGTGAAGCTACTCTGGGACACTAATTGATCTGCATCGCAAACAACGTCCTAAATGAAAATAAAGTGATTGTCTGAGAGCGAGAGTGCGCCCTGCATAGAATTTAGCCATAAAGCAGCGGATCGAAAGCCATGGCGGCGAAAACGGGGCAGAAAGAGCCCAAGGACCGTGTGCCCAGGAGACAACAAACTGGCGGACAAAGGAGCGCCAGACTCACCATTGCCCAGCTCTCTATGGGCCGCGGAGATCACCGAAGAAGTGAAGGCGGCAGTGGAGCAGACAGTCAGACAAAAATTACAGCTGATCCTAGATAAGTTAGACGGAATGGAAGAGAGGCAGGCCACACTGATGGCGGAACTCCATGAGGTGAAGCAACGAGTGGGGCAGACGGAGGAGGAGATCCGTAAGGTAACAGAGGAGCATCCGAAACTTGCTCGCAGGCTGGAAGATCTCAAAAACCGCTCAAGGCGGAACAATCTGAGACTTGTGGGACTCCCAGAAAGCGTGGGAGAAAAAATACTTGGTGCGTTCCTTGAAAAATGGCTGCTGGGAGCGTTGGAACAGCCAGGCCTTGCAGGGAAGCTGAGAATTGAGCGGGCGCACCGCTTGGGCCCAAGGCGAGACAATATGGAAAGGCCACGGGTAACCATATTAAATATCTTGAACTATGCCCACAAGATAGAGATCCTGCAGAGCCTGAGAGCGGGGAAGAAGTTGGACTACCAAGGAAAGAAAGTATTATGTTTTCATGACTATTCGCAGAAGGTTTCCGCAGCCAGAAGAGAATTTGCCCCCATTTGCTCTACTTTGTTTGGTCTCAAATACAAATTCAGTCTTCTGTATCCAGTGCGTCTGAAGGTGATCAACAATGGCCAAACGGTCTTCTTTGATAAAGTGCGGGAGGCTAAAGAGTATGTTGTTAAGCTGAAAGAAACAGAGGGAGACGCGCATGGAGAGAACAACGGATGAGAGGGCCAATTTTTGCAGAGCCGGTCGATTCTGGTGTGGGAATTATGCTCACAGGAGGATGGAGGAGATTTCATGTTGACTGTTGCGCATGTTGGTGTTGGCTTGTCGTTGCGAGCCACAAGAGATTATTTTTGTGGTTGAGAAAAGACTGCCACTTGAACAAGGACATCAGAGGGTTGAAGCCCTCAGAGGAGACGAGAGTGTCCTAATCCTGGGGACACGGAAGCTCAGTTGCCTTAGGGCATGTTGGGGGTAAAATATGTTAGTGGGGATGCAGGGGGGGAGGATGGGAAAGTGGGAGGGGAGGGAGGGGTAGGGTTCAGGGGGTAAGACAAGGGAAGGATATTGGAGGGGAATGAGTGTGGATGCATGAGGTGTGTGAGAGTGGGATATGGTTGTCTGATATTAATAGTGTGTGGCATGAGACGGTAGGTAGGGACGCTTGCCTGGGAGGTGGTGGCTGGGACATCTCCTGGGTGGTTACAAATTGGAGGCTGAGGATGGAAAGACACACTAATAGTGGGAGATGTCAAAATTAAAGATAGTGACCTGGAATGTAGAGGGTATACACTCCCCAATAAAGAGGCAAAAAATCTTGAAAGTCCTTAATGACCAGAAAACAACAATAGCTCTCCTGCAAGAAACACACTTGACACAAATAGAACATGAGAAGTTGAAGAGGTGGTGGGTGGGAGAGATCATGGACTCCCCTGCAGTAGATGGGAAAGGGGGGGTGATAATTGTGATCCGCAAAGGGATGCATGTGAAAGTAAATAAAACTATCAAGGATACTAGAGGGCGGTATGTCCTGGTGGCTCTAGAAATAGAGAGGCAACCAATGCTGTTATGTAATATATATGCACCCAATAATTTTGAGAAGATGTTCTATAGACAACTTTTGCGCAGAATGCAGGACATGGGAGAAGGCCCTGTTGTGATGGGCGGAGATTTTAATGAAGTCAGAGAGCCTCAGCTAGACAGGTCTAAGCCGATGGAAAGGGACCTGTCCAGAAGCCAGAGGGGCTTGGGGATGTTGGAAGAGGCTTTAGAGGTGATAGATGTCTGGAGAACTTTTAACTTGTTAGAGAGAGACTATACGCACTTGTTTTGAGCCCACTCCATGCTGTCCCGCATTGACTATATAATGATTGCAAGGGAATTGTTAACACAAGTGCAGGGGACCAAGATTGGCCCAATAGTGGTCTCTGATCATGCGTGGGTCTCAATGGACATACGACTGGACAGAGATGTGCAGAGAGTCCCTTGGCGCTTTCCGACACGCCTTTATCAAGATAGGCAATTTCAGTTGCAGTTGCTGAATAGATGGGAGCAGTACCAAAGGGAGGATGAGGCCCACAGGAATGACCCGGTGCTTTTCTGGGATGCTGTGAAAACGGTGCTTCGTGGTGAAACAATAGCCTACAATAGTTTCAGGAGGAAGGTGCGGAAGCGGGAAGTATTGAGGTGGGAAAAGAGGGTGACAACTGTCACGTCTGTGGCCGTGACCCCTCTCAGACTCACCTTATTTCCTGTGGTCAGCGTCTGAGCTGGCTTCTGTCTGTTCTTTGTGAGTTAGTTCTGTCTCTGTCTCTGTGTGCTGGCTGTATTAGATTGTTGGTGTGCTGTCTCCCATTCCAGATTTCAGATCAGTCCAGTCCGGATCTTCCAGGCTGCCCGACCCTTAGTTGCCTGGTGATTGTTGCACCTGAGTCTCCGCTGCCTGTTGGGCTTATTAGCCATTTGGAACCTCTCTGCCTTTGCCTTTGCATTGCGTCTAAGGCCCTGGTATGTTAGTGCTTGTTGCTCTGCTGCCTAGTTTTGAATCCTTGCCTTGATTCTTGTCTGTTCTAGCCAGTCAGTGTGTAGTTAGATTAGGTTGTTGTTAGTTTGCTAGTCTTGTGTTTAGTCCTTGGCTGTTTGTATCCTGCTGGCTGCTTTGCAGCTTTTAGTTCTGTGTCTTGTTAGTCAGTGTTTTGTTCCCTGTTTCAGTGGCTGCTTGCAGCTTCCAGTTTCTGTCCTCTAGCTTGTCCTGTCCCTGCCTTGTGTTGTATTGTCTTGCCCAGTTTTCTGCCTTGCTGCCCATGTTCCTTCCTTTCCCCTCTGACACTCAGTCCCTGTGCTGCCTAGCTGTTATCCAGCTCCTGCCCTGTCCTGCAAAGTCCTGTCGGCCACCTGAAGCTGGGAGCTTAACTCCTGGTGGAAAGTGGCCAGGTACAGGTGAAGCCTAACTGTTGTCAGTGTTCTGCCTTGCTCCTGGTGTGGGGTGATTTTGCCTGCCACTGCCGCACCTCGGCAGTGGCCCAAGGGCTCACAGACCAGTTTCCAGCTTTGAGTATGTGACAACAGCATTGAGGAGACAATATGGACATACCCAGACACCAGAAGTGTAGGCCCGGTTGTTGGAGGCGCAGCAAGCCTTAAATGAACTCCTGCAGCAGACAGCGCAAAAATTGGCAGCGTATTATAAGTATCAATTGTATAAATTTGCTAACAAGGGGGGGTATTTTTGGCACGCTTAGTAAATAAACAGGTGGGATCCAGGAAAGTACTTTTGCTAGACAATAAACAAAAGGAACTGAAACATATGGATAACGAAATAGCGGAGATCTTTAGGCCGAGTGAGGCATTCCTTGGGAGTGTGGGTGTGCCGAAGCTGCATAATGCAGACTTAAAGATCTTAAATGCAGCAATAACGGAGGATGAGGTAGATTGGGTTTTAAGGCAGAGCTCTCTGGGTAAGACACCAGGACCGGATGGACTCAGTAATGAGTTCTTTAAGCTACTTAGGCCGGAAATTGTGCGACTACTAACCGAGGTATTTAATTCGGTGATCAGTAGGGGACAGTTGCCCAATCACTTGAATCAAGCTAATATCACGGTCATACTGAAACCGAATAAGCAGGCACATTTGCCGGAGTCTTATCGGCCTATCTCTTTGCTGAACTCAGAGACAAAATTTCTATCTAAGATACTGGCGAATAGGCTAGCTCGGTTCTTACCGACATTGTTGGAGGAGTCACAGGTTGGTTTTGTGAAAGGCCGAAAAGTAGTCAAGAATCTGAGGCGGATACTTGGAGCATTGGAACAAGTGAGGAACGAAGGATTGCAAGCTATGTTAATCAGTTTTGATGCTGAAAAAGCCTTCGACAGGGTGGACTGGGGCTTTATGTTTGAGGCTTTAAAGGCATATGGCATTACGGGATTCTTTGGGAAGGCTGTAGAGACTTTCTATACAGGTGCTATGGCGAGAATTAGTGTCAATGGGCTATATTCTGACTGGTTTACCATAGGGAGGGGAACCCGACAAGGCTGCCCGCTTTTGCTGCTTTTATTTGTGTTGACCCTGGACCCACTTTTACGGGAAATTGGAAGTAATGTAGAAATTAAGGGCGTGCGAATCCGAGATCAGGAATTTAAAACTACAGCATTTGCAGATGACTTGCTGGTGTTGATTACAGAACCGCAGAGATCGTTGGATCAGTTGATGGAGAGTATACGGGAATATGGGGACTTCTCGGGGTTCAAACTGAATCTGGAGAAATCAGAGGCGTTAGTCAGCGCAGGTGTAGATCTGGTGATCTGGAGTCGGACACAGCTCCGTCAGGCACACGAGGTGTTCACATATCTGGGAGTGCAACTGCCGATGGACCCAGCACAATTGTATCATGTTAACGTCCCTCGCCTACTCGGGGAAACTAAAACGCAACTGGCAGCCTGGGTCTCTTTGCCGTTGTCTTTTCTAGGTAGAATACATTTATACCGCATGATAATATTCCCGAAATGGTTGTATGTGCTACAGATTTTACCTGTTAGGCTGTTGGCTAAAAATGTGAAAACTCTGCAGCGGCATGTAGCGTGGTTCTGTTGGGCGGGGAAAAAGTCGAAAATGAGGTGGAAACATGTATACGGGGCGCAGTGTAAGGGCGGGTTGGGCATGCCTGATTTGAAAGATTATAATTGGGCTTGCTTGATCAGACACCTGCGAGATTGGATTCTGAATATGACAACCTATACTGACATATGCTGGGAAGAAGCCCTTTTACGGCCATGGTCCCTAAATTGCTTGTTACACTCTAAAAGAGGGGCGATACCAACTCCGTTTAAAGACAGCGTACTCTTACAGCCTTTGCGCCAAACCTGGAGGGTGTTATTAGGTTACTGGGGACAGGACCCGGAAGCTAGTGTGCTGTTGACGTTAGTGGGGAACATAGATTTCCCGGCGGGTAGGGAGAGTCAAATTTTTAAAGACCTGGAGAGGCAGTTGTGTTCAGGTGGATGGGTAGCTGTTGCCCTATGGGGAATTTGAAAGAAGATATGCGGGAGGTTCACTGGCAAAACTGGCCTTTATACAACTGGAGCACTATTTTAGAGGTCTGCCTCGGTCTGCACTCACATTGGATTTTGGGAAGAAGATTCGATACTTTCTGAGAAGGGATGCAGTGGGGCAAACATCAATTTCTTGGTTTCATAAGGCATTGGGAGAATTTAAACCTAAAAAAAAACATTGGTGACGTAGTGGGGAGATGGGAGCAAGAGGTGGGGGGATCAATTGCAGCAGAGAAAGTGATGACTGCATTAAAAGGGATAAAAGGGGTGTTGCATAGTGCGGAACTGCAGGAGTGCCATTTTAGATCCATTCATAGGGCATACTTCTCAGGTAAGCAAGCTTGGCATGCAGGGATAGCGGGAGCAGATAAATGTGGGAAGTGTGGATTAAACATGCCCTCTTTGGCGCATGGGATGTGGCAGTGTCGGCTCATTCGAGGATTCTGGATGGCTCTCGCCCGGTTTGTATTGGAGCTCTTGGGATGTAGGGTACAGTTTACATTTGAACGTGTAATGTTCAGCTCATCTAGGGTGTGGGCGGTGGGAACAAGAGAAGAGAAGTTGTTCCTGAGTAAGTCCTGCATTCTGGGGGAAAAATGCATAATGAATCATTGGCCTATGGACATACCGCCCTCATACTGGTACTGGAGGAATAAATTGCATGCGCTTATGCTGTGGGAGGCTAGGGGTGCCTGATATACTCCGAAAAGGAGGCAGTACTTTATTAAAACGTGGACAGCATACTTAAATGTAGTAGCTCCTAGAGCTAGAAGTCAGGTGCTGAATGAGTTGGGCTGAGATGGGATGAATGTGGAGTGAATGTGTCACGTTTAGAAAGCTGGAACCTAGGTTAGTGAGCCCTTGGGCCACTGCTGAGGGGCAGCAGTGGCAGGCAAAACCACCCCACACCAGAAGCAAGGCAGAACAAATGTACTGGCAAATCCAGGCAAGGTCTCTTAGGCGGGCAGCAAGAATAGTCCAGTAACAATCCAGGTCTAGGCAGGCAGCAGGCAGAAGAAAAGTCCAATAACAATCCGGGTCTAGGCAGGCGGCAGGCAGAAGAATAGTCCAGTAGACAAGCAGAGTCAAAGCCAGAATCAGGAAATCAGACTAGGCAGAAGTGCAGCACAGCACCAACAAACCAGGGACCTTAGACGCAATGCAAAGGCAAAGCAGAAATGTTCCAAGATGGCTGATATGCCCAGAAGCAGTTGGAACTCAGCTGCTGCAATCCCCAGGCAGCTACGGGTGCTGTGCAGGCTCAAACAGCACAAGCAAACCTGGCAGCCTGGAAGATCCTGACCGGACTGGGCTGAAATCTGGAACGGGTGACAATCCACAGCAGCCACCAGTTCTGGCCACCAGAGGGCGAGGTGAACACATACATAACAGAATGGTGGGGTAAGGGGGAGGTAGGGAGGGGGGTTACGGAGTAGGGAGGGGTGGGTGGGTGAGGGGGGAGGGCATGAGGTTAATTCAGGGACGAGAAACCAAAGAACACTTAAATTGTGGAGTTTGATTCACTCCTTGAGTATGTCCAGTTCCCCATATGGTGAGGGGGAAAGGTGGATGTGAGGAGGCATAAAGAATGCAGATGGTATAGCCTCGAACAAGTTCTATACTGTGAACTGTCTTGTAACTCTTGGTCATCTCCATGTATTCTGTACGGTGTTCTGTTATCCATATGAAGTTGGAGTCTGGAGGGGAAGGGAGGGAAGAGGACAGGGGATTAATGGTTAACCTTGAGGGTAGTAGTTCTTAGCTGGCACTGGTGAGGCTGGCTCAGGGGAGTGCTCAGACTTTGGGAGCTGTGGGCGGAGCTTCTTTGGTATTGGGGCATCAAAGGACTGGCAAATAATTAGATCCGGGGGTGGGGGGGCTATCAGAATCCAAACCCTGGGTATCCTTAGCATCTAGGTCGTTCTGATGCCCGAAGGTCTATTAACAGGGGGATGGGGGGATTTTGGGGGTTTAAGATAGAATGGATTATCTAAAATGATGATGATAGATGTGTACAGAGAAATGTGATGGGATCTAATTGTTATAACTGTCGCATAAAATCTAAGATTGTTTGTTACCATGGCTGTCATCAATAAAAATTGTTGAAACAAAAAAAAAATCATTTATGGAGATGCCCCGACCTACATGCTGAATCTTGTGGACCTACCACCCAGAAATGCTAAGAGATCCTCCCGCACCTTTCTTAACCTACACTTCCCCAGCTGTAAAGGACTAAAATACAAATCAACACACGCGACTAGCTTTTCTTACATGAGCACGCAACTGTGGAATTCACTTCCAACTCAACTGAGAACAATCAATTTATTAATGAGCTTCCGCAAATCCCTGAAGACTTACCTCTTTAACAAAGCCTACCACAAGATCCCTTAACTAACTATAACACAACACCTACCCAACTTATTCAGAATAGATCTTTTCACTGCTTGACCAAACCCTCTTATCTTCCTTGACTTCTTTGCAACACCAATTGTATTCTTTAACCTGATATGGCGATGCTATAACAGGTCTTTGTAAGCCACATTGAGGCTGCAAATAGGTGGGAAATGTGGGATACAAGTGCAATAAATAAATAAATGTTTCTTCCTCATCTACTTCATTGTAGTTTGAGCACCTCCTTCTTTAATTCAACTATCAGCCTGGCTTTCTCTTGATTCCAAGCTTATGGTTAGAGTAGCTATCATGGATTGGTAATTAGAGCTGTATCAAATAGCATATTTTAGTATTTGGCTGAGTACGAATAATGAAAGATACTATTTGGCCAAATATGAATACCGAATATGAATAATGGGCATTGAGCTTTAACATAACAAATAATAAAAGAAGCAATGTGAAATCAGAGACCAAATGTTTATTTCAGTAGGATTTAGCATAGTAGAGCCCTGGAGTATTCGTATTAGAATTTAAGTCAGTATTCGGACAAAGTCAGTATTTGGGGCTGAATCGAATCGAATATGAATATTCGGTACAGCCCTGACTGGTTTGCAATGCTAAAGTCCTGTCAAAAGTACATTATTGAGGCTACTTTAAATCTTACATCCTGGCTTACTCTAAACATACTCTTACTGATTTTAATTATGTGTCCCATAATAAATACATTTCCTGAAGCTTAATTGTCTTGTCTGTGTGCCTTGAATGTACTTAAGCTCTGTAAAGTAGGAAGATTTTTTCTTACGCATATATATAGAATTATTCATATATCTACTAGTGTTATAGAAATAAGTAGCAGTATGAGGTTTTTCTACTTAGTTTTAGCATAAGAAACGTTGAACACTGGCCTTTGCAAAACAGTGAAAGCAAGGGTTCTAAGACACATGCCATCACCCAATGAAAACCACTGTTGAATATTCAGCTCAGTTCAAAAGTCATAACTTGTATCCTTGTTGCATTTTTGTGTTTGAGAGCCCAGAAATACTCCCTCTACCGCATTTAAAGATTTCCAGGCATAGTTTAACACCAGAGGTTCCTAGTTAGGGTGAACACAATACAATATACAGTACAATACAAACCGAAAAATGGCTCAGCATAGATTACAATCAAGAGAACTAGCCATATCTAGTGAACTTACATACACAGATAAAATAAATACTAGCAAAAATAATTACTCAATAATTTTTTTAAATAAATAGGCTTGGACCTAACCCTAAGAGAAAGGGCATTCCAGCAGTATGTGGTTTGATATGAAAAAGATGTTACATAAAATCTTTTAGATTTTAAAAGTTTTGCCAATGGGTGCACAATATATATTGTAACATTTTAATATTTTTATTATTAACAGAATCTTCTTTATGCATACGAAGATATTTGTAAAACAATTCCTCCAGTATTTGTGAATTTGATGGCTGGCAAACTTCGAAAGGTTGGTAGAAAACAGATATGTAAAATAAGCAAGAGTGGTATAGTAAGTAAAGCACAAATAGTGCAGATGCTACCAAACTTACTTAATTCCTATACACTGATAAACTACATTTTGATCGTGTTAAGAATACTCAGATAAACCATATAGGGCAAATTATCAAAATTTGGATAAGCCCAAGCAGGAGTTGTGCGCATAAGCCAGCACCTGGTTTAAGAGGGTGTGTAGGTGCCGCCACAGACACTATTTTATAAGACATATAGGCCTATGTATCTTTACAAAATACTAGCGTTTAGTGGCAGAAATTGCATCTACCTTGCTGTTGACCTGGTTAAATGTCCACACCTAGGGTAGTTATGTACATGTATAGATTAGTATATTTTGTAATCTATATGTGTGCTTGTGAACTCTGCCCAATCTTCACTCCTGTACATGTATATTGGCAAAGTACATACCATCATGTCATTTCACATATGAATATAAATGATATGTATATGTAACCATATTCTTGGAGCCCTCAGCAGAGGAGGCAAAATAACGCCTGTGGGTAACTAGAGTGGGAAATAAGTCTTTCATGCATACGGCGAAGGTGCGTCTCTTGCAAGAGAACCATGTGCGGCCTTAGCTGTTGTAGTTCTTTAAAGAACCTCTGCCTCTTTTGAGGCATATTCAGGTCTCGTGTGCTTCCATAGGCCGCCATTTCAATTTTTTTGATGCCTATGGAAGCACACGAGGTGAGCTTATCTCTTGGAGGTTGTTATTAAAAACTTTCCCCTGACACAGCCGTCCATCGGCGAAACAGGGCTTCCCTGTCGGGATATGAAGTCAATGCACCCCTTACTGCCTTTACTCAGAAGTAGGCAAATACCCAGGACTGGCCTGAGGAGGCAATACTCACCTTTGACCAACTGAAGCAGGCTTTTACCTCTGCTCCAGTGCTGCAGCACCCAGATCCTGAGAAGACTTTTATGGTGGAGGTTCATGCATCATCCATCGGGGCTGGGGCCATCCTATCTCAGCCTGATTCAAGGGGTAAACTGTTACCATGTGCATACTTCTCCAAGAATTTCTCACTGGCACTGAGGAACTACACTATTGGAGACCAGGAGCTGTTAGCTATCAAGTTGGCTTTAGTTGAGTGGCGTCTTCTCTTAGAAGGAGCCAAATACACCTTTATTGTGACCGTAGACCACAAAAATCTTCTATACCTTCTTGAGGCCCAACAGCTCAATCTCTGTCAGGCTTGCTCGTTCCTCTTCTCATTTTGATTTCAAAGTGGCCTTTTGCCCAGCTGAGAAGAACCAGTGTACAGATGCCCTCTTTCGATCCTTCGAGCTCACAGATGAACGTCCTGATTGGCAACCTCTCCTGAACCCAGCCAAAATCTTGGCCTCCACATGTCTACCCATACCCTGGGCAAGACTGTGGTGCCTAAGTGACTTAGAGATGCTGTTCTTAGGGGGCATTACTCTAAGCTGGCTTGACATCCAGGAGTACAACAGACTCTGAAACTTATTTCACAAACTTACTTGTGGCCCCAGATGAGGTGAGATGTGCACAATTTTGTGACTTCCTGCCCTGATTGTGCTTGCCATAATCCTTCTCGGGGTATAATTCAAACTCTCCCCGTACCCACGATCCCATGGACCAATATTGCCATGGATTTCCTGTCCAATCTTCCCGATTCTCGAGGATTCACCACCATCTCGGTAGTTATTGACTGATTCTCGAAGATGGCCCATTTCGTTCCACTGGCTGGCCTACCATATGCATCTGCCTTGGCTCAACACTTCTTCATTCTTAATATTAATAAATCCGTACCACCCAATAACTTCCAAAACCTCTACTTGACAATATAACCTATCCTCTAGAGTATGATTTGAACATCCTGGGAATAATAAATTCAAATTTATTCTTGTATACCGCTAATGTCCCCTTTCCAGGGTTCAGTGCGGTTTACATTCTAGGTGTGACAAAAGCAGATAGTGTTAGTGTGAGATATGAGAAATATTAGAAACCATTGGTGTAATGCACGAGACTAAAAACATTAAAATAAAGGATAATGGATGATACTAGGAAGAAGAAGTCATGATGGATTTTTATGAAGCAGTCTTTGGGAAAAGAAAGGTTTGTAGCCTCTTCCAGCAGTTGAGGTAGCTGTTTTCTGTTCTGATGGGAATAGGTAGAAAGTTCCATATTTTGATTCCAAGTACAGGGAATAGAAAGATGAACATCTTCTGATTTTGAATTGTCTTTTGAAATGGTGATGCTAGCATCAGTTGTTGTTTCACTCAGTTAGACTGGACCAGATATAGCGAAGCAGTCTTAGTCAGCAGTTCAGAGTTGAAGCTCTGTAAGATTTGAAAAACTAAATAATCAGCTTTGAACCTGAGTCTTCTGCTATGGGAAGCCAGTGCAGTTTGTTTAGATGAGTTGAAACACTAGTATATCTATTCAATCTGAATATGTGAATCCCATAGACGGTAAGAATTATGTGTTAAAATTTGCTACCAATTGTAGAACGGATTGTGTTCTTTACATTTTTTGATGTAAATGCTACTTCTCCGAGGACAAGCAGGCTGCTTGTTCTCACTGATGGGTGACGTCCACGGCAGCCCCTCCAATCGGAAACTTCACTAGCAAAGTCCTTTGCTAGCCCGCGCGCACCGCGCATGCGCGGCCGTCTTCCCGCCCGAAACCGGCTCGAGCCGGCCAGTCTTCTTTTGTCCGCACTCGGTACGGTCGTGTTTTCGCCGTGTCGAGCCCCGGAAAGTCGACCTCGCGCGTCCAATTTGTTTTGAGCGTGTTTTTTTCCTTCGGGAAAGCTTTGTCTTAGTCGGGAAGTGCTCCGGAAACCCCCCGCCGGGTTTCGTGTAAATCCTCCCCTTACTTCCAGCTTTTTGCCCCGGTAAGTTTTCTTTCGTCGTCGGGGTAGGCCTCTTTTCGGCCTCGGTCGAGATTTTTTCTCCCTCTAAATTTTGGTGCTTCAAATTTCGCCATTTCGGCTTTTGATTTCGCCGGCGTGATTTTTCCGCCCATGACATCGAAGCCTTCCAGCGGCTTCAAGAAGTGCACCCAGTGCGCCCGGGTTATCTCGCTCACTGATCGACACTCGTCGTGTCTTCAGTGTCTGGGGGCCGAGCACCGCCCTCAGAACTGCAGTCTGTGTTCCCTGCTTCAAAGGCGGACTCAGGTAGCGAGACTAGCCCAGTGGAACGTGTTGTTCTCGGGCTCTTCGTCGGCATCGGCACCGGGATCTTCGAGTGCATCGACGTCGTCAGCGTCCAGACCATCTTCCTCGGCCGCCCCTGCATCGAGTGCATCGAGGCATCGGGCCTCTGCATCGGCGCCGAGACATCGGATAGCTGCATCGACGTCGGTGGTACCAGGACCTCGTCTGCTGATGTCGTCGGACGGTGGTGCATCGGGTGGAGTGCAGGTGAGGGCTGTCCATTCCCCTGCTGGTGGCGGTGAGCCCTCGGGTGGGTCTCCTCCTACCCTGAGGGCTCCTGCGGTACAGCCCCCCCGAGATCGACCTTCTTCAGTCTCGGCCCCGAGGAAGCGACGGATGGATTCGACGTCCTCCTCGTCGGTGCCGGGGAGCTCCGGTGACATACTTCGGAAGAAATCGAAGAAGCATCGACACCGGTCTCCTCCCCGTGTCGGCACCGAGAGCTCTGGGTCGCCGAGGGATTCGGCACCCAGCAGGCATCGGCACCGAGAGGACCGCTCACCCTCTGTTCAGGAGGTGTCGATGCGCTCCGCTCTGGACAGCCCGGAACAGCCTCCACGCCCGGAACAGGTACTGACGTCGACGCCTGCATCGACCTCTCAGCCTTTCTCTGCAGCCACTCTAAACGAGAGCCTCCGGGCCGTTCTCCCAGAGATTCTGGGAGAGCTGTTGCGCCCTACCCCTCCGGTACCGGCGGTGCTTGCGCCTCCGGTACCGTCGAGCGTGGCGCCGGCTGGCCCATCGCCCAGGTTGAGGTCCCCGACGTCGGTACCGCGTGCGGTACCGACCGCGGCCACCTCCCAGGAAGGCTCCCCGACTACGTCGGCGGAGGGAGCTTCGCCGATGCGGGCGAGGGAGTCTACCTCTCGACGCCCCCATCGTGGACGGGGTTCCACGGAGTCGAGCAGGGCGAGGTTGCAGACACAGGTCCGTGAACTTGTGTCTGACACCGAGGGTGAGGCCTCGTGGGAGGAAGAGGAAGATCCCAGATATTTCTCTGACGAGGAGTCTGAGGGTCTTCCGTCTGATCCCACTCCCTCTCCTGAGAGACAGCTTTCTCCTCCCGAGAGTCTGTCTTTTGCCTCCTTTGTCCGGGAGATGTCTACGGCCATCCCCTTCCCGGTGGTTGTGGAGGACGAGCCCAGGGCTGAAATGTTTGAGCTCCTGGACTATCCTTCTCCACCTAAGGAAGCGTCCACTGTTCCCTTGCACCATGTCCTGAAGAAGACATTGCTTGCGAACTGGACCAAGCCATTAACTAATCCCCACATTCCCAAGAAGATCGAGTCCCAGTACCGGATCCATGGGGACCCAGAGCTGATGCGCACTTAGTTGCCTCATGACTCTGGAGTTGTGGATTTGGCCCTAAAGAAGGCTAAGAGTTCTAGGGAACATGCTTCGGCGCCCCCGGGCAAGGACGCTAGAACCTTAGACTCCTTTGGGAGGAAGGCCTACCATTCCTCTATGCTCGTGTCCAAGATCCAGTCTTACCAGCTCTACACGAGCATACACATGCGGAACAATGTGCGGCAGTTGGCGGGCTTGGTTGATGCTCTTCCCCCTGAGCAAGCCAAGCCTTTTCAGGAGGTGGTCAGGCAGCTGAAGGCGTGCAGAAAATTCCTGGCCAGAGGAGTTTATGACACTTTTGATGTTGCGTCCAGGGCCGCTGCTCAAGGTGTGGTGATGCGCAGGCTCTCATGGCTGCGTGCCGCCGACCTGGAGAATAGACTCCAGCAGCGGATTGCGGACTCGCCTTGCCGTGCGGATAACATTTTTGGCGAAAAAGTCGAACAGGTGGTAGAGTCTCTCCACCAGCGGGACACCGCATTCGACAAGTTCGCCCGCCGGCAGCCTTCAGCTTCTACCTCTACAGGTAGACGATTTTTCGGGGGAAGGAAGACTGTTCCCTATACTTCTGGCAAGCGTAGGTACAATCCTCCTTCCCGACAGCCTGCGGCCCAGGCTAAGCCCCAGCGCGCTCGCTCTCGTCAGCAGCGTGCGACTCAGCAAGGCCCCGCGGCTCCCCAGCAAAAGCAAGGGGCGAGCTTTTGACTGGCTCCAGCAGAGCATAGCCGACATCCAAGTGTCAGTGCCGGGCGACCTGCCTGTCGGAGGGAGGTTGAAAGCTTTTCACCAAAGGTGGCCTCTCATAACCTCCGATCAGTGGGTTCTCCAAATAGTCCGGCAAGGATACACCCTCAATTTGGCCTCAAAACCTCCAAATTGTCCACCGGGAGCTCAGTCCTACAGCTTCCAGCACAAGCAGGTACTTGCAGAGGAACTCTCCGCCCTTCTCAGCGCCAATGCGGTCGAGCCCGTGCCATCCGGGCAAGAAGGGCTGGGATTCTATTCCAGGTACTTCCTTGTGGAAAAGAAAACAGGGGGGATGCGTCCCATCCTAGACCTAAGGGCCCTGAACAAATATCTCGTAAAAGAAAAGTTCAGGATGCTTTCCCTGGGCACCCTTCTCCCCATGATTCAGCAAAACGATTGGCTATGCTCCCTGGACTTGAAGGATGCCTACACACACATCCCGATACTGCCAGCTCACAGACAGTATCTGCGATTTCAGCTGGGCACACGCCACTTCCAGTACTGTGTGCTACCCTTTGGGCTCGCCTCTGCGCCCAGGGTGTTCACAAAGTGCCTAGCTGTGGTAGCAGCGGCGCTTCGCAGGCTGGGGGTGCACGTGTTCCCATATCTCGACGATTGGCTGGTGAAGAACACATCCGAGGCAGGAGCCCTGCAGTCCATGCAGATGACTATTCGCCTCCTGGAGCTACTGGGGTTTGTGATAAATTACCCAAAGTCCCATCTTCTCCCAGTGCAGAAACTCGAATTCATCGGAGCCCTGCTGGATTCTCGGACGGCTCGCGCCTATCTCCCAGAGGCGAGGGCCAACAACTTGTTGTCCCTCGTCTCGCGGGTGCGAGCGTCCCAGCAGATCACAGCTCGGCAGATGTTGAGATTGCTGGGCCACATGGCCTCCACAGTTCATGTGACTCCCATGGCCCGCCTTCACATGAGATCTGCTCAATGGACCCTAGCCTCCCAGTGGTATCAGGCTGCTGGGGGTCTAGAGGACGTGATCCACCTGTCCACGAGTTTTCTCGAATCCCTGTATTGGTGGACGATTTGCTCCAATTTGACTCTGGGACGTCCCTTCCAAATTCCTCAGCCACAAAAAGTGCTGACCACGGATGCGTCTCTCCTGGGATGGGGAGCTCATGTCGATGGGCTTCACACCCAAGGAAGGTGGTCCCTCCAAGAAAGCGATCTACAGATCAATCTTCTGGAGTTGCGAGCGATCTGGAACGCTCTGAAGGCTTTCAGAGATCGGCTGTCCCACCAAATTATCCAAATTCAGACAGACAATCAGGTTGCCATGTACTATGTCAACAAGCAGGGTGCACCGGATCTCGCCCCCTGTGTCAGGAAGCCGTCAGCATGTGGCTCTGGGCTCGCCGTCAAGGCATGGTGCTCCAAGCCACATATCTGGCAGGCGTAAACAACAGTCTGGCCGACAGGTTGAGCAGGATTATGCAACCTCACGAGTGGTCGCTCAATTCCCGTGTGGTGCGACAGATCTTCCAGGCGTGGGGCACCCCCCTGGTGGATCTCTTCGCATCTCAAGTGAACCACAAGGTCCCTCAGTTCTGTTCCAGGCTTCAGGCCCACGGCAGACTGGCGTCGGATGCCTTCCTCCTGGATTGGGGGGAAGGTCTGCAGTATGCTTATCCTCCCATACCTCTGGTGGGGAAGACTTTGTTGAAACTCAAGCAAGACCGAGGCACCATGATTCTGATTGCTCCCTTTTGGCCGCGTCAGATCTGGTTCCCTCTTCTTCTGGAGTTATCCTCCGAAGAACCGTGGAGATTGGAGTGTTTTCCGACCCTCATCACGCAGGACGAAGGGGCTCTTCTGCATCCCAACCTCCAGTCCCTGGCTCTCACGGCCTGGATGTTGAGGGCGTAGACTTTGCCTCTTTGGGTCTGCCAGAGGGTGTCTCCCGCATCTTGCTTGCTTCCAGGAAAGACTCCACTAAGAGAAGTTACTTCTTTCATTGGAGGAGGTTTGCCGTCTGGTGTGACAGCAAGGCCCTAGATCCTCGCTCTTGTCCTACACAGACCCTGCTTGAATACCTTCTGCACTTGTCTGAGTCTGGTCTGAAGACCAACTCCGTAAGGGTTCACCTTAGTGCAATCAGTGCATACCATTACCAAGTGGAAGGTAAGCCGATCTCAGGACAGCCTTTAGTTGTTCGCTTCATGAGAGGTTTGCTTTTGTCAAAAGCCCCTGTCAAGCCTCCTACAGTGTCATGGGATCTCAATGTCGTTCTCACCCAGCTGATGAAACCTCCTTTCGAGCCACTGAATTCCTGCCATCCGAAGTACTTGACCTGGAAGGTCATTTTCTTGGTGGCAGTTACTTCGGCTCGTAGAGTCAGTGAGCTTCAGGCCCTGGTAGCCCAGGCCCCTTACACCAAATTTCATCACAACAGAGTAGTCCTCCGCACTCACCCTAAGTTTCTGCCAAAGGTCGTGTCGGAGTTCCATCTGAACCAGTCAATTGTCTTGCCAACATTCTTTCCCCGTCCTCATTCCTGCCCTGCTGAACGTCAGCTGCACACATTGGACTGCAAGAGAGCATTGGCCTTCTACCTGGAGCGGACACAGCCCCACAGACAGTCCGCCCAATTGTTTGTTTCTTTTGATCCCAATAGGAGGGGAGTGGCTGTAGGGAAACGCACCATATCCAATTGGCTAGCAGATTGCATTTCCTTCACTTACGCCCAGGCGGGGCTGGCTCTTGAGGGTCATGTCACGGCTCATAATGTTAGAGCCATGGCTGCGTCGGTAGCCCACTTGAAGTCAGCCTCCATTGAAGAAATTTGCAAAGCTGCGACGTGGTCATCTGTCCACACATTCATATCTCATTACTGCCTGCAGCAGGATACCCGACGCGACAGTCGGTTCGGGCAGTCAGTTCTTCAGAACCTGTTTGGGCTTTAGGATCCAACTCCACCCCCCGAGGGCCCTGTTTGTTCTGTTCCAGGCTGCACTCTCAGTTAGTTGGTAAATTTTTAGGTCAATCTCAGTTATGTCCTCGCCGTTGCGAGGCCCAATTGACCATGGTTGTTGTTTTGAGTGAGCCTGGGGGCTAGGGATACCCCATCAGTGAGAACAAGCAGCCTGCTTGTCCTCGGAGAAAGCGAATGCTACATACCTGTAGAAGGTATTCTCCGAGGACAGCAGGCTGATTGTTCTCACCAACCCGCCCGCCTCCCCTTTGGAGTTGTGTCTTCCCTTGAAGTGTATTGTCTTGCTACATACTGGACTGGCCGGCTCGAGCCGGTTTCGGGCGGGAAGACGGCCGCGCATGCGCGGTACGCGCGGGCGCGCGAGGGCTAGCAAAGGACTTTGCTAGTGAAGTTTCCGATTGGAGGGGCTGCCATGGACTTCACCCATCAGTGAGAACAATCAGCCTGCTGTCCTCGGAGAATACCTTCTACAGGTATGTAGCATTCGCTAAAGTATATGTGGGCAAGACAATGGGACCTTTATACATCCGTTTGAATGAGCATCATTCCTGTATATCAAAGTTACCTCTTTTAAGTCATTGTATATTGGCAGCACATGGTTTTGAAGAGTTTCGGGTCTGTGTATTGGATCATATACTGCCATTTAGAAGAGACGGAGATAGAAATTGCAGCCTTTTACAGAGTGAGCAGTGCTGGATCCACCGTTTGAAGTCCTTAGAGCCCAGTGGCTTGAATACTGCCGTGGATTAGCACTGGTTCCTCCAATGCCATAAGAGTTATGCATCATTGTGCTGCTAAGAATAGATGAGGTATCAGAAAACTCCTAACTTAGAAATGTTAAATAAAATGTAACTCTTTGGCTCTTGTTATGTATACTCAGACATTGCTATATTTATGATTTCTTCAGGTGGAGTCTGTATTGAGGCAAGGGCTTACCATATTAACTTGGTCATCTCTGACATTAGACAACTTCTTTAAAGATGTAGATACAGCTATGAATAATTTTAATCAACTTTTAAAAAAGGTATGTATTCATTTTAAAATTTGATTTAAATACATTGTGCATTTTGGCATGAACTTTTCATTTTACTTTAAAGAAGAAAAGGCTTTATGTACTTATATGGTAATTATGAAAGTGATTTTAGAAGGGTTAGATGCCATATACATCTATAGATTGACATATACATATAAGTAGTGGTTTTAGAAAAGACACTTATTTATGCTTGAAGTTGGCCACACACAGAAATTTTAAGGGGATGTGTTTTGGGCTCGGTTAGAGTGGTCCTTCAGAGTATGTGTGCATTTCATATTTTATAAAGCCAAAATATACAGCAAACCGGGTTTACTTAACTTAATCCAGGCGTAACAGCTTCAGGAAAATTTCGATCAAAAATCCCCCCCAAAGGACTCCGGAGCCTTACAGAACTTCTGCAACGGCGAAAAAACCGCCGACCCTTCAACAAGAGCGCCTTGTTTCGCCAACCTCGTGGCTGCTTCAGGAAGGGCGCTTCACATCCATCTGGAAAAATAAAGCCAAATTTACACTGAAAACTAAAGCTCAGTCGTATGGATCCCAAAGATGGTGCAGGCTCCGGAGTCCTTTGGGGGGGATTTTTGATCGAAATTTTCCTGAAGCTGTTACGCCTGGATTAAGTTAAGTAAACCCGGTTTGCTGTATATTTTGGTAGGATAGAGAAGGTTTTTTTAAATATTTATCTGAGGCTTTATGTTATCTTTAATTGAACTTCAGGCTTTTCTCCTCCCAGGGGGGGCTTCTTTAGGTAGTCTTTTTTCTGGCTGGGGTCAGTTTTGGGTAGTTTGGTTTTTTGGTGTCCGTTTAATTTATAATTTATATATATTTTTTAAGAGGGAAAGAGAATTTTTTATCCCATACGGTTTTCTCATGTAGCATGAGTTTTTTGTGTTGGGGTTTTTTTTTCTCTTTTTCTTCCTTAAATAGGAACCTATGATATTAACCTACTCCTGTTTATACAAGGGATTGGTAATACTCTGGTATTGTTCCTTGTTAGGAGGTTTGAGGTTCCATTTGTTAGATATATATTACATATGGGGTGAAAGAATTTTTTTCCACCAATTTAAAGGGACACCTCCAAACTAACTTCATATATATTAATCAAACTCCTCTTGTTAGGTTGGTATATTTTCTATAGAGTTTGTATTCTCCTATAGTAGTTATATTTTATAAAGACAATACATGTATACCATAGAAATTTTCTACGTTGGCATCACTGTTCTCTCTAAGCTGAGCAGAAATCCTCCAACTTAATTGCTGCCAATGGATTGGGGGGGGGGGATGCTTAAATATTGTGTTTTAAATCTATAAAGACAGGCAAGTTCCCTGGATTCCTGCAGAGGTTGCCTGTCCCTCACTATTGAACATGTGATAGTGAAACAGAACCCCTTACTGGCATGGCTGTGAGTGGAGGACTCCTGCTCAGCTTAGAGGGAACGGTGATTGGCATTTACATCTTTTGAGTTATTCATAACCCCTAGCTAGCTTGAACTTGGGATTTGGTTACCTCTCTGGAGTTCAGTGCCAAAAGGTTTAGTTTTGGAGTTGGGTTCCTTAATTGGATCTTTTTGGGCATGCTGCTTTACAAAATCCACTACTTACATATATAAATATCAAAACAGCTGCTTATACTTGTGAGTAGGGATGCAAATTAGTTTTGGTACAAATGGTAAAACATGACTAATAGCAACATATTTGCTTCCTTGCCTCAAAATAATCGATTCCATGATCTAGCAGTTTTTAATGAACTGCTATTCCATGGCATCCTCACTAGTCCAGAACTTGTGGATGTATCCATCAACCAGCAGATGGAGACAGATGAAAAAAGTTGTCCTGTATGCTTTGCCCAGTAAGAGCACCATGCAGCTTTAGATGCTTTGTATTTCTCTGGCTCCTGCCTACAGTGATGGATGGATCTTGCAGCTCCTGAACTGGTCTCTGAAGCAGTTCCTGACCCAGTTGAAGAACTGGATGTCAGTTGAGCAGAGGAGTACCTCACTTGAAGTTTTAAGCTCCAAAAAAAAAAAAAAAAAAGGAAAAGAAAGAAAAAGAAAACATATAGCAAATTTTGAGATCCTTTACTAAGGTGCACTAATGGATTCAGCGCACGCTAATGATTAGTGTGCGCTAAATGATAAGATGCCTATTATATTCCTATAGGTATCATATTATTTAGTGTGCACTAATCATTAACATGCACTAAACCTGTTAGTGCACCTTAGTAAAAATACCATTTAATTTGATCTGGAACAGGGATGATAAAAGAGTCTGAGTTCTTCTTCTCCCCTCCATTCTTCTTCCTTATTCACTGCTGTTCTCTTACTTCCCCTAAAAGAGTTTAAATAATTGGATGGGAAGTTGTTTTCTCACTTCAAGACATCAGAACTCTGCAGCATTTGTTTCAGGCTACACTAGTGATTAGCAGAAGCAGAAAGGAGTATGTATACATATCTCAAGGAAGGATGACTTCCTTTCTTGCCTTGCTCCAAGGGAGCTTAGCTTAGATGCCAAGTGTTCAAGCCAGTAGCAGCGCTTCTTTCAGAGTGGCTAGGCTTAACCACCAGTCTTTCCAACTGGCTTGGTCCACGTGCCTGAGGAAATTATTGGGTGCACTTCAGTATGCAGGCCTCAGGAGTCAGAGTTCCCTCCGCCCTCTCTCCCCCCCCCCCCCCACTGTTTCCTTTTACTTCAGCTGGTTTCTAATATTTAAATTTAAAGCCAATACAAGAGCCTTGAGCAGATCTATAATTTTACATAAGAATATGTGTTGCCATAGTGGGACAGACCGAAGGTCCATCAAGCCCAGTATTCTGTTTCCAGCAGTGACCAATCCAGGTCACATGTATCTGGCAGGATCCCAGAACAGTAAAACAGATTTTATGCTGCTTATCCTTGAAATATTCCAAACAAAAAATACACGAACTATACGAATACAAAGACGATGCCCGTGGAGGCTAGATAATTATTGAGTAGTGAGATGGAGTCTCATATATTCGACACGAGAATGTTTTTTCACTCAATAGGTGATATCTTACTCGTGTTCATCATTTAATCATAGACTCTACCTCCACCATCCCATTTACATCTTTAATTCATAGCTGCTGATCAATATAACGCTCTAAACATTATCAAAAAAACCACACCACTTATCTTAGGCTAATTGGTGCACTCTTAGACCCCGACAGGACCCCATTTCGTATAGACTTTATCAAGGGGGAGTCACCAAGTCTAGTCACCGCCTCAGACATGTGTATGTGTGTGGGAAAATGGTAGAGGCTATTATCAAAAACAAAATTACAGAGCACATCCAAGGACATGGATTACTGAGACGAAGTCAGCACAGGTTTTGTGTGGGGAAATCTTGCCTGACCAATTTACTTCAATTCTTTGAAGGAGTAAACAAACATGTGGACAAAGGGGAGCCGGTTGATATTGTGTATCTGGATTTTCAAAAGGCGTTTGACAAGGTACTTCATGAAAGGCTACAGAGGAAATTGGAGGGTCATGGGATAGGAGGAAAAGTCCTATTGTGGATTAAAAACTGGTTGAAGGATAGGAAACAGAGAGTGGGGTTAAATGGGCAATATTCACAATGGAGAAGAGTAGTTAGTGGGGTTCCTCAGTGGTCTGTGCTAGGACCGCTGCTTTTTAATATATTTATAAATGATTTAGAGATGGGAGTAACTAGCGAGGTAATTAAATTTGCTGATGACACAAAGTTATTCAAAGTTGTTAACTCGCAACAGGATAAAGTACAGAAGGACCTTACGAGACTGGGAGACTGGGCGTCTAAATGGCAGATGACGTTTAATGTGAGCAAGTGCAAGGTGATGCATGTGGGAAAAAAGAACCCGAATTATAGCTATGTCATGCAAGATTCCACATTAGGAGTTACGGACCAAGAAAGGGATCTGGGTGTTGTCATCGATAATACACTGAAACCTTCTGCTCAGTGTGCTGCTGCGGCTAGGAAAGCGAATAGAATGTTGGGTATTATTAGGAAAGGTATGGAAAACAGGTGTGAGGATGTTATAATGCTGTTGTATCGCTCCATGGTGCGACCGCGCCTTGAGTATTGTGTTGAATTCTGATCGCCGCATCTCAAGAAAGATATAGTAGAATTAGAAAAGGTGCAGCGAAGGGTGACTAAAATGATAGCGGGGATGGGACGACTTCCCTATGAAGAAAGACTAAGGAGGCTAGGGCTTTTCAGTTTGGAGAAGAGACGGCTGAGGGGAGACATGATAGAGGTATATAAAATAATGAGTGGAGTGGAACAGGTGAATGTGAAGCGTATGTTCACGCTTTCCAAAAATACTAGGACTAGGTGGCATGCGATGAAACTACAGTGTAGTAAATTTTAAACAAATCGGAGAAAATATTTCTTCACCCAATGTATAATTAAACTCTGGAATTTGTTGCCGGAGAACGTGGTGAAGGTGGTTAGCTTGGCAGAGTTTAAAAAGGGGTTAGATGGTTTTCTAAAGGACAAGTCCATAAACTTTATTAAATGGACTTGGGAAAAATCCACAATTCCAGGAATAACATGTATAGAATGTTTGTACGTTTGGGAAGCTTGCCAGGTGCCCTTGGCCTGGATTGGCTGCTGTCGTGGACAGGATGCTGGGCTCGATGGACCCTTGTTCTTTTCCCAGTGTGGCATTACTGATGTACTTATGAGAGGAGAAATGCTGGACTTGGATGCAGTGGCATAGCCAGACCTGAGATTTTGGGTGGGCCCAGAGCTAATATGGGTGGGCATGCACTATGTATGTATGTATGAGTAGTGTCTCTTGGGATTCTACAAAATAATGCCTTAGAATTCACTTGATGATGGATTTCTAAGTAGTCTGCCCATCAGCTGCCCTGCATCAATATAACCACATACATACTTAATGGAAAAATTGATATTTTTAAATATAATTACATTATCCCATTATCTTAAAATTGATCATACGTATGTCTACTACAACGGCAAACCTCTCAACCCACATGGTAGGATCCTACAATATAATTACGTAGGAAAAATATATTTCTCCAAGGACAAGCAGGCTGCTTGTTCTCACTGATGGGTGACGTCCACGGCAGCCCCTCCAATCGGAATCTTCCCGCCCGAAACCGGCTCGAGCCGGCCAGTCTTCTTTCGTCCGCACTCGGTACGGCTGTGTTTTGTCGTGTCGAGCCCCGGAGAGTCGACCTCGCGCGTCCGTTTTAAAATCAACGTGTTTTTTTCTTCGGAAAAGTTCTAAATTTGTTCGGGAAGTGCTCCGGAAACCCCCTTGGGTTTCGTTTGCCCCTTCCCGTGTTTCCAGTTTTTGCCCCGGTAAGTTTTCTTTCGTCGTCGGGGTAGGCCTCTTTTCGGCCTTGGTCGAGATTTTTCTCCCTTAAAGTTTTGGTGCTCCAAATTCGTCATTTTGGATTTTGACTTCGCCGGCGTGATTTTTCCGCCCATGACATCGAAGCCTTCCAGCGGCTTCAAGAAGTGCACCCAGTGCGCCCGGGTAATCTCGCTCACTGATAGGCACTCTTCGTGTCTTCAGTGTCTGGGGGCCGAGCACCGTCCTCAGAACTGTAGTCTGTGTCCCCTGTTACAAAGGCGGACTCAGGTAGCGAGATTGGCCCATTGGAACGTTTTGTTCTCGGGCTCTTCGTCGGCATCGGCACCGGGGTCATCGTGTGCATCGACGTCATCAGCGTCCAGACCTTCATCCTTGGCCGCCAGTGCATCGAGTGCATCGAGGCATCGGCCCTCTGCATCGGCGCCGAGACATCGGATAGCTGCATCGACGTCGGTGGTACCGGGACCTCGTCTCCTGATGTCGTCGGACGGTGGTGCATCGGGTGGAGTGCAGGTGAGGGCTGTCCATTCCCCTGCTGGTGGCGGTGAGCCTTCGGGTGGGTCTCCCCCTACCCTGAGGGCTCCTGCGGTACAGCCCCCCCGGGATCGACCTGCTTCGACCTCGGCCCTGAGGAAGCGACGGATGGATTCTACGTCCTCCTCGTCGGTGCCGGGGAGCTCCGGTGACATGCTTCGGAAGAAGTCGAAGAAGCATCGACACCGGTCTCCTCCCCGCGTCGGCACCGAGAGCTCTGGCTCGCCGAGGGAGTCGGCACCCAGCAGGCATCGGCACCGAGAGGACCGCTCACCCTCTGTTCAGGAGGTGTCGATGCGCTCCACTCTGGACAGCCCGGAACAGCCTCCACGCCCGGAACAGGTTCTGACGTCGACGCCTGCATCGACCTCCCTGCCTTTCTCTGCAGCCGCTCTGAACGAGAGCCTCCGGGCCGTTCTCCCAGAGATTCTGGGAGAGCTGTTGCGCCCTACCCCTCCGGTACCGGCGGTGCTTGCGCCTCCGGTACCGTCGAGCGTGGCGCCGGCTGCCCCATCGCCCGGGGTGAGGTCCCCGACGTCGGTACCGCGTGCGGCCACCTCCCAGGAGGGCTCCCCGACTACGTCGGCGGAGGGAGCTTCGCCGATGCGGGCGAGGGAGTCTACCTCTCGACGCCCCTATCGTGGACGTGGCTCCACGGAGTCGAGCCGGGCGAGGTTGCAGACACAGGTCCGTGAACTTGTGTCTGACACCGAGGGTGAGGCCTCGTGGGAAGAAGAAGAAGACCCCAGATATTTCTCTGACGAGGAGTCTGAGGGTCTTCCTTCTGATCCCACTCCCTCTCCTGAAAGACAGCTTTCTCCTCCCGAGAGTCTGTCTTTTGCTTCCTTTGTCCGGGAGATGTCTACGGCCATCCCCTTCCCGGTGGTTGTGGAGGACGAGCCCAGGGCTGAAATGTTTGAGCTCCTGGACTATCCTTCTCCACCTAAGGAAGCGTCCACTGTTCCCTTGCACCATGTCCTGAAAAAGACATTGCTTGCGAACTGGACCAAGCCACTAAGTAATCCCCACATCCCCAAGAAGATCGAGTCCCAGTACCGGATCCATGGGGACCCAGAGCTGATGCGCACTCAGTTGCCTCACGACTCTGGAGTTGTGGATCTGGCCCTAAAGAAGGCTAAGAGTTCTATGGAGCATGCTTCGGCGCCCCCGGGCAAAGACTCTAGAACCTTAGACTCCTTTGGGAGGAAGGCCTACCATTCCTCTATGCTCGTGGCCAAAATCCAGTCTTACCAGCTCTACACGAGCATACACATGCGGAACAATGTGCGGCAGTTGGCGGGCTTGGTTGATGCTCTCCCCCCTGAGCAAGCCAAGCCTTTTCAGGAGGTGGTCAGGCAGCTGAAGGCGTGCAGAAAATTCCTGGCCAGAGGGGTGTATGACACCTTTGATGTTGCGTCCAGGGCCGCTGCTCAAGGTGTGGTGATGCGCAGGCTCTCATGGCTGCGTGCCTCCGACCTGGAAAATAGACTCCAGCAGCGTATTGCGGACTCGCCTTGCCGTGCGGACAATATTTTTGGAGAGAAAGTCGAGCAGGTGGTAGAGCATCTCCACCAGCGGGATACTGCATTCGACAAGTTCTCCCGCCGGCAGCCTTCAGCATCTACCTCTACAGGTAGAAGATTTTTTGGGGGAAGGAGGACTGTTCCCTACTTTTCTGGCAAGCGTAGGTACAACCCTCCTTCTCGACAGCCTGCGGCCCAGGCTAAGCCCCAGCGCGCTCGCTCTCGTCAGCAGCGTGCGCCTCAGCAAGGCCCCGCGGCTCCCCAGCAAAAGCAAGGGGCAAGCTTTTGACTGGCTCCAGCAGAGCATAGCCGACATCCAAGTGTCAGTGCCGGGCGACCTGCCGGTCGGGGGGAGGTTGAAAGCTTTTCACCAAAGGTGGCCTCTCATAACCTCCGATCAGTGGGTTCTGCAAATAGTCCGGCAAGGATACACTCTCAATTTGGCCTCAAAACCTCCAAATTGTCCACCGGGAGCTCAGTCTTACAGCTTCCAGCACAAGCAGGTACTTGCAGAGGAACTCTCCGCCCTTCTCAGCGCCAATGCGGTCGAGCCCGTGCCATCCGGGCAAGAAGGGCTGGGATTCTATTCCAGGTACTTCCTTGTGGAAAAGAAAACAGGGGGGATGCGTCCCATCCTAGACCTAAGGGCCCTGAACAAATATCTCGTAAAAGAAAAGTTCAGGATGCTTTCCCTGGGCACCCTTCTCCCCATGATTCAGCAAAACGATTGGCTATGCTCTCTGGACTTGAAGGATGCCTACACACACATCCCGATACTGCCAGCTCACAGACAGTATCTGCGATTTCAGTTGGGCACACGCCACTTCCAGTACTGTGTGCTACCCTTTGGGCTCGCCTCTGCGCCCAGGGTGTTCACAAAGTGCCTAGCTGTAGTAGCAGCAGCACTTCGCAGGCTGGGGGTGCATGTGTTCCCATATCTCGACGATTGGCTGGTGAAGAACACATCCGAGGCAGGAGCCCTGCAGTCCATGCAGATGACTATTCGCCTCCTGGAGCTACTGGGGTTTGTGATAAATTACCCAAAGTCCCATCTTCTCCCAGCGCAGAGACTCGAATTCATAGGAGCTCTGCTGGATTCTCGGACGGCTCGCGCCTACCTCCCAGAGGCGAGAGCCAACAACTTGTTGTCCCTCGTCTCGCGGGTGCGAGCGTCCCAGCAGATCACAGCTCGGCAGATGTTGAGATTGCTGGGCCACATGGCCTCCACAGTTCATGTGACTCCCATGGCCCGCCTTCACATGAGATCTGCTCAATGGACCCTAGCTTCCCAGTGGTTTCAGGCTGCTGGGGATCTAGAAGACGTGATCCACCTGTCCACGAGTTTTCTCGAATCCCTATATTGGTGGACGATTTGGTCCAATTTGACTCTGGGACGTCCTTTCCAAATTCCTCAGCCACAAAAAGTGCTGACCACGGATGCGTCTCTCCTGGGATGGGGAGCTCATGTCGATGGGCTCTACACCCAAGGAAGCTGGTCCCTCCAAGAACGCGATCTACAGATCAATCTTCTGGAGTTGCGAGCGATCTGGAACGCTCTGAAGGCTTTCAGAGATCGGCTGTCCCACCAAATTATCCAAATTCAGACAGACAACCAGGTTGCCATGTACTATGTCAACAAGCAGGGGGGCACCGGATCTCGCCCCCTGTGTCAGGAAGCCGTCAGCATGTGGCTCTGGGCTCGCCGTCACGGCATGGTGCTCCAAGCCACATATCTGGCAGGCGTAAACAACAGTCTGGCCGACAGACTGAGCAGGATTATGCAACCTCACGAGTGGTCGCTCAACTCCCGAGTGGTGCGCCAGATCTTCCAAGCGTGGGGCACCCCCTTGGTGGATCTCTTCGCATCTTGAGCAAACCACAAAGTCCCTCAGTTCTGTTCCAGGCTTCAGGCCCCCGGCAGACTGGCATCGGATGCCTTCCTCCTGGATTGGGGGGAGGGCCTCCTGTATGCTTATCCTCCCATCCCTCTGGTGGGGAAGACTTTGTTGAAACTCAAGCAAGACCGAGGCACCATGATTCTGATTGCTCCTTTTTGGCCGCGTCAGATCTGGTTCCCTCTTCTTCTGGAGTTATCCTCCGAAGAACCGTGGAGATTGGAGTGTTTTCCGACCCTCATCACGCAGGACGAAGGGGCGCTTCTGCATCCCAGCCTCCGGTCCCTGGCTCTCACGGCCTGGATGTTGAGAGCGTAGACTTTGCCTCTTTGGGTCTGCCAGAGGGTGTCTCCCGCATCTTGCTTGCTTCCAGGAAAGATTCCACTAAGAGGAGTTACTTCTTTCTATGGAGGAGGTTTGCCGTCTGGTGTGATAGCAAGGCCCTAGATCCTCGCTCTTGTCCTACACAGACCCTGCTTGAATACCTTCTGCACTTGTCTGAGTCTGGCCTCAAGACCAACTCTGTAAGGGTTCACCTTAGTGCAATCAGTGCATACCATTACCATGTGGAAGGTAAGCTGATCTCGGGACAGCCTTTAGTTGTTCGCTTCATGAGAGGTTTGCTTTTGTCAAAGCCCCCTGTCAAGCCTCCTACAGTGTCATGGGATCTCAATGTCGTTCTCACCCAGCTGATGAAACCTCCTTTTGAGCCACTGAATTCATGCCATCTGAAGTACTTGACCTGGAAGGTCATTTTCTTGGTGGCAGTTACTTCAGCTTGTAGAGTCAGTGAGCTTCAGGCCCTGGTAGCCCAGGCCCCTTACACCAAATTTCATCATAACAGAGTAGTCCTCCGCACTCACCCTAAGTTCTTGCCAAAGGTCGTGTCGGAGTTCCATCTGAACCAGTCAATTGTCTTGCCAACATTCTTTCCCCGTCCTCATTCCTGCCCTGCTGAACGTCAGCTGCACACATTGGACTGCAAGAGAGCATTGGCCTTCTATCTGGAGCGGACACAGCCCAACAGACAGTCCGCCCAATTGTTTGTTTCTTTTGATCCCAATAGGAGGGGAGTGGCTGTAGGGAAACGCACCATATCCAATTGGCTAGCAGATTGCATTTCCTTCACTTACGCCCAGGCTGGGCTGGCTCTTGAGGGTCATGTCACGGCTCATAATGTTAGAGCCATGGCTGCGTCGGTAGCCCACTTGAAGTCAGCCTCCATTGAAGAAATTTGCAAAGCTGCGACGTGGTCATCTGTCCACACATTCACATCTCATTACTGTCTGCAGCAGGATACCCGACGCGACAGTCGGTTCGGGCAGTCAGTTCTTCAGAACCTGTTTGGGCTTTAGGATCCAACTCCACCCCCCGAGGGCCCTGTTTGTTCTGTTCCAGGCTGCACTCTCAGTTAGTTGGTAAATTTTTTAGGTCAATCTCAGTTATGTCCTCGCCGTTGCGAGGCCCAATTGACCATGGTTGTTGTTTTGAGTGAGCCTGGGGGCTAGGGATACCCCATCAGTGAGAACAAGCAGCCTGCTTGTCCTCGGAGAAAGCGAATGCTACATACCTGTAGAAGGTATTCTCCGAGGACAGCAGGCTGATTGTTCTCACAAACCCGCCCGCCTCCCCTTTGGAGTTGAGTCTTCCCTTGTTTCTCTTTTGCTACAATACGAGACTGGCCGGCTCGAGCCGGTTTCGGGCGGGAAGACGGCCGCGCATGCGCGGTGCGCGCGGGTGCGCGAGGGCTAGCAAAGGACTTTGCTAGGAAGATTCCGATTGGAGGGGCTGCCGTGGATGTCACCCATCAGTGAGAACAATCAGCCTGCTGTCCTCGGAGAATACCTTCTACAGGTATGTAGCATTCGCTTCAAATTCTGGTGGCACCTCAATAATAGCAATACAAAATTCTTTCACTGCCAGGTGCTTTGTGAAGTAACACTAAAGCCTGCAAAGAAGCTTCTTAACACTAATTCTGAACACAAATTCCAACAACAGTACTTTTATAGACAGTGGTGAATATACATAGCAGGAATGTGGATTCCATTGGAAAATTTAGACAAATCAGACTCATAATACCACACAAACCACATGCCAGCAGATTCTCTCACCTTGGTCACATGTAGAACACATACCAACCCTCATGAATTACAGAATAGAGGACCAAAAATTACAAACTGTCCTGTAGCCCAGCATCAGCCCTTCCCTTCCCTGCCCTACCCTTCCCTTCTTTTTTAACCCTCATCCATCCCCATAGCCCAGCATTAGCCCTATCCTTCCCTTCCCCAACATCTATCCCGCAGCTAGACATCAGCTCTACCCTAGCTCCCCCCACCCCTCCCTGTAGCCTAGCTTCAGCCCTGTACTACCGTCTACCTGTCCCCCCCCCCCATAGTCTGGCATCTCCCCTACTCTTTCCAATCTCCCCCTCCCTCCACTAACCTGGGCACTGAGCCCATCCCTGCGCAGAAACCCACCAACATACCTCCGCATCCCCCGGCACTGCAGCAAAGAGCCCACCCTCACCCAAAATCCCAGAATGACACATTTGTTTTACCTGCTGAGAGGCTTTGGGCTGAAGGTGGTGGTGATCAGTGGTGAGGCAGGGCCCAATCCCAGATTAATTGAGTCCATCATGAGTCCGGCCCTGAATAAAAGCCTTCCCAGTCCCAATCGCATCCTTCCCCAGACCCACTGCCTCTCCCATCCTTGCCCTGTTGCTCTCTCCCCTTTCATCCACCCACCGCAGCTGCAGATGCCTCCAGTCCAGCAACAGCAAGACCCGACCCGGTGCCTGTTTCTTTCTCCCTCTCTCCCCTTTCATCCACCTGCCATGCAGCACAATCCCTCCCGTTGCACCTCGCCGGGTCCGCACTAATAAACAACCAAGGCAGAGGCGCGTGACTGCGGCTTTCTGCTTGCCGTTGCTGTTTCCTGTGCCGGTCCTGACTCCTGCCTCTTCTGTTCTGAGGTAAACTTCCAGACTGGCAATCTATTTTGGTGGTGACGCAACAGCTGGCCGGAACCGTATTATCGAAAAAGATGGCCGGCCATCTTTTTTTCCCAATAATACGGTTTAGCCCAGCCAAATGCCAGAGTTCGCTGGGTTTGAGATCGCCAGTTTTGTTTTCCAGCGATAATGGAAAAAAATGCCGGCCATCTCAAACCCGGCGAAATCCAAGGCATTTGGTCATGGGAGGAGCCAGCATTTGTAGTGCACTGGTTCCCCTGACATGCCAGGACACCAACCGGGCACCCTAGGGGGCACTTCTAAAAATGTTTAAAAAATACAAAAAAAGCTTCCAGGTGCATAGCTCCCTTACCTTGGGTGCTGAGCCCCCCAAATCCCCCCCAAACCCACTCCCCACAACTCTACACCATTACCATAGCCCTTATGGGTGAAGGGGGGCACCTACATGTGGGTACAGTGGGTTTGGGGGGGGGGGGTTGGAGGGCTTAACATTTACTACCACAAGTGTAACAAGTAGGGGGGGGATGGATGTGGGTCTGCCTGCCTGAAGTGCACTACACCCAGTAAAAACTGCTCCAGGGACTTGCATACTGCTGTCATGGAGCTGGGTATGACATTTGAGGCTGGCATACAGGCTGGTAAAAAAAGTTTTTGATTTGTATTTTTTTTAGTGTGGTAGGGGGTTGGTGACCACTGGGGGACTACGGGGAGGTCATCCCCCATTCCCTCTGGTGGTCATCTGGTCAGTTGGGGCACCTTTTTGAAGCTTGGTTGTGAAAATAAAAGGACCAAGTAAACTCGGCAAATTACTGCTTAACGCTGCCTTTTTTTTTCATTATCCGCGAAAGCCGACCATCTGGTAGCCACGCCCATGTCCCGCCTTCTCTACGCTGCCGATATGCCCCCTTGAACTTTCGCCGGCGAGGTGACGGGAAAGCGGCGATGCTGTCAAAAAAGCCGCTTTCGATTATACCGATTTCACCTCTTTTGAGAGATCGCCGGCCATCTCCCGATTTATGTCGGGAAATAGCCGGCGATCACTTTCGAAAATAAGCCTGTTTGTCACTTTGCTGCCATTTATGTATATAAGTGTACACTTACCAACAAAAAGTTCTGGTATTCTATACATTTATGCATGCAAGTGGCACATAAATGTAGGCCTTTTGAGTGACTTCTAGGTATGATGTGTTTGAGGTCATGGAATGAGTGAATGGAGTGTGTTGTGAGGCTAAGAAAATGGGTTTGGTATGTCTGAGTAGGTGGAGTGTTACCACAGGGGACTGCATCCTAACTGTATAAACTCGCATGCACATAATTTAATAATTAGCTGCCAATTGGCATTAACAACCAATAATTGGCTTTAATTAGTATAAATGGCACTAATTATCATTAATTTTCAGTTATGTGCATTAGTGCCCTTAGTTGGCATTCTACAAATTGTGCACACAAAACCCATAGCATGCAACTACAAGGGGGGCATGGATGGATCAGGGACATACCTAGCACTTACACGTATGGTCTCTAGAATACTAGCAGTTATGCGCCTAACTACCATCTCTTAGGTATGAACATTTACACCAGCCATTGAGCTGGTAAGTCTCGTGCCTAAACTTAGTATACCATAACAACAATTATGCATGTAATTGCTGATATAGAATTTGTGCTTAGCGTGGATCATCAGGGCACCTAATTTTAACATTTCGAGACGTGTCCCCTGTGTATGCTTGTCTGCATCTGACTGGGAGTGGGTGAAATGCATGGTTGAAGTATTTGTTGTAGGCAGGGGCTGTCTTTACATGTGGGGTCTGTATACACATGGTTGAAAGTTTGTAAATGAGAGAAAGTGGGTGGATGTGCTCTTGTAACCTTCCCCATATTCACCCCATTCCCTACCCTTCTACACATGTCCTCTCTTTCCTTCATACATCCCCTGTTTAATTAATCTCTCCTTCCATACATTTTCTCTTACCCTCTGTTATTGCCAATTCTTTCCCTCACACATCCCCTGTCTCCTCAAGCTCATCTCCCCATCCATATTATCCACTGTAGCCCCCCTCATTTTATTTAAGCTCCTTGTCTCCTTTAGTAAGTGTCTTCCCTACCTTTCCTTCCTGAATTCTGCCTGTTTAACATACCTCCTTCACTTCAGCCATTGCTTGGTGAAACTCTGTGATGGTGATCCAGATGTAGCTTGCACTGTAGCCTTCCCACGCCATGCAGCCATTTCAGAGTATGATTGCATGTTGCTCAAAATCTTGTTCTGTGTGGTTTCACAAAAACAGCACAGGATTTTAGCATTGTGCACCCTGGAAGAGCTGTGCAATTCTGGAAGACTGCCAGCACCAGCTGCATTTGAATTACCAACTTCATCTCCCATAGGTTTGAACAAATTTGTGCGGGATTATACTCATCGTTATCAATAATGAGCAACTCATGTACAAACATAAATGTACATACACATGAAAACAGGCACAAACAAAACAGATAAACATACAAAACAGATATACACACACATCCAGGAGGGCTGGAAAGAATTCCATGAGCCATGCTTTTCCCTCTTTTCTCCCTATATCAGTCAACCATAACAAGCTCAGCGTTCCATTTTGCTAAGCCTCGTTAGCGAGAAAGTGGGCAAGTGAAATGGATGTGCCTGTGCGACTGAAGCAACCTTATACTTCTTGATTTCCTCTATAGTCACAGCCAGTGTTCCTTCAGAACATACAGCCTATCTTCCCTGTAGAGGATCAGGTACACTTCTTTCTTCAGCAGTGGGAACAGATTACAACTGATTCCTGGGTTCTTAATATTATAAAAATGGATTTTTCCTCTGCCACCAGATTGACCTTTAGTGTGGTCACAGATACCTCAAGCTCATATCCACTTACTTCAGGAAAAAGTCAGTCTAATCCTGCAGTCCAGTACAATAGAACTTGTTCCAGTTGAGGAAACGAATCAAGGTTAAAACTCTTAAATGGCTCATTATTTTAATTGTGCGTGCCCAAATTTGCACATACAATTTTGAGCGCCATATATAGAAACTGGGGGTTAGTGGGCATGCGTATCTTTCTCATGCATATTCATTGGGGATATCCTGAAAACCTGTCTGCTTGCAGCCCTTGAGGACTGAACTCGGATAAGCCTAGACTATATTGTCTCCTCCTGTTCATGCTAGATCTTTTTTAGTCCATGATGAATGTAATTTTGTGTTGAGTTCTCCCAAATGGTAGCTTTTATTAACGTTGCCATTTACTTTTTTTCACTGTGTAAATGCCAGAGGCCAAAAAAAACAGTGGATGAGTCAAGCACATTTCTATATTCAGACTATAGGGGAGCCTGGCTAACTCTTGGGTTCAGCAGTGAACCTGGAAATTTAATGCCAGTGCCGTATCCAGCAACCGGCATTGAATTTCTGGTTTTCATTGACCGTGAAAAACATAGCCGATTAAGCCATATTCATCGGCTGACTGGCTAAGTTATAGTGACCAAAGTTAGAACTGCTATTTATGTGGGTCTGTCTGGCTGCTTAACTTAGCTGGTCAGCCAATGAATATTAGGTCTAATTGGCTATGTCGCATGACACATCTAGTGACCGGGCTAGCCGCTAAGCAGTAATATTCAGCCAAGATAGCCAGCTTTCTCATGCTGAATATTAGCAATTAGCAAGCTTAGGCTATTTAACTGGCCAGGAGCCGTTCCTGGCCGGTTAAATAGCTTTAAATATTGTCCAGTACAACAGTATTTGCTGCAAACCTTATCTGATATTATTCTCATCCTATATAATAAAACGCACCTCCAACATTCTGAAGCCGAGAAAGTGAAGCCTTCAAGCCTTGAAGCATTCCTGCAACATTCTGGAACTGCGTGTCGTCAATTGAGGAGATGGAGCCTTACAGAGTGCACGAATGCTTCAAGGCTTGAAGGCTTCACTTTCTCACACACACACACTCACTCTCTGTCTCTCACATACACTCTCTTTCACACACTCTCTCTCACACACAGACTCACACACACACACACTCTCTCTCTAACACACACACACTCTGTCTGTCTGTCTGTCTGTCTCTCACTCATTCTCTCTCACATAAACACTACATCTCTCACCCATACACTCTCTCTCAAACATACACACTCCGAGGAAAGGGGGGCATGGAACACGCTGGGGAGGAGAGGGAGGGGGGCATGGAACTCGGAGGGAAGGGGGGCCAAGAACTCTGAGGGGAGGAGAGAGAGGGAGGGAGGAGAGAGAGGGAGAGGGAGTAAAGAGGGAGGGGCCTGCACCTCGGTCGGAAGGGGGGCCTGGAACTTGGAGGGGAGGAGAGGAAGGGAAGGAAGGAGGGGGTCATGGAACTCGGAGCCCCACACACACACACTCACTCTGTGTTTCTCACATACACTCTCTCTCTCACACACACACTCACTCTCACACACACATACACTCTGTCTCTTACACACACTCTCTCTCTGATACAAACACGCACACACTTCTCTCTCTCTCTCACACACACACTCCATCTCTCACACACACTTTTTCTCTCTCAAACATACACACTCCGAGGAAAACCTTGCTAGCGCCCGTTTCATTTGTGTCAGAAACGGGCCTGTTTTACTAGTTAAATATAAAATGCTATAAATATCATCAATTTACAATACAAACTTTCTGTTGTCAAATGCACAAAATGTCTTAAAAAATTTAATGCTATTTTTTTAGGTTAACGACATATGCGAGACACATATTGATATAATACTAAAGGAAATATCAGAGACTATTATGATAATCCTGCCAGAGGATAAGTCTACCAGTGTGGAAAAGATGCTTTCAACAAATGAAGTAAGATGAGTATACCCAGTGGTGTGCTGGTAAATGTTTAACAACAGGCTCTCTCCCCGGTCCCCCTCTGCGCCCCCTGTCCCCCTCTGTGCCCCCCCAAATTTCAGAGCTGACTATAGCCGGGGAGAGAGCCTGGGGGGGGGGGGGTGGCAATGCAGTATCCAGGAAAAAAAAATTAAATGATCCCAGGTTCCAATCTAATTCATGTTTAATGTGGGATAAAATGCCATAAATAAGTAAATAAATATAAACTAAATAAATATAAACTTTTAATGCTGAGCTCCTGATTCTCAAAGTGAACATATTCCAAACACTATAATGAAAATAAAATGATTTTTTTTCTACTTTTGTTGTCTGGTGACTGTTTTTCTGATCATGCTGGCCCAGTATCCGATTCTGCTGCTATCTGTCCTCTTAACTCTGTTTCCAGGGCTTCCTTTCCATTTATTTCTTTCCATTTCTCCTTTCTTCTTCATTTCGGGTCCTCAGCTTCTGCCTATTTTCTTCATCCATGTGCAGTTTTTCTCCTCTCTTCCTTTTCCCTCATCTCATCTCCTTCCTCACTCTTCTCTCCCCTCCATCCATGTCCAGCATTTCTTCTCTCTCCTCTCCTCTCCCTTGCCCTGCATGCACCCATGTCCAGCAGTGACCCTCCTCTCCCCTGCCCTCCTTCCACCCATGCCCAGCAGTGACCCTTCTTTCCCCTGTCCTCCATCCACCCATGTCCAGCAGTGACCCTAATCTCCCCTGCCCTCCATCCATACATGCCCAGCAGTGACCCTTCTCTCCCCTGCCTCCATCCACCCATGCCCAGCAGTGACCCTCCTCTCCCCTGCCTCCATCCACCCATGTCCAGCAGTGACCCTAATCTCCCCTGCCCTCCATCCACCCATGCCCAGCAGTGACCCTTCTTTCCCCTGTCCTCCATCCACCCATGTCCAGCAGTGACCCTAATCTCCCCTGCCCTCCATCCACACATGCCCAGCAGTGACCCTCCTCTCCCCTGCCCTCCATCCACCCATGCCCAGCAGTGACCCTTCTTTCCCCTGTCCTCCATCCACCCATGCCCAGCAGTGACCCTCCTCTCCCCTGCCCTCCATCCACCCATGCCTAGGGACTCCCTTCTCTCCCCTGCCACCCCTCCCGCGTTGTTCGCTAAATAGTAGTAGTAGTAGTAGTTCACCAGCGACTTCTCCTCCCTCCCTCCGGATCCGTCCCTCACCGACCTGACTCTTCTAATTCTTCGGCGGTGCAGACAGTCTTGCCTGCCCGCTATCAGCGCTGACTCTCCCCTGCCGGTTCGTGCTTCAAAATGGCCGCCGAGACTTCAGTAGAAGTCTTGCGAGGCCGCCTCTGGAAGTCTCGGCAGCCATTTTTAAAGCGCAAACCGGCAGGGGAGAGTCAGCGCTGGTAGCGGGCAGGCAAGACTGCCTGCCCCGCCGAAGAATTAGAAGAGTCAGGTGAGGGACCGGATTGGGTGGGCTGGAGGGAGGAGAGCCGGCTCGCAGTGGGAAACAACCGGCTCGCAAGTCGGTACAAAATGTAACAACCGGCTCTTGCGAGCCGGTGCGAGCTGGCTCCAGCACACCACTGAGTATACCTTAGAGTCTGAATTAGTTGACCCATATTATGGAGGCAAGGCTCATGTGGGGGATATACATGTAAAAAATGTAAGTTCTTCTTTGGTTTGGATGGTTCTAATTTTAGAATACAAACTGTTGCTTATTAATTTTGTGCTAAGTAATATAGGGCTCCTTTTACAAAGCGGTGCTACTGATTAGCATTTGCTGAATGTGAAGAAGCCCATGGGAATTGAATGGGCTTCTTTGCATTTAGCAAACCGCTAATTGGTAGCGCCATTTTGTAAAAGGAGTCCATAGTAAATGATGAAAGATAAGACCAAATATGGCCATTCAGGGGCTGATACAGAAAGATACTTGTTTTTAAAGCAGATGGACCCTTAAAATGCATTAAAAAATTGTCCATCTGCTTAAAACATCCAAATGTCTTACCAGCATTCTTTCACCGACCTCATGCCCATCTTGGCGAAAGCAGCTTGCACACCTTGGATTGCAAGAGAGCATTGTCCTACTACATGGAGCAGATAAGGCTCCACAGACAGTCTGTCCAACTTTTTGTTTCTTTTAACCCCAACAAGATGGGGGTCGCCATCAGGAAACGCACCATTTCTAATTGGCTGGCAGATTGCATTTCCTTCACTTAGGCTGACCCTAGAAGGTTATGTCAAGACTCATAATGTCGGAGCCATGGCTGCATCGGTAGCCCACTTGAGGTCAGCCTCCATTGAAGAAATTTGCAAGGTTACAACATGGTTATCAGTCCACACATTCATATCACACTACTGCCTTTGAGCGGGATACCCGATACAACAGCCAGTTTGGGCAGATAGTGTTGCAGAATCTGTTTGGGGTCTAGAATCCAACTCCACCCTCCTAGGCCCATTTTTATTCTTTTCCAGGTTGCACTCTCATTCAAATTGTATATAGTTTCAGGTTAATCTGTGTTATGTCCTCGCCGTTGTGAGGTCCAATTGTATAATATTTGTTGTTTTTAGTGAGCCTGGATGCTAGGGATTCCCCACTTGAGAGAATAAATAAGCCTGCTTGTCCTCGGAGAAAGCGAAGGTACTTACCTGTAGCAGGTGTTCTCCGAGGACAACATGATTTATATTCTCACAATCCCTCTCACCTCCCCTTGGAGTTGTCTCCTTTGTTATTTTTACTTTATTTTTGCTGTGGTATTAAACTGGGGAGACCACATTCTTACAGCGGGTGGGAAGGCGCTCACTCATGTGAGGTGGAGCCTGTCTTGGTTTCCACAAAGCTCTACTTCCTCAGCAATCCTCCAGACCGTTCAAGACGCTTGGGTTATGCACTCCTACCAGCAGAGGGAGACTGAGAACACTAAAACTTCTTATACAAGTAGCCTTAACCAAGGAAACCAAGGTAGATCCCTTGGTTAAGGGGATTCGGACAGCCTCCTGTTCCTTTCCCATGAATTCAGACATTAGAGACATGGTTTTTCAGGAATGGTCTGTGCCGGAGCCTGTGCAGACCTTCTCAGTCTCAGCAGAGGGTAGAAGTGTGCAGCCTGTGCAGTGTACTCAGTCAGGTAGGCCCGTTTGGGATTTCTAGGTTGGGTTGTAAATGTTAGAGAACCCACACTTGGATGTCTATTACAGGGTGTAAGTCCTAAGGGGCTTCTTATTCCCTGTGGGGTGTCACACCCGGATGGCCGGGTCCCTCCCCCTGTGCTCTTCCTCTGGAGGACTGCTTGACCTCGGCTACAGACCTCATTCTATACCCTTGAGGCGTTTAGGCATCAGCAACGAGGTTTAAAAATAAATAATTAAACGTTTTTAAAAGGTGGCTATTTTGGCCGTTCTTGTGGCAGTCCAGAGATAAAACGTCTTCAAGGGCATTCTTGCCTTAGGCGGTTTTGCCTATTAGTCTGTCAGAGCACAAAGCAAGTGTTTGTTTTTATTGTGTTCGCAGCCATTATGTCTAAGCCGGCGAGGTGTCAGTTTTGTGCGAAACGCGGCATTGAAGTGAAAGGTGGCCAATGTAAATTTTGTGGGGAGCCTACATTGTCAGCGCTCTTGCCCCCGTGCTTTCCCCTGAGTCGGCAGAGGTGTTGGGCGGCGATTTGACCCCACATTCTGGGCCGGCAACGGCGGGGCCGGTTTTGGCGGGAAACGCGGCCATTTTGGCTGTGCGTCTCAGGTCGGCCTCCCGAAGGAGCTGTTTTTGACGGGAAGCGCAGCCCTTTTGGCTGCACATTCCGTATCGGCACCGGGGGACCCGTGTGTGGCTGGAATTGCGCCTAGTTTAGCCGCGGATCACACGATGGACCTGCCGCCACGGGAGCGAGGCTGTCCGTCGCGGAGACTGCGGGAATTGTTGTTGGGGCTTCAGCAGCGTCGGGGGGGGGGGGGGGTCTGTTTTCCCACCTGAGTTTGTTTGGTCTCTGCATAATGCCTGGAGAGCTGGCCCCTTTCAGGCTGTTTTTATTCCCCAGAGGCTGCTAGCTCAGTGGGAGTTAAGCGCCCGCGGGTGGATATTTCGGAGCCTATGGAGATACTTCCTCTGCCTGGGTCGGAGGTTTGGAGTGACCCAGGAGAGGAGGATCTCTTAGATGAGTCTGAGGATCAGGATGGGCTAAGGCCTGGGGAAGATTCTTCAGTGGTTCGCATTTTTCATAAGGAGGAGTTGTTAGAGCTCATTGATCAGGTGATCTCTACTTTGAAGTTTGCTCCGGCGGCCACTCCCTCTGAGGAGGGACCCCAGGTAGATCCCTTGGTTAAGGGGATTCGGACAGCCTCCCGTTCCTTTCCCATGAATTCAGACATTAGAGTCATGGTTTTTCAGGAATGGTCTGTGCCGGAGGCTGCTTGTAAGGTGTCTAGGGCTATGGCGCGTCTGTATCCCTTGCCTCCAGAAAATTTGGCCCTGCTGAAACCACCTACTGTGGATGCGGTGGTTACGGCGGTTACTAAGGCTACGGCCATTCCAGTGGATGGCGGTACAGCCTTACGGGATCCTCAGGATAGGAAGCTAGAGTCCTTTCTGAAGCGCAGCTTTGATTTGTCGGCTTTGGCCTTGCAAGCCTCTGTGTGTGGGGGCTTGGTAGCCAGAGCTTGTTTCCGTTGGGCGGAGAAGCTCTTGGATGAGCCTGCCTTAGATAGGACTGGTTTCGTTCAGGAGCTGGCCAAATTGGAGATGTGGTCTTTGTTTTTGGCGGACACCCTTTATGATTTGCTAAGGGCTTCGGCTAAGAATATGGCTCTGGCGGTGACGGCTCACAGGGTTCTTTGGCTTAGGGGCTGGGTGGCAGATGCGGCCTCTAAAGCAAAGTTGTGTTCTCTACCTTTCAAAGGTTCTATGTTTTTTGGAGAGGACTTGGATAAACTGATGAGTGGTCTTGGGGATACCAAGGTCTCACGGTTGCCGGAGTTATGGCCTAAGTCGGCTAGTCGAGGGGGTTCGGCTAGAGGTCGGTTTAAGGACGCAAAGTGGTACAGGCCGGGCAGATTTGTATCTCCTTTTAAAAGCCGGTTTTTCCAGCGGACGCAGTCCTTTCGAGGGGTTCGTCGAGGAGGTCGGGACTCCTCCGGAGGTGCCGGAATTGGTAATAAGGCCTCCTTATAAAGGTGTGCGGGTCCAGCCTCAGACGAAGTCGCGCCCCGACCTTCACCAGAGGCTGGACCCGCACACCTTCATAAGGAGTTTTGTCAGGGGTGGACCCAAATTACTTCAGATCAGTGGGTGCTGGAGGTAGTTCACGGCGGTTATGCGCTTGAGTTCGAGCACCCGCTGCCGGATCTGTTTCTTCCCTTTCCTTGTCACTCTCGAGTCACGTTAAAGGCTATTCAAGGGTACTAACATAGGTTCTGTGGCTGTAACAAAGAAATATATTAGTTTACCATGGGGTACACAGAAATGAGATGCAAAGCAGTAAAGACTGCAAGCTGCATTATTGTAGGAAAAAAACCCCAGAAAAACTTGAGGTTATTTTACCATCCTAGAAACATTAGGTTGTAAAGCCATGGCCCAATGCTTCTGAGCTGTGTATTAAAGGGGCCACAAAGAGATAGTGATGCCACCTATGGCCACAACCCCTAATCACAAACCCCCAACTGGAGTTCTCCCATATCTGAGCCCCCTCCCTGAAACCCTCTAAATCAAAGTCCCCCAGAAGTCCCACCTGACCTGGAAGCTCCCCTTCTACTGATAACCTTCCTACCAGAAAGCTTGCACAATTCAAAGGGCTCCCTTATCCAGGAGCCCCCCCCCCCCCCAGTCAGCCAACATGCCCCCCTTCTGGGAAGCCTTTGGGGCCTACCATTAAGATCCTGGGATCCTAATGGGGTTGAGCAGGAGCAATAAGGGCCTATACAAAGGCTTTTTGCTTTGGTAGTACTGCAAGGCTGCCATTTTGAATCTGGAGCCTCATTAGCAGGAATGAATGGCTATTGCTCCGGCCCTCTGTATCCTGGTGGCTCCGGCCACCAGGGATTTTAAAGGTAGGCCTGGGGGAGGGGATCTACAGTGGGTGGGTTTCTACATTGGTAGGAACAATGCTTGGGGGGAGGAAGGGGCCAATAGGACTCTTCAGGTCACCACCTGAAGATATTTGAGCAATAGCCAATATTCAGTACCAGTTCTGGATAGCTAATTGGGCAAAGATAGGACAGCATTTTGTGCTGCCCAGTTAGCTATTCAGTGCTGGTGTCCAGATATTGCTAGTGTCTGAATAAGTGGTGGCTCCATACAGTCTGTGCCCCAGCACTACCTGAATAGTGTGGTGTGGTCAATGCTGATGTTCAGTGGCATTAACTGGTTAAGTACCACTGAATATCAGTGGCTATCCATGCACAAGTGATTTAACAGGGCAGGAATCTGTTCTGCCCAATTGAATCACTTTGAATATCCACTCCAGTGTGGCTTGGGAGTATCAAGCAAGCAGGAGGAAATAGATCCATGGGTCAGTTTTGGCTCACAATCTTAGGTGTCATGTTGTGTGTTAATATGTGGCCCTTTCTTTACTTACCCAAGGTAATAGCATGGAGAGAATGCACTATTAGCTCCGAAATGTAACACAGAGGCCATGTGCTAACTGTGTGCCCTGTGCGTTAAATGCAGGGCAGAGTCAGGGCATGATCCTGCATTTTAGGCAAGGGCCTTGCACTTATTGCACATTAAGTTTTGCTTTTAATATGCAGTAAGCACAAAACTTACCACATTTTAGTAAAAGGCCCCTCAGTAGTACTGTCAAGTTAACTAACCACTCTTGCTGTTTATGTTTAACAGAGTTACACCAAAGAATTAGCAGAAACAATGAACCACAAAAGTATGCTAATAGAAGAAGCAGTAAAGGAACTAACGAGCATATTTGACACTATTTATGATGCTAAGGATGCTAGAAAAATTAAGAAACATTATATATCAACAGGTATTCATGATATTTTATCATTAGAAAAATATTTTGTAATGTTAAAAGTTGTTGTTCTTTTACTTGTTATAAAAGGTCAACAGAAGGAATATATTTATACAGAGGAAGTGGGTAAAGATGACCGCATGAAAGAGAAGCATCATCCACTGGTTGATGTGCACTATTTTAAAAGTACACATAGGTGCAAAATGAATATTCTTTTTTACCATGAAATTGTTTTCTTATGTTAGAAGGCTCACCTTCATTCTCCACTTCATTATTTGACGTAACCATTGTGAGGAATATGAGGATGAGAGGGAGAATGAAGGCACATAGAGGAATGAGGGACTTCAATCCTCAACTATCCCCCAGAGGAGGTCAGGAGCAGGGCAAGAGAAGGGAGTTGGAAAAACCTGTCCCAGAGAGCCAGGATGAGGGAAGGAGTTCTGAACCTGCCCAATCAAGCAAATGGAGAGCAGCTGAGCAATGTATGTGGGGAGGAACCTATGGACTGGCAAGGGGAAGAAAAGGAGGAAGAACTAGAGCAAGAGGAGCCGATGGATATTGCTGCTCTGACTAAACTGGAAAGAAAGGAGGTGAAACAGCAGAGGGCTGCTTGGGAGGAGAGCCTGGTAGAAGAAGGGAAAAGGTGGCTATCCCACGAGGGGACCTGAGAGAACAGGTTTACCATGGAAGGGTCATGCGGGTGGTGGTCAGGGTATAATGTTGGCTTGGTTGGGGAGGGATCCTTGCCACTCTCCCTAGGATGATTTCTTTTGAAAGGGAGAGAGGAGGAGTGGTGATTTTTGGCATAACTGCTTACATGAACTCCTGGGGGGGGGGGGGGGGTTGAACCCCTTCTGGAGCTACCGTGTTTGGAGAATTACTTTGCATACTTGCTATACATGAACTGCTGGGAATTGGAACCCTTTTTGAGCTATTGTGTTTGGAGAATTACTTTGCATACCTGCTATACATGAACTGCTGGGAGTTGGAACCCTTTTTGAGCACTGTGTTTGGAGAATTACTTTACATAACTGCTATACATGGACTGCTGGGAGTTTGAGCCCTTTTTGAGCTACTTTGTTTGAAGAATTACTTTACATAACTGCTTTATATGAACTACTGAGATTTTGGAACCTTTTGGTTTATTTTGTTTTGTTTTGAATACTATGCGGTTGAACTGTTGTGCTTCTTGAGACATTCTGTGGTAGGAACCACCTTTGGAGGAGCAGTTGACACAAAAGTATTACAATAAAGTATAATGATCTGACCTTGTGGATTGCCGTGTGCTCTTTACAGCACACAGCTCAGCTAAAGGGCCGAGGGACTCAAGAGTCTCCTGGTGCAGGAGACTTTTCCAAGAGTCTCCCGGTGGTGGAGGCTTTACACCATGTTAAGAAAGCTTATAGCATTTAACTTTTTCCTGCTTCTTGCCAGTTCTCTAGAATACCCTGCTTGCTGAAAACAGATTTTAAAATTATTTATCCCACTTTAAAAAGAATAGTTAAAGTCTGCTATTTAAGCAGGTCTGTTGGTGATAACCCAAACAACTTTGAGAGAACCAATTTTGAGAGAACGACCCGCGTTGCTGGTTGGCCAGTGGTGTCATGGACAGTATATCTGGAGGATTTATGGACTGGGAGCAGCCAGATGGCATTCCAAGATGTTAATCCTGCTGGGACAGCCATTTATGCAGAGGTAAAAGCAGCCATCTTGGAGAGGGTGGGCTACACCTCAGAGACCTATCAACAGCAATTCTGGAAGGGTTCCCTGCAAGTTAAAGAAAACTCCTGGAGTTTCTTCTACTGACCCAAGGAGGTCGTCTGGAGATGGCTGCAACTGGAAGCAAAAACAGGCCTGGAGATTGCAAGAGTCATCCTCCTGAGCAGTTCCTTGAAGGTTTACCATTGCCTATGAAGCAGTGGGTGTGGCAGCACCCCAGACTGACCACAGAGAGTGTGTTAGAAGCAGCCAAAGCCTTCTACTAGGCACAGCCAGATTCTGAACCCTATAAAGAGAAGAAGCAACTTGGAAGTCCTGGAATGAAAACTGGAGCAGACAATTTAAGGGATCAGAAACCACCGTCTGGGCTGGGGTTTCCAAGGAAGTGGGTCAGAGCGTGGGAAGCCCTCATCCCCACGAACATACCGTGGGCCCTTACACTGGTCGCAGGAACCATACTCCCCCACTTGTTTCTGGTGTGGGGGAAGAGATCATATAGCAAGAGACTGCCCAGATATAGTGGAAGAGGCTATTGATGTGAATTTGATAGTCCTTCATGACTGCAATTTTGTGAAAGCTGCCTCTCCAGGGAATAGAAACTGTGTACTACAAATGGAACTAGGACACTAGGACATGTGGCAGTGTCAAGACTCTTGTATGGGACAGAGAAAATACTTGTATATAATGTGTACAGCGCTGCATACATCTAGTAGCGCTATAGAACTGATAATAGTAGTAGGGTTTGCTGAGAAAGCAGAACCGCTAACTCGCCTCCTGCAGAAGAAGGCCCTCCAGAAGATACACTGAAGAGTTGGATATGGCCTTCCAAACTCTGAAGAGGGCTGTTTGTTCAGTGCTGGTGCTGGTCAGCTCAGATTTTAACCGGCCCTTTATTGTAAAGACTGTTGCGTCACAAGTTGTGCATGGGGCCGTTGTGGCCCAGGAAGTCAATGGGGAAGACCACCCAGTGGCGTACATTAGCCGGAAGCTGTTTCTGAGAGAGAAGAACTATGCGGTGATTGAGAAAGGAGGCTCTCGCAGTCAAATGGGCCATGGAGACATTCCAGTACTATCTATTGGGCCAAAATTTCCTGCTGGACACTGACCATCAACCCCTTCAGTAGGTGGCTCGACATAAAGATTTGAATGCACGTGTCATGCACTGGTTCCTAATCTTTCAATCTTTTAGCTATCGGGTGAAGCATCGGGCGGGCTGAGAGCATGCAAATGCGGACTTTTTGTCCTGAGAAGTGGACCCTGAAATGGCAGGCGCTCAACTGGATATGGTGGAGCTGAGGGGGAGGGTATGTGAGGGGGTTTGTAGAACACTGCCCCTCAGCCTCAAGAAAAGTTCCTATCTAACTGGCCTAGGCCACCTTAAGAGCATTGGTCCCACCCCGGGAGGAAGTGAACCAGGAGGGGCAGATTTTAATACCTGGGAGTTTAAAAGTTAGGGCAGGGTGAAATTGTGGAGGCCCATGGAATGGAAGAACTGAAGCCCAAGTTTATACCTTTACAGAATATGTTTAACTGCTGTGACCTGGCTCAGTCTATCTGCCAAGCTGTTGTCTTTCTCTGCCAGATATGTGACCCTCAGTATTACTGCATGGTTGGAGGCCCACAGCTACATCATGATGCTTCCTGAGACAAGAGGTATGATCATGTTCCTCCCTGCTTGTTGTTTACTCCAAATGGCCCTCAGCTCCAGGAGATAGACATGTAACTTAGTCTATTGGGCAGACCAATGACCTTGAATGTGAAGCCCATCAACATGAGCCCCCCAGCCAAGGTTGGTTGAATCTGTTGTCAGTGTCTTGTGAGGAGGAGGACTTTGGAATAGGAGTCCATGTAACGTTTGTGAGCCCTTGGCCCAGAAGTGGCTGGGTGAGGATCACTCTACCACCTCTGGGTAGACAGAGTCCCATCCAAGTCAAGAGTATCCCAAAGAACTGGACCGCATTGCAAGTGGAGGTGAACGAAGGTAGCTTTATTGGCAGCAAAAGGAACACAAGGAAAGGGCAAACAAAACGGCACAGAAAAAACCAGCAGCCTATCTGCACATCCTAACACTAGCTAAAGCAAAGCAAAACATCAGGCATACAATAATGGCAAATAGGAGAACAGTCTAGCAGAACTGTAAAAGCAAACACAAGAACACTAGAAGCTAAATAAAGGCGCACCCCGGTAGGACAATGGAAAGTAAAGGACACTTAGCTGGAAGTGGTAAGACCCAGGGCCGCCGAGAGGGGGGGCAGGGGGGACAAAATTCCCCTGGCCTGGGCCTTCAAGGGGGGCCCAGTGCCACAGTCCCTGGTCTCACCCGCCCGCCCTCGGCTCCGTCGACAGCCCCTTGCTGTCCGCCACCGGGCCCCCTGCATTCAAATTGGCAGCACTCACCTCCATTTAAAAGCGCAGCGGGGGATCGCCTCCCTTCGGGCCTTCCCTCCCTGTGTCCCGCCCTCGTCTGATGTAAGTTCCTGTTTCCGCGAGGGCGGGACACAGGGAGGAAAGGCCCGAAGGGAGGCGATCTGCCACTGCACTTTCACAGATCACACGGTGAGTGCTGCCAATTTGAATGCAGGGGTTCCTGTTGGGGATGGAGCGGGGTTGTCGACGGGTCTGGGGGTGGGAGGGTGGAGACCAAGGACTGGGGCACCGGCAGCCTGAGTAGCGATTAGGGGCAATGGCGGTTGCCTCGGGGGGGGGGGGGCGGCAGTGGCGGGGCCCCAGGTGCGGCTTTGCCCCGGGCCCGGCTCAGTCTCTCGCCGGCCCTGGTAAGACGGCTGGCGGTCAGATAAAAGTTCATTCTGTCAGGACAGGTGGATGTGAAGCGTCTGTTCACGCTTTCCAAAAATACTAGGACTAGGGGGCATGCGATGAAACTACAGTGTAGTAAATTTAAGACAAATCGGAGAAAATTTTTCTTCACCCAACGTGTGGTTAAACTCTGGAATTCGTTGCCGGAGAAAGTGGTGAAGGCGGTTAGCTTAGCAGAGTTTAAAAAAAGGTTGGACGGATTCCTAAAGGACAAGTCCATAAACCGCTACTAAACGGACTTGGAAAAATCCAAATTTCCAGGAATAACATGTATAGAATGTTTGCACGTTTGGGAAGCTTGCCAGGTGCCCTTGGCCTGGATTGGCTGCTGTCGTGGACAGGATGCTGGGCTCGATGGACCCTTGGTCTTTTCCCAGTATGGCATTACTTATGTACTTATGACTCCCATGTAAGCCGCGGGCCCTCCGCGGCAAGCTCTCTCGGAAGCAAAAGATGAGCAGCAGCAAAGCAAAGGAACAAAAAATAGTCTCTTGAAGACCTGCACCTCAGGTAGGGAACTTGAACAGACCACTCCACTCGCTGGAGGCAGACACTGAGGCGCCCAAGCCGAATACTCCCAGTGCAAGCAAGGTTTAAGCAAGCAATGCTCCCAGGGCAAAAAGGTCAATAACAATCTCTGAAGCGCCTGAGCCGAATGCTCCCAGGGCAAACAAGGTTTAAAAAAGCAATGGCCGAGCCAATGCTCCCAAGGCAAACAAGGGTTAAGCAAGCAATGCCCGAGCCAAGGCTCCCAGGGCAAAAGGACACACACAGGCACAGCGCAGCAAACAGGAACCAGGAACAGCCCACGCAGATCCTTCTGCACTCCAAGCACAGCCACCCCATCCAGAGATACTTCGAGACAACCACAGCCTCAGTACCTACAGCACTCCTCGTCGTCCCAGCACTCACAGACCCAAAACAGCACAGAGCCTACTCACTGAAACCAGTGACCAAGGACTCACTGCGGACGACTGGAATCTCAGCTGAAGTACAAGAAGCTCTCTGGACTCCAAGGCTTGGAAGCAGGCTATCCTGGAACAGGGCAAGAGGGTCAAAGCTGCAGCAAAGGGAGACAACAGTTGGAACTAGCAGAGCCTCAGGCAGACCTGAGCTCAATCAGCTATAATTGCCAGAAAACTCAGTGCACGCAGGGGCCAGTTTAAGAAGGGTTCAGCACTGATGACATCACCAGCTTGGCATCCACCACTCTACAGTGACCCCACAGGTCACTGACTAGAACTGCAGGTAAATCTAATGGGTCTAGATGGAGCAAAGCACTGAGAAACAAGGCACAGATGACGACAACTGTGACAGTCCATGATCAAATTGGACCAAATTGTTCACCACGAGTGAATTTCAGTTGCTCAATGGGGAGGAGATAGGGCATTGGGTAGTTGACTGCGAATCCTTGTATTGACTGCGAATTTGCATTGATTCTTGAACACCTTCCTTTGATGTGCTCTTCATCAGCCAATCATCCAGCTAGGGAAACATATGCACTCCCAGTCTGTGAAGCGACACTATGACTACTGAGAGGCATTTTGTGAAGATTCTGCTCAAAATCTGACATTCATCCTATGACTGGGACATATTTGTATGTGGGTGCAGGCATCCTTTAAGTCCAGAGACCATAACCGGTCATTTGCCTGAATCACAGGTAGCAGGGTACCCAGGGAGACCATCCTGAACTTTTACTTAACCTTAGGTCTAAGATGGGGCAAAATCCTCTTATCTTTTTGGGCACAAGGAAGTACTTGGAATAGAATCCCTTCCCTTTTCCCCCTGGTGGTACAGTTTCGACCGCTTAGGCCTACAGAAGAAAAGAGAGTTCCTCTGTGAGCTGGTGTTGAGAGCTGAACTTTGATGTTTTTGGTGAGCAGTTTGGAAGGAGTTCTTACCAATGCATGGCATAACCCTCTCCCCCAGACTATTTGGAGAACCCACCAGTCTGAGGTTACAAGGACCTTTCTTGAAAAAATTCAGCCTCCCTTCTACTGGTAAGCCATCTGAAACAGTCACTTTTACAGTGGCTGTGCTCTCCAGTAGGCAGTCAAAAACTCATCCCCTGCTTTGACTGGGGAACTGGCTAGGGCATTTGGGCCTGCTGCTGCTGAGGATGGGAGTGGGGGCCCTGGGATTGCTGGGTAGAACAGGCAGAAAGATTGAGTGGAGGAGTGGCCTAGTGGTTAGGGTGGTGGACTTTGGTCCTGGGGAACTGAGGAACTGAGTTCGATTCCCACTTCAGGCACAGGCAGCTCCTTGTGACTCTGGGCAAGTCACTTAACCCTCCATTGCCCCATGTAAGCCACATTGAGCCTGCCATGAGTGGGAAAGCGCGGGGTACAAATGTAACAAAAAAAAAAACTACTCCTTTCAGAGGGTCTCCTCTGACTATCATCCATAAACCTCCAGGAAGTGGAAGCCTAAGAAGGACAAGGACTTGATGGTATCAGCATGTTTGTTGATAAGGTCAGCAACTTCCTCCACCTTGTTCCTAAAAAGATTCTCTCCTTGGCAAGGAAGACTGTGGTTCTATGTGTCCTACTGTCCTTGGAGAACACCTGCAACAGATGAATTCTATCTTGCTATCTTTGGGATTCTACCATGTACTTGTGACCTGGATTGACCAATGTTGAAAGCAGGATATTGGGCTAGATCAGGTTAGTTCAACCTACGGCCTGTGAGCCAAAACCTGACCCACCAAGAGCTTTTACCTGGCCCTCAGAATTTCAGTGGGATTCCTGCTTCCCCTGCTGCGACTTGGCTTTCTGCAAGCTTGAGCCGTGTGGTGCCAGACGTTCAGGATGATCTGGCGGTTTCAATCCCACTGAGTTTCTGTTGGTGAAGCCAGGTGAGGGGAAAGAGACTGGGTGAAGCCTGGAGAGGGGACATGAGAAAGATTGAAGGAGATAGAGTGAAGGCTGGGGGGATGGGACATGAGAGAAAGTTTGGCCAATTCTAAACTGATTTTTTCAGTGAAACAGCCCAACTACCTGTAATAGCACAACTTGAGCTTCCCTAACTCCATTTACTTATTTTTTAATTTTTTTTTTTTTTACCACTGTCAGAGACTCAATCAGTAGAACAGAAGCTGAGCAAACCTACATGCTGGGGGGGGGGGGGGGGGGAGAGGGTACATGAGATAGAGAGACACTGAGTGAAGGCTGGGGGTGCATGAACGAGAGAGAGAGAGAGGGTAAAGGCTGGGGGGAGATTGCAAATTAATACTGTCAAGTACTGAGCATGATGTAAATAGGTGAGGGGAAAGAGACTGGGTGAAGCCTGGAGAGGGGACATGAGAAAGATTGAAGGAGATAGAGTGAAGGCTGGGGGGATGGGACATGAGAGAAAGTTTGGCCAATTCTAAACTGATTTTTTCAGTGAAACAGCCCAACTACCTGTAATAGCACAACTTGAGCTTCCCTAACTCCATTTACTTATTTTTTAATTTTTTTTTTTTTACCACTGTCAGAGACTCAATCAGTAGAACAGAAGCTGAGCAAACCTACATGCTGGGGGGGGGGGGGGGGGGGGGGGGGAGAGAGGGTACATGAGATAGAGAGACACTGAGTGAAGGCTGGGGGTGCATGAAAGAGAGAGAGAGAGAGGGTAAAGGCTGGGGGGAGATTGCAAATTAATACTGTCAAGTACTGAGCATGATGTAAATAGGAACAACAAACATAGTTTGAAATGTCTATATGCGAATACCAGAAGCCTAAGAAATAAGATGGGAGATTTAGAATATATTGCAGTAAATGAAAAATGAGATATAATCGGCATCTCTGAGAGTTGGTGGAAGGAGGATAACCAGTGGGACACTGACATACCGGGGTACAAATTATATCATTTGTACCCCGAATTGGTGGAGGAGTAGTATTGTATATTAAGAAGAGAATTGAATCAAATAGATTGAAAATTCTGCAGGAAACAAAACACATCTTGGAATCACTAAGGATTGAAATTCCATATGTAAAGGGGAAATGGATAGTGATAGTGTACTACCGTCCATCTGGCCAAGATGAACAGACAGATGCAGAACTTGTGGAGCTATTGTTAGCAATATGTAATTTATCTTTAAAATCGAGCATGGTACCGGAAGATTGGAGGGTGGCCAAAGTAACGCCGATTTTTAAAAAAAGGTTCCAGGGAAGATCCAGGAAATTATTGACTGGTGAGTCTGACGTTGGTGCCAGGCAAAATAGTAGAGTCTATTATAAACATGGGCTGATGAGACAAAGTCAGCATGGATTTAGTGAAGGGAAGTCTTGCCTCACCAATCTACTGCGTTTTTTTGAGGGGGTGAACATACATGTGGACAATGGGGAGCTGGTGGATATTGCGTATCTGGATTTTCAAAAGGCGTTTGAGAAAGTGCCTCATGAAAGACTCCAGAGGAAACTGGAGAGTCATGGGATCAGAGGTAGGGTATTACTAAGGATTAAGAGCTGGTTGAAGGATAGGAAGCAGAGAGTAAGATTGAATGGTCAGTATTCTCAATGGAGAAGGCTAGTTAGTGGGGTCCTTCAGGGGTCTGTGCTGGGACCGCTGCATTTTAACATATTTATAAATGACCTAGAGATGGGAGTAACTAGTGAGGTAATTAAATTCACAGATGACACAAAGTTATTAGGGGTCATCAAGTCGCAGGAGGAGTGTGAAAGATTACAGGAGGACCTCACGAGACTGGGGGATTGGGTGTCCAAGTGGCAGATGAAGTTCAATGTTGACAAGTTCAAAGTGATGCATGTGGGTAAGAGGAACCCGAATTACAGCTATGTCATGCAAGGTTCTGCGTTAGGAGTCACAGACCTAGAAAGGAATCTGGGAGTCATCGTTGATAAGACGTTGAAAACGTCTGCTCAGTGTGCTGCGGCGGATAAGAAAGCGCACAGAATGTTGAGTATTATTAGGAAAGGGATGGAAAACAAACACAAGGATGTTATAATGCTGTTGTATCGCTCCATGGTGTGACCGCATCTCGAATATTGTGTCAAATTCTGGTCGCCGCATCTCAAAAAAGATATAAAGGAATTGGAGAAGGTGCAGAGAAGGGCAACGAAAATGATAAAAGGGATGGAACGACTTCCCTATGAGGAAAGGCTGAGACGGTTAGGGCTCTTCAACTTGGAGAAAAGGCGGCTGAGGGGTGATATGATAGAAGTCTACAAGATAATGAGCGGAGTAGAGCGAACAGATGTGAAGCATTTGTTTACACTTTCAAACAATAATAGTACCAGGGGACACAAGATTAAGCTAGAACATGGTAGATTTAAAACAAATAGGAGAACGTTTTTCTTGACTCAGCATGTAGTTGGACTCTGGAACTCGTTGCCGGAGAATGTAGTGACAGCAGCTGGCCTTATGGAGTTTAAGGGGGGTTTGGACAGATTCCTGAAGGAAAAGTCCATTGAACATTATTTTTTTTTTTTTTGGGGGGGGGGGGGACGTTGCCGGGTTCTTGAAGCCTGGATTGGCTGCTGTTGGAGACAGGATGCTGGGCTTGATGGACCCTTGGTCTTTTCCCAGTATGGCGGTGCTTATGTGTTTATGTTAAAGGAAATAAGGGAAGCAAACAAACTGGGCAACACAATAATAATGGGTGATTTTAATTACCCCAATATTGACTGGGTAAATGTAACATCAGGGCACGCTAGGGAGGTAAAATTCCTTGACGAAATCAAGGACTGCTTTATGGAGCAGCTGGTACAGGAGCCGACGAGAGAAGGAAAAATTCTAGACCTAGTCCTTAGTGGAGTGCATGATCTGGTGTGGGAGGTAATGGTGCTGGGGCCGCTTGATAACAGTGATCATAATATGATCGGATTTGATATTAGCTTTGAAGTAAGTATACATAGGAAATCAAATATGTTAGCATTTAACTTTAAAAAAGGAGACTATGATAAAATGAGAAGAATGGTGAAAAAAACGTAGAGGAGCGGCTGCGATGGTCAAAAATTTACATCAGGTGTGGATGCTGTTCAAAAACACTATCCTGGAAGCCCAGGCCCAATATATTCCGCGTATTAAAAAAGGAGGATGGAAGACCGAACTACAGCCAGCATGGTTAAAAAATGAGGTGAAGGAAGCTATTAGAGCTAAAAGAAAATCTTTCAGAAAATGGAAGAAGAAACCGACTGAAAATAATAAGAAACAGCATAAGGAATGTTAAGTCAAAATCAAAGCGCTGATAAGGAAGGCTAAGAGGGACTTCGAAAAAAAGATTGTGTTGGAGACAAAAACACATAGTAAAGATTTTTTAGGTATATTAAAAGCAGGAAGCCTGCAATAGACTTGGTTGGACCGCTAGATGAACGAGAAGTAAAAGGGGTGATCAGGGAAGACAAAACCATAGCGGAGAGATTAAATGAATTCTTTGCTTCTGTCTTCACCAAGGAAGATTTGGGTGAGATAACGGTGCCAGAAATGGTATTTGAAGCTGACGAGTCGAAGAAACTGAATGAATTCTCTATAAACCTGGAGGATGTAATGGGGCAGTTCTTCAAATTGAAGAGTAGCAAATTTCCTTGACTGGATGGTATTCATCCCAGAGTACTGATAGAACTGAAAAATGAACTTGTGGAGCTATTGTTAGTAATATATAATTTATTTTTAAAATCGAGCGTGGTACCGGAAGATTGGAGGGTGGCCAATGTAATGTCAATTTTTTAAAAAAAGGTTCCAGGGGAGGTCTGGGAAATTATAGACTGGTGAGTCTGATGTTGGTGCCGGGCAAAATGGTAGAGTCTATTATAAAGAACAAAATTACAGAGCATATTCAAAAGCATGGATTAATGAGACAAAGTCAACATGGATTTAGTGAAGGGAAATCTTGCCTCACCAATCTACCACATTTCTTTGAAGGGGTGAACAAACATGTGGATAAAGGTGAGCCGGTTGATATTGTGTATCTGAATTTTCAAGAAGGCGTTTGACAAAGTATTCATGAAAGACTCCAGAGGAAATTGGAGAGTCATGGGATAGGAATTAGTGTTCTACTGTAGATTAAAAACTGGTTAAAAGATAGAAAACAGAGAGTAGGGTTAAATGGTCAGTATTCTCAATGGAGAAGGGTAGTAGTGGGGTTCCTTAGGGCTCTGTGCTGGGACCGCTGCTTTTTTAACATATTTATAAATGACCTAGAGATGGGAGTAACTAGTGAGGTAATTGCAGCACAATTCCACAAGACTGTACTAACATTGATTCCTTTCTCGACGAATTGGACCCCTATGGAGTTGAAATTCATGGACAAACTTCACCCTCCTTACCACGAAAGAAGTCTCTGTGGCACTCACCAAACTTTCCAAATTCCACTGCCATCTCGACCCATGCCCCAACTACGTAATGAAAAATGCCCCAGAACGCTTTATCATAGATCTTACCTCCCACCTAAACCTTCTGCTACAGCAAGGTTCATTCCCTACTGAACATGGCAAGATACTGCTTACACCAATACCGAAAAATCCTAAGAAACCAGCGAGCGATGTCACCAACTACCGCCCCATCACCTCCATTCCTCTACTAATTAAATTGATGGAAAACAGGGTGACCTCTCAAATCAACGATTACATACAAAAATTCTCCATTCTACATGAGCCACAATCAGGATTCCGTCCAGCCCACAGCACAGAAACTGTCCTACTCACCCTAATATCCAAATTCAGACAAGAAATTGCATTTGGAAACATCATCCTCCTTCTACAATTCGACTTCTCCAGTGCATTTGACATGGTAGATCACAAAATACTAACCAAATTATTGGACAAACTTGGAATCGGCGGTAACATTATTAACTGGATAAAAGGATTCATCACCTCAAGATCCTATCAAATTAAATTACCTACTGATATCTCATCCCCCTGGTCACCTATCTGCGGAGTACCTCAAGGATCCCCTTTATCGCCGATACTCTTCAATCTAATGATGATCCCACTAGCCAAAGCCCTATTCTGACATGGTCTAAACCTTTTCATTTATGCTGATGACGTTACTATATTCATTCCCTTTAAATCAAACCTAACAGAAATCTCTGATAGACTATCCATGGGCATGAACATCTTAACCTCCTGGGCCAACACCTAAACATAGTAACATAGTAGATGACGGCAGAAAAAGACCTGTACGGTCCATCCATTCAGCCCAACAAGACAAACATATGTGTATACCTTACCTTGATTTGTACCTGACTTATTCAGGGCACAGACCGTAGAAGTCTGCCCAGCAGTACTTCCCGCCTCCCAACCACCAGTCCCGCCTCCCATCACCGGCTCTGGCACAGACTGTATAAGTCTGCCCTCCACTATCCTCGCCTCCCAACCACCAACCTCTCTTCCCCCACCTGCTCCGCCACCCAATTTTGGCTAAGCTTCTGAGGATCCATTCCTTCTGCAAAGGATTCTTTTGTGCATATCCCATGTATGTTTGAATTCCGTTACCGTTTTCATCTCCACCACCTCCCGCGGGAGGGCATTCCAAGCATCCACCACCCTCTCTGTGAAAAAATACTTCATGACATCTTTCTTGAGGCTGCCCCCCCTTCAACCTCATTTCATGTCCTCTCGTTCTACCGCTTCCCATCTCCGGAAAAGATTTGTTTGCGGATTAATACCTTTCAAATATTTGACCGTCTGTATCATATCACCCCTGTTCCTCCTTTCCTCCAAGGTATACATGTTCAGGTCAGCAAGTCTCTCTTCATACGTCTTGGAATGCAAATCCCGTACCATTCTCGTAGCTTTTCTTTGCACCGCTTCCATTTTTTTAACATCCTTCGCATGGTACGGCCTCCAAAACTGAACACAATACTCCAGGTGGGGCCTGACCAACGACTTGTACAGGGGCATCAACACCCCCTTTCTTCTGCTGATCACACCTCTCTCTATACAGCCTAGCAACCTTCTCGCTAAGGCCACCACCTTGTCACACTGTTTCGTCGCCTTCAGATCCTCAGATACTATCACCCCAAGATCCCTCTCCCCCTCAGTACATATCAGACTCTCCCTGCCTAACACATAAGTCTCTCTTGGGTTTCTACTCCCTAAGTGCATCACTTTGCATTTCTTCGCATTGAATTTTAATTGCCAAACCTTAGACCATTTTTCTAGCTTCCTCAGATCCTTTTTCACGCTTTCCACTCCCTCCCGGGTGTCCACTCTGTTGCAAACCTTAGTATCATCCGCAAATAGGCAAACTTTACCTTCTAACCCTATGGCAATGTCACTCACAAATATATTGAACAGAATGGGCCCCAGCACCGATCCCTGAGGCACTCCACTACTCACCTTTCCCTCCTCCGAGCAAACTCCATTTACCACCACCCTCTGTCGTCTGTCCGTCAGCCAGTTCCTAATCCAGTTCACCACATCGGGACCTATCTTCAGCCTTTAGGATGAAATTGAACAAAGAAAAAACACAGTGCCTAATCCTTTCATCTCAGCACTCTGCAATCCCCCCATCTATTCTCACCATCTCCGACACTACAGTCCCCATTTCTGAAAACCTGAAAATCCTTGGAGTGACACTAGACAGCCACCTCTCCCTCGACAATCACGCCACATCCACCACAAAGAAAATGTTTACAATGATGTGGATATTGAAACACGTAAAACCATATCTACCCCAGAAAACATTACAGAATTTAATGCAATCCACGGTACTTACCCATGCTGATTATTACAATAGTATTTTCTTAGGCTGCAAAGCCTATATCCTAAAATAACTTCAGACCACCCAAAATACAGCAGCAAGACTCATCTTTGGCAGATCACGTTTTGAGAGTGCAACTCCTCTCCGTGCAAGACTGCACTGTCTCCCAATCAAAGAATGTATCAATTTCAAATCCCAGACTTTAATCCACAAGATAATACACAAATAAAATTACACACAGCCTCCAATTAATGAACTCATGGGCGGACGCATTCCAACTAAAGCTAAACGCAGAAAAAACACAACGTCTCATTCTATCCTCACAATACAACACAAAGAAACCCAATACCATAAACACCCCGGATTACACCCTCCCGGTCTCATTACACCCTCCCGGTAATGAGAGCGTGGACGAGAGTTCGTGTGGTGTGTTCAGAGAGGAGAGGGCGAATTTTGCTGATGTTAAAGAGGAAGAAGCGACAGGTCTTGGCTATCTGCTGGATATGCGCAGAGAAGGAGAGAGAGGAGTCAAAGATGACTCCGAGGTTGCGGGCAGATGAGACGGGGAGGATGAGGGTGTTATCAACTGAGATAGAAAGTGGAGGAATAGGAGAAGTGGGTTTTGGTGGAAAGACGATAAGCTCGGTCTTGGACATGTTCAGTTTCAGGTGGCAGTTGGACATCCAGGCAGCAATGTCGGATAAGCAGGCCGATACCTTTGCCTGTGTCTCCACAGTGATGTCTGGTGTGGAGAGATACAGTTGGGTGTCATCAGCATAGAGATGATACTGGAAACCATGAGATGAGATCAGGGAGCCCAGGGAAGAGGTGTAGATTGAGAAGAGAAGGGGTCCAAGGACAGATCCCTGGGGAACACCAACAGATAAGGGAATGGGGGTGGAGGAAGATCCATGAGAGTGAACTTTGAAGGTGCGGTGGGAGAGATAGGAGGAGAACCAGGAGAGAACAGAGCCCTGGAACCCAAATGAGGACAGTGTGGCAAGAAGTAAGTCATGATTGACTGTGTCAAAAGCGGCGGATAGATCGAGGAGGATGAGGATGGAGTAGTGGCCTCTGGATTTGGCAAGGAACAGGTCATTACAGACTTTAGAGAGTGCTGTTTCTGTCGAGTGAAGAGGGCGAAAAACGAATTGAAGCGGATCGAGGATGGCACGAGAGGAGAGAATATCAAGGCAGCGGCTGTGGACTGCACGCTCAAGTATGTTGGAGAGGAAGGGTAGGAGGGAGATGGGGCGGTAGTTGGAGGGACAGGTAGGGTCTAGTGATGGTTTTTTGAGGAGTGGCATGACTACGGCATGCTTGAAGGTGTCGGGGACAGTTGCAGTGGAGAGAGAGAGGTTGAGGATATGACAGATGGAGGGGGTGATAGTAGGAGAGATGGTGTTAAGTAAGTTGGTGGGGATGGGATCAGAGGAGAAGTGGTGCATTCATCCACCCGTGTCCAGCAACCCTCCCCTCCCCTTTATCCTCCCATTTCCAGCAACCCTCCCCTCCCCTCCACCCATGGCCAGCAAACCTCCTCTCCCCCTGCCCACCCCACCATCCATCCATACCCAGCGACTCTCTTCTCCCCTGCCCTCTCCTCCAGCCATCCATACCCAGCTCTTGGGCAGCTTTCTCCCCCTCCCCCTCCGGGTCCTATCTCTTCCGCCTGCTCTCGCCGATCCAACAACCCTCCTCTCCCCCCTGTCCTCCTGTTCATCCACTCATGTCCAGCAACCCTCCCCTCCCCTTCATCCACCCTTGTCCAGCAACCCTCCCCTCCCCTTCATCCACCCATGGCCAGCAACCTTCCCCTCCCCTCCACCCATGGCCAGTAACCCTCCTCCCCCCCCTGCCCAACCCACCATCCATCCATACCCAGCGACTCTCTTCTCCCCTGCCCCCCCCCTAGCCATCCATACCCAGCCCTTGGGCAGCTTTCTCCCCCTCCGGGTCCTGTCTCTTCTGCCCGCTCTTGCCCATCCGCTCGTTTTTAAAGTCCTGAGGCGTTCTTCCTCCGACATCGGTGATTCACATAGCCTGCCTTCTGCCAGCGTCGGAGCCTCTCGTCAGACGCGTCCCGCTTCCTCTAATGCAACTTCCTGTCTTGTGCAGAGGTGGGACGCGTCTGAGGGAGAGGCCCCGCCCCAATGCTGGCAGAAGGCTTGCTATGTGAATCGCCGGTGTCGGACTCGGAGGGAGAACGCCTCAGGGCTTTAAAAACAAGCGACCATGCCGGTGGGCGCGAGCAGGGGAATGTGCAAGACTCGCAAGGGAGGGAAGGAGGGAGAGAAAGGTATTCTCACTGCAGGCATTGAGGCAGATTTGAGGCGTGCCGCGTGGGGCCCCCTTAAGTGTGAGGCCCTATGCATCTGCCTCGTTTGCCTCGGCCTAAGACCGGCCCTGCATAGGGGCATGTTTTGTCTTTATATAAAATAAATGTAAAATATACACTGTGAAGAATAAGGGGCTGTCCTATCCTGGGTAGGCCACTAGGTGGTGCTGTTCCCATAGGAATGGGGGGAAATGCTTACGCTTAGGATGAATCACTAGAGGGAGCCAGTAGGGGAAGGTTCAGGTGGAGGTCGCTAGGACCTGGGAGAGTCCTGGGTTGGAAACAGTGAAGGTTGTTATGGGCTGGGTCCTGCATGGAATTAGGGGGAAGAGCCTAAAGGGGTGCAGAAGCTAGTCACCCATTTTTATACCTGCCTGAGTTTGGAAAGGAGGAGGAGAAGAGAAAGGAACTGGAGAGCTGGCAGCTGAGGAAAGAGGATTCCCTGAAGGTACTGGCTGGGCTCTAGAGAGATTGTTGTGTTAATCTGTTGTATATAGAACTGTGTAAGAAGACCAAGGAACTAGCAGCCAGGGGCTGGAGGACAGAAGGCTGTTAGCACTGAGCCCAGGTGTCTATGGGTGTGAACTGTGAAAGAGTTTTAAGCTTAATGGTGATGTTTTAAAGCTGGAAGAAGGAAAGTGTTTTAAGCTGGAAGAAGTGTGCCCCAGTGGGCTGGAATAAAGAGCTGCTTGGTGAATATGCTGTGTTGAACTTGAGTGATTTGCATCTAATCTGCATATTTCCTGCAAGCTCACCCTGAGTGAAAAAAGGGCCCAGGATCTTGAGGTTGGAGTGTTCCGTTTGCTGGGAAGAGACCAGCTGGAGTCCTGCTCAGGAGCCAGAGGCCTGCTGGAGAGCGGGAGGAGAAGCCTCGTCTTCACAATACCTAGGTTCCCCTGGAGGAGCATAATCAAACAGCGCCAGCCATCTAGATGGGTGGCCATCTATTTGGCTGGCGCCGCAAAGAGGCAGTCCTGACCATATTATCAAAAAAGATGGGCGGCCATCTTTCATTTTGATAATACGCTTGGGTTTGAGATGGCCAGCATCGGTTTTCGCCCATAATGGAAACTAATGCCGGCGATCTCAAACCCGGCCAAATCCAAGGCATTTGGTCATGGAAGGAGCCAGCATTTGTAGTGCACTGGTCCCCCTGAATGCCAGGACACCAACCGGGCACCCTCGGGAGCACTTCTGGAAAATAAAAATAGCTTCCAGGTGCATAGCTCCCTTACCTTAGGTGCTGAGCCCCTCAAATCCCCCTCCCCCAAAAAAACCCACTCCCCACAGCTCTACACCATCACCATAGCCCTTATGGGTGAAGGGTGGCACCTAGATGTGGGTACAATGGGTTTGGGGGGGGGGGGGTTGGAGGGCTCCCATTTACCACCACAAGTGTAACAGTTAGGGGGGGATGGGCCTGGGTCCACCTGCCTGAAGTGCACTGCACCCACTAAAAACTGCTCCAGGGACTTGCATACTGCTGTGATGGACCGGAGTATGACATTTAAGGCTGGCATAGAGGCTGTCAAAACAAGTTTTTAAAGTTTTTTTTTGAGGGTGGGACGGGTTAGTGACCACTGGGGGAGTCTGGGGAGGTCATCCCCAATTCCCTCCGGTGGTCATCTGGGCAGTTTGGGCACTTTTTTGGGATTTGAACATGAAAAAAAAGCGACCAAGTAAAGTCGGCCAAATGCTCATCAGAGCTGGCCTTTTTTTTTCCATTATCAGGCGAAGCCAGCCATCTCGTAACTACGCCCTGTCCCGCCTTCGCTACCCTACTGAAACGCCCCCTTTGAAGTTTGGCCGGCTCCGCGACAGAACGCAGTTGGAGCCGGCCAAAATTGGCTTTCCATTATACCGATTTGGCCGGCTTCAGGAGATCGCTGGCCATCTCCTGATTTGTGTCGGAAGATGGCCGGTGATCTCTTTCGAAAATAAGTCTGATAGGTACCATGATATAAAATTATGTGATGGATTCAGTTTGATAACTGCTTTGACTTTGCCAGATGTATAGACTTGAACAGTGATTAAACAAAACCAGGTCTGAAGTTCACAACTGTGCAATTATATATTCACACCTAGGTCATTCAATCATTACTACCTATTTTTTAAAATGAATTCATATACTTTTAAAATATTTTTTTTATTTAGATAGTAGACATGTGGTATTTAATGAAGATACTGATGATACAGAAACAGATGATTTTACAGATGGTTTCGGTGAAGAAGCTTACGAGAGTGAGAAAGATGATGAGTTTAAAAAGGTATCGTTTTTTTATGAATAATTTATGGAAAATGTTTTTTAGCAAATTCATTTTATATCTAAAAAGAAAGTACAGATTTTTGTGGTCCAAAAACTCTTAAAAGAAAACTTTCTATTCTAGTTCAGTTTCTTGAAGTGGGGACAATTGTGATATTATTTTTCCTTGACAAGAGAACCCTAGTTCCTTGCATAGATTTTAAGACTGGATGCTTTGGTATAAAGTTCATGAGTACATTTTGCTCACTGACTTTGCACCAGATTTCAGAAAGAATTTACCAGGGACTTTTTCACCAGTTTTTCTTGCAGATACTTTCTATCAAAAAATCAGGGAAACTTCTGCAGACTGGGTTTAAGTGTTAAAATCCTGAAATGGAGGTGAGAAAGGTCACATGTTTTTGAACATGGAGCCCCGCTTGTGTCCAGTAATCTTTCATCTATATGCAATTAAAAATAGTCACACTTGAGGTGGCCAATTTATTCAACTTCAGTGATGGAAAAGGTGCCCCATAGAACTCAGCGGGGAGGTTATAGCATGGCCAACATGTTCAACCTCCAAAGTATGAACAACATGCCTTGGGGTGGGCGTGGCTGAAGAAGTGACATGCTAGAGCAGGGGCATATGGACAGGACAGGTCTCTGCAGAAGTAAGAGCCGCTACTTAAGCATTCAGTAGAACTAGAGGACATGAATTGAGGTTGAAGGGGGGTAGACTCAGGACTAATGCCATGAAGTATTTTTTCCACAGAGAGCGTGGTGGATATGTGGACTGCCCTCCCGTGTGAGGCGGTGGAGATGAAAACGGTAATGGAATTCAAACATGCATGGGATAAACACAAAGGAATCCGGTTTAGAATAAATGGTTCCGCGGAATCTTAGCGGAGATTGGGTGGCGACGTTGGTAATTGGGAAACAAAATGGGAGCTGGGCAGACTTCTATGGTCTATGCCCTGATTGTGACTAAATAGATAGGGATGGGCTGGAGTGTAAATTTTAAGGGGCTTCGATGTTAGCTTCAGAACTTTTAGTACAAAAACAGTGCTGGGCAGACTTTTACGGTCTGTGCCCTGAGAAAGGCAAGGACAAATCAAACTCGAGTATACATATAAAGTATCACATACCATGTAAAATGAGTTTGCCCAAAAAGATAAACTCATTTTACATGGTATGTGATACTATATATGTTTATATTTTGGGCAGACTGGATGCACATTTCAGGTCTTTATCTGCCATCATTTATTATGTTACTATGTAAAGTAACCATCCTTCCTCCCTAATATCTTCTCTGATTCAACTGGAAAGTCAGTATTGGTTCCTGCAGGTAAGCTTGCATGGCTCCATCAACATACAAAGGAAGAAGTTAAGTGACTTCTTTCCTTTGACACTGGCAACATCCTAGCAGCCTTAGTCTGAAATCAGAGGGGGTGAGCATACAGAGGCCCAGCAAACCACTGAAACACTGTGTATGCAGGCTTCTCTGGCAGCATGCCTGGAAGACATGCTGGCTTAGAGGCTAAAAGCAAAACATGGGGTATCTGGGTCTCATGGAGACTACTTCTACTACTACTTATCATTTCTAAAGCGCTACTAGACGTATGCAGCGCTGTACACTTGAACATGAAAAGACAGTCCCTGCTCACAGAGCTTACAATCTAATTAGGACAGACAGCCAGAACAAACAAGAGATAAGGGAATATTAAAGTGAGGATGATAAAATAAGGGTTCTGAACAAGTGAACAAGAGTTAGGAGTTAAAAGCAGCATCAAAAAGGTGGGCTTTTAGCTAGAATAGAAAATGGCAGCGCTGAAGCAGTGCAGAAATAAGGGCAGGGGCACATAGACCAAAGAGTAACCCCTGATGTAAAGTGTATAATTTCAAATGCTAGTGATACCCTGGCCAGAGTAACATCAGCAGAGCAGCATAAAACATCTACCAAGAGATAGGTCCGTGCACTACATCTTACCGCTACCATCATTCTAAGAGACTGATGTAATAAGCTGTGCATTAATGCGTGCTTCTGTCAGTGTTGTATAGTAATGAAGTAAAAGTAACATGTTACAATACTTAAGTAAACATTTCATTATTTTACTTGTTACCGAGTATATTTATTTATTTATTTATTTTTGGCATTTATACCCCACATTATCCCAAGCATCCTCAGGTTCAGTGTGGCTTACAAAGCACAGTGAAAACAAGCATATAAGGAAAACAATGTATATTTCATTACTCTTAATAACAAAAGTACAAAACCATTCCAAAGATAAACACTGCCAAGATAACACAAACTTATGTAGAACTGTAATCCTAAACTAAGCCTGGTAAAGTTCCCCTATGGAAAGAAATTTCCTAAAGAGGAATGACTTCAATAATTTGTGGAATAGTAAGTAATTATCTTGATATTTGATGATATTTGGCAGAGAGTTCTACCATTAGTACCTTGAAAAGAGAAATCAGCAGAAAGAACCTGATCTTTACTTGTAACAAAGTATTATCTGAACCAGTTTTTAGTACTTTTACCTCGTTACATGCTGCTTCGTTAAAAGTAAATGGCTGAAGTACTAAGTTTTCCTCCCCCTCCTCCTATGTTGTTGACATCTCCTCTCCTGCTTTCCCCCATACTCTCTCCGGTCCAGTCTCTCTCTCTCTCTGCTTCATTCCTCACTCTGTTTAGCATTACTCTCCCGCCCCTTATTATCTGGCCCTTAAAACTTGCCTTCCATAAGTTTCTGGGGTGTCAGGGGTCCAGGTTGGGTCCAGCAGCTCATTATTAACTCTTTGAATATATACTCCATGTCCTTGATCTGCTTCCTAGAGAACTCCTTGAACTCAGTGTATGGCTGGGCTGCTCTGGCTGGTGGTCACCGACACCCTCATTCAGGTTGCAGTGCCGCTGCATCTTGGTGCTCTGAGTCTGCCACCATTTCTGCTTCTCCCACCACGGAATCACCATTCTGTTCCCTCCATGAACTTAACGGGCTGCCTTCAACCACCACCCACTTCAGTTTTCCTCCCTCTTCCCTGCTGCTGCCAGCTAGCATGAACTGCCTCTGCAGAGAGCATCCCCTGCTTCGGCAGCACGTGTATAGTGCCCTCTGATTAGTCAGCAGTGAAGACAGGCAAACCTCTTGCGGACTCTGGGTCCTTCCCTCTGCTACATCCCACCCATTCGGAGGAAGTGGGACACGGCAAAGAAATAAAGGCACCATAGCCCACAGGAGGTTGCCTGCTTGTTCACTGCTGGGACCTTGCAGCCCGCCCGAGATTGGTTTGCCATGTTAACAAGGGAATGGATTCCCAGCTCTAGCAGAGGGAGCCAGGGGGATAGCCAGGTTGAGCCTATAATTTCGTCCCGCACTAGGGGGAGGCGGAGGGAAGAACCTCAGTTCCCCTGGATACGTAATCAATATACCATGCGGCCCAGCTGGAATAGAGAGGGGCCCCTGGAGAGGGAAGAAGATGATTGGATGGATTATATGGAAGGAGGGGTAGATCGAGTGGGGAGAGGCCTCTATGGAGTGGGAGAGTTCCAAGGCAGGGATGGCCAGCTCCTGAGGGTTTGGAAGGGTGTTGTAGGTGAGAGAAACCTGCTTTATTGCAAGCTTGATGTCTTTGGAAACCTGCTTTATTGCAAGCCTGTTGCATTTTGAAACCTGCTTTATTTACCTGCTTTATTGCAAGCCTGATGTATTTGGAAGCCTGCTTTATTTACCTGCTTTATTGAAAGCCTGATGTATTTGGAAACCTGCTTTATTTACCTGCTTTATTGAAAGCCGGACTTATTTGGAAGCCTGCTTTATTCACCTGCTTTACTGGAAGCCTGACTTATTTGGAAGCCTGCTTTATTTACCTGCTTTACTGAAAACCTATGTGGTTGGAAGCTGTTTGTTTGGGGATAACCTATGTACTGAAGTTGGTGACAGTTGTTATTGGCTTGATAATAAAAATCGTTTAACCTAGCCACTGTCTGCAGTTGTGGTGAGATCTGGAAACGGCTGGTGGATGGCTCCACCTTGCTGGGAAGCAGTGGACCCTTTTCACAGTATATAGGAGTGTTCAATGAGCAACGTACATATAAACAAGAGCATTATAAAGTAAAAAAAAGTTAAAAACATAAACATTCATTTAAATGTTAACTAATTAAATTAAATCTTTAATCAAAAGTAAAAACTTTTGTGTATATAGGAGTGCCCAATGAGCAACATACATATAAACAAAGCGTTATAATGTAAAAAACTTAAAAACATAAACATTCCTGGCTGGGGTGCATTAATGTGGTTAAAATAATTTTACTCCCCAAATAGCTTTATTTGTTCATGGCACTTCCCATTTATCTACCTGATAAATTCTTTAAGGGCCTACAGCGCAGGGTCTTTTTCTTCATTTGGAAAAAACATCCGCCTCAGGTGCACGACGAAGTGATATATTAGTTGCGTGCGCAAAGCGGAATGGGAGTTCCCTCTTTTTTTACCTATTATCTAGCGGCTCTCTGGATTTTGGCTGATTGGTTTCAGGGTAAAGATAAGATAGGGAAAACCCTTGGTTAGACCCTTATCCATTGCAAGCGATACCTTGGCTGCCCGGTCGACTCTTACGGGCACTAATTTGGCAGGCTGCACCTCTGCTAATGTAGCCTCTCTCCACCTGGAATGTGATTCGTGAAACGTTTTTCCCAGCTCACACATATTTTTTACATGTGTTTATCTATTTTGCCCCACAATTTACATAAGTACATAAGTTATACCACATTGGGAAAAGACCAAGGGTCCATCGAGCCCAGCATCCTGTCCACGACAGCGGCCAATCCAGGCCAAGGGCACCTGGCAAGCTTCCCAAACGTACAAACATTCTATACATGTTATTCCTGGAATTGTGGATTTTTCCCAAGTCCATTTAGTAGCGGTTTATGGACTTGTCCTTTAGGAAACCGTCTAACCCCTTTTAAAACTCTACTAAGCTAACCATCTTCACCACGTTCTCCGGCAACGAATTCCAGAGTTTAATTATGTGTTCTGTGAAGAAACATTTTCTCCGATTTGTTTTAAACTTACTACACTGTAGTTTCATCGCATGCCCCCTAGTCCTAGTATTTTTGGAAAGTGTGAACACACGCTTCACATCCACCTGTTCCACTCCATTCATTATTTTATATACCTCTATCATGTCTCCCCTCAGCCGTCTCTTCTCCAAACTGAAAAGCCCTAGCCTCCTTAGTCTTTCTTCATAGGGAAGTCGTCCCATCCCCGCTATCATTTTAGTCGCCCTTCGCTGCACCTTTCCAATTCTACTATATCTTTCTTGAGATGCGGCGACCAAAATTGAACACAATACTCAAGGTGCGGTCGCACCGTGGAGCAATACAACGGCATTATAACATCCTCACACCTGTTTTCCATACCTTTCCTTATAATACCCAACATTCTATTTGCTTTCCTAGCTGCAGCAGCACACTGAGCAGAAGGTTTCATTGTATTATCAACGACGACACCCAGATCCCTTTCTTGGTCCGTAGCTCCTAACATGGAACCTTGCATGACGTAGCTATAATTCGGGTTCTTTTTCTCAAATGCATCACCTTTCCCTTCCTCACATTAAACGTCATCTGCCACTTAGCCGCCCAGTCTCCCAGTCTTGTAAGGTCCTTCTGTAATTTTTCACAATCCTGTCGCGAGTTAACGACTTTGAATAACTTTGTGTCTTCGGCAAATTTAATTACCTCGCCAGTTACTCCCATCTCTAAATCATTTATAAATATATTATAAAGCAGCGGTCCTAGCACGGACCCCTGAGGAACCCCACTAACTACCCTTCTCCATTGTGAATACTGCCCATTTAACCCCACTCTCTGTTTCCTATCCTTCAACCAGTTTTTAATCCACAATAGGACATTTCCTCCTATCCCATGACCCTCCAATTTCCTCTGTAGCCTTTCATGAGGTACCTTGTCAAACGCCTTTTGAAAATCCAGATACACAATATCAACCGGCTCCCCTTTGTCCACATGTTTGTTTACTCCTTCAAAGAATTGAAGTAAATTGGTCAGGCAAGATTTCCCCACACAAAAGCCGTGCTGACTCGGTCTCAGTAATCCATGTCCTTGGATGTGCTCTGTAATTTTGTTTTTTTATAATAGCCTCTACCATTTTCCCCGGCACCAACGTCAGACTAACCAGTCTTTCCATATCATCAAGCTGATCAATCCATAGACTGGTGGGTTGTGTCCATCTACCAGCAGGTGGAGATAGAGAGCAAACTTTTGCCTCCCTATATGTGGTCATGTGCTGCCGGAAACTCCTCAGTATGTTCTCTATCTCAGCAGGTGGTGGTCACACACAGCAGCAGCTCTGGCTAGGCCTCCAAGCCTAATTTTTAGGTTTTGTTGAGTGCCTGGGGTTGAGGGCTCTTTTGAGCAAGTGCAAACCTGGTGGTGCCAGGTCCCTCCTTTTCTCCCCCCTCCCGCTGGCTCCGTTAAAAAAAAAAAAAAAAAAAATTTTGAACGGCCTTAAAGGCGTTTATTTCGACGTTTATTTAAGCGTCTATTGCAGCTACTCACTGAGACACCAGGTCGTTACAACTCGGAGCGGACAGCAGGTAATTTTACCTTTTTATAGCGGGCGGGGGTTCCCCGATTCTTCTCCTCGTGGCACATGGCGTCGGAGGGCGAGGGCGCAAAGGGTCGCTCCCCGGGTCGCTTGAGCGCTTCTAGAGGGGATGCGGGGGTCTTAAAGCCTGATTCGCCCTTGTTGGGTGACAGTTTCGCGACCGATGAATGTCCCGGTCCTTCCTCCGGCGTGGCGGTTTTTCCCGCCATAAACGCCCATCCCCCGCTCCTCGCCTCCGCCATCTTGGCCGGCCACGCGGCTCGGACGGCTTCTTCTTGGGCCGCCCTTGAGGTTGGAGACATTAATGCCATGAACGCCCTTAATTTGGGCGACGGCACAGAAGCGGCTAAAGTTAAGAGCCGTTCTTCCCGCGCGGCTCCTTCGCGGAGTTTCGCGCTGGGCGCCATTTTGGATGCGCAGCATGTCTCTCCCCCGCTGTTGCGAGCGCCGGTTGAGAGCGCGCCTAGGGCTGTTGCCCAGGCTGCGGAAGTGCACAGTCTGGGGGGTTTCTCCCCCGAGTTTGTTTTGCTGCTGCATCAGGCCTTCCTCATGCACAACGCTGCCCCCGCTCCCTCCTCTGGTAAAGAGGTTGAGGTTCCCAGAGGTAAACGCCCTCGGGTTGATTCCCAGGCCTTGGAGGAATTTGTCTCCTCCGATGTAGATGAGGGCAGCGTGTCTGAGGTCTCCCAACGGTCCTTTGCGGATTCCTTGGAGGAGACGGATCCCCGCTCGGATGGAGCGGATGACCCCTCTGCAGCGCGGCTTTTTCGCCCAGAGGATTTGCCCAACCTGTTGTTACAGGCCATGGACACTTTGAAGATATCCTCTCCGGAGGACGTCTCTCCCTCAGCCCCTGTTGGCTCTGCCATTATGCTGGGGACGAAGCGCCCGCCTAGAACCTTCCACGTGCATGATGCCATGCACACCTTAATTTCAGCTCAATGGGATGTCCCAGAAGCGAGCCTTAAAGTGGCTAGGGCTATGTCCCGCCTCTATCCTTTGGCTGTGAGTGAACGTGAGGCCTATCTGTGGCCTACCGTGGATTCTTTAATCACTGCGGTGACTAAGAAAACGGCATTGCCGGTGGAAGGTGGCACGGCCCTAAAGGACGCCCAAGACAGAAGATTGGAGGCGGCCTTAAGGTCGTCCTTTGAGGCGGCTGCTTTAAGTTTGCAGGCCTCAGTTTGCGGCTCCTATGTGGCCAGGGCGTGCCTGACTATGGTGCAGCGGGCTTCCCCCTCGGATCATTCCTTGAGGGCTGATTGGCCGGCCCTGGAATCGGGCTTAGCCTATTTGGCAGACTTGCTGTATGATGTCTTGAGAGCCTCAGCTAAAGGCATGGCTCAGACAGTCTCTGCGCGGCGGTGGCTTTGGCTGAAACATTGGTCTGCTGACCACGCCTCTAAATCCCGCCTGGCTAGATTGCCTTTTAAAGGCAAGCTGCTCTTTGGGGTCGAGCTGGACAAAATCGTGACCGATCTCGGCACGTCTAAGGGCAAGAAGTTACCAGAGGTCAGGGCTCGGGCTAGTGCTCGTCCCGGTACCTCCAGAGGACGGTTTCAGGAAGCCCGTCGGTACCGCCCGGGCAGGTCGGGTTCTTCTGCCCCCTCTTCCTTTAAGAGGAATTTCTCCCCCAAGCAGCATTCCTTTCGCAGAGACCGCCGTCCCGGAGGTGCTCCCTCCGGTCCTCCCCCAGGGTCTCGTACCCAATGACGGGGTATTGGTCCACGCCCCAGTGCAGATTGGAGGACGGCTGTCCTCGTTTCTGGGCGAGTGGACCACAATAACTTCAGACGCTTGGGTGCTGGAAGTCATCAGAGACGGCTACAAGCTAGAGTTCTGCCGACCCTTAAGAGACGGGTTTGTACTCTCTCCCTGCAAGTCTCCGGTCAAAGCTGTGGCAGTGCAGCAGACTTTGGACAATCTGATCCGCCTGGGTGCGGTCGTTCCGGTGCCAGAAAGTCAGCTTGGCAAGGGGCGTTACTCCATTTACTTTGTGGTACCAAAGAAAGGAGGTTCTGTCCGGCCTATCCTCGACCTCAAAGGGGTCAATCGGGCCTTGAAAGTGCGGCACTTTCGCATGGAGACTCTCCGCTCTGTTATAGCGGCAGTGAAGGCAGGGGAGTACCTGGCATCCTTGGACATCAAGGAAGCGTACCTGCATATTCCCATCTGGCCTCCTCATCAACGCTTTCTGCGTTTTGCAGTCCTGGGCCGACTCTTCCAGTTCAGAGCCCTCCCGTTCGGGTTGGCTACTGCTCCGCGGACCTTTTCCAAAGTAATGGTGGTCATAGCGGCCTTCCTGCGAAAGGAAGGAGTACAAGTCCATCCTTATCTGGACGACTGGTTGATCCGAGCCCCCTCTTATGCAGAGTGCGGCAAAGCTGTGGACCGGGTAGTTGCTCTTTTGAGCTCCCTGGGATGGATCATCAACTGGGAGAAGAGCCAGCTGCGCCCGACTCAGTCCCTGGAGTATCTGGGAGTTCGATTCGACACCCAAGTGGGCAGAGTGTTCCTGCCAGACAATCGGATTGTCAAGCTTCAGGCTCAGGTGGACCAGTTCCTAGTAGCCTCTCCTCTTCGGGCTTGGGACTATGTGCAGCTGTTGGGCTCTATGACGGCCACGATGGAAGTAGTGCCCTGGGCCAGGGCTCATATGAGACCACTACAACACTCTCTGCTGCAGCGCTGGACTCCGATGTCGGAGGATTATGCTGTGCGTCTTCTCTTGGATCCAGCAGTGCGCAAGGCGCTGAGCTGGTGGATGCAGACAGACAAGTTGTCTGCGGGAATGCCTCTGGTGACCCCAGAGTGGATTGTCGTCACGACGGACGCCTCGTTGTCGGGCTGGGGAGCCCACTGCTTGGGAAGGACAGCGCAGGGGCTCTGGTCTCCTGCAGAGGCGAAGTGGTCTATCAACCTCCTGGAACTCAGAGCCATTCGGTTGGCGCTTTTGGAGTTCATCCCGGTACTGGTGTTGAAGCCTGTACGGGTACTGTCGGACAATGCCACGGCTGTGGCCTATGTCAACCGCCAGGGAGGTACCAAGAGCGCCCCTCTAGCCAAGGAGGCTATGAGTCTATGCCAGTGGGCGGAAGCGAACCTGGAACAGCTGTCAGCGGCCCACATTGCCGGAGTCATGAATGTCAAGGCGGACTTTCTCAGTCGCCATACCTTGGAGCCCGGAGAGTGGCAGCTATCTGCTCAGGCGTTCTTGGACATCACGAAGCGCTGGGGCCAGCCGAGCCTAGATCTGATGGCGTCATCGGCCAATTGCCAAGTGCCGCGCTTCTTCAGCAGAGGACGGGACCCTCGATCCCTGGGAGTAGATGCTCTTCTCCAACAATGGCCGACACAAGAGCTTCTCTATGTGTTCCCGCCCTGGCCCATGTTGGGCAGGGTGCTAGACCGGGTGGCAAAGCATCCCGGCAGGATAATCCTGGTGGGTCCGGATTGGCCCAGACGTCCCTGGTATGCGGACTTGATCAGGCTCTCAGTCGACGATCCTCTGCGGCTGCCAGTGGAGCAGGGCCTGTTACATCAGGGTCCCGTGGTGATGGAGGATCCCTCCCCCTTTGGTCTTACGGCCTGGCTATTGAGCGGCAGCGTCTGAGGAAGAAGGGCTTCTCAGACAAGGTCATCGCCACTATGCTGAGAGCGAGGAAACGCTCTACTTCTACTGCTTACGCCAGGGTTTGGCGTATCTTTGCAGCGTGGTGTGAAGCAGGCTCTCTTTCTCCTTTCACTGCTCCAATTTCTTCAGTGTTGGCGTTCCTGCAAGAAGGTCTGGACAAAGGCCTGTCGCTCAGTTCCCTTAAGGTCCAGGTAGCGGCTCTGGCTTGCTTCAGGGGCCGCCTGAAGGGTGCTTCCCTGGCTTCGCAGCCAGATGTGGTGCGCTTTCTCAAGGGGGTTAATCACCTGCGCCCTCCTCTGCACTCAGTGGTGCCTGCGTGGAATCTCAACCTGGTGCTAAGAGCATTGCAGAAGCCGCCGTTTTGAACCCTTGTCAAGGGCATCTCTGAAAGACCTGACGTTGAAAGCAGTCTTTTTGGTGGCTATCACTTCAGCCAGAAGAGTTTCCGAGCTCCAGGCGCTCTCATGTCGAGAGCCTTTTCTACAGTTCACTGAGGCAGGAGTGACTATTCGCACAGTGCCTTCCTTCCTGCCCAAGATTGTTTCTCGCTTCCATGTGAATCAGCAGCTATGTCTCCCTTCCTTTCGTAGGGAGGACTACCCAGAGGAGTACTCTGCTCTTAAATATCTGGATGTGAGACGAGTCATCATCAGATACTTGGAAGTGACCAATGATTTCCGGAAATCGGATCATCTGTTTGTCCTGTTTGCAGGTCCTCGTAAGGGTCTGCAGGCTGCTAAGCCTACAGTGGCAAGATGGGTCAAGGAAGCCATTGCAGCGGCTTATGTGGCCGCGGGGAAGGTGCCGCCTATCCAGCTGAAGGCTCACTCCACGAGAGCTCAGGCGACCTCGATGGCAGAGGCCGGATCCGTCTCCTTGGAAGAGATATGCAAGGCGGCAACTTGGGCTTCGGCTCATACATTCTCCAAGCATTACCGTTTGACTGTGGCTGCACGGGCGGAGGCCCGGTTTGGAGCTTCAGTGTTGAGGTCAGGGATTTCAATGTCCCGCCCTGGGTGAGTACTGCTTCGGTACATCCCACCAGTCTATGGATTGATCAGCTTGATGATATGGAAGGTAAAATTATGTATAATCATACCTGATAATTTTCTTTCCATTAATCATAGCTGATCAATCCATAGCCCCTCCCAGATATCTGTACTGTTTTTATTCTGGTTGCATTTCAGGTTCAAGTTTAGTCTTCAGTTACTTCAGAAAGACTTCGTGTTCAAATTTTTTCACTTGGATTCTTCAAGAGTTAAGACGAGTTTGTGTTACAGTGAGCTGCTGCATTCCTCTCCCCTCCGTTTTACGGGGCTGGATTGAGACTTAAAATTCTGCCGGCACTCCCTCCCGCTTCGTGCGGCTGTAGGGCAGCTTTGTACCCCTCCCGCTTCGGCGGTGTTCGGGTCAGTCAGCTCCTCCCGCGGTTGCGGTTGCAGGATAAGCCAGATCCCCCTGCATCGGCGGGTGTGGTGTCCCTCCCCCGCTCCGCGGGGATGAGCTGGACGGATTCCCCTCCCCCACTTGTGTGGGGATGAGCTGGGTTAATTCCCCTCCCCCGTTTCGGCGGTGGTGAGCTGGGCAGAGTGTCCCTTCGTGGGTGTAATTCTCTAAGTGCTGAGTCCTGCGGATGGAGCTTTGATATCGACATACTGAGGAGTTTCCGGCAGCACATGACCACATATAGGGAGGCAAAAGTTTGCTCTCTATCTCCACCTGCTGGTAGATGGACACAACCCACCAGTCTATGGATTGATCAGCTATGATTAATGGAAAGAAAATTATCAGGTATGATTATACATAATTTTACCATAATTTCCTGGAGCTCCCCTGGAACTTTTTTGAAAAATTTAGTCCTGGGGGAAGTGGATTTTTGTTGTCACTCCTGGGAGGGCTCCTGTGCGGATTTGGGGCAGGTATGCTTTCCTTTGAGGACTTGCAGGAGGAGTAGGAGTATGGGCTTCCCACTTCCCATGTTTTTCAATTCCACCAGCTTCGAGATTTTATCTCTAGGAGGGCGAAGGAGTAGTAGGGTTTAGTAGACACCTTTCTTGAGCTTGCCATGGTCAGTAGAAGGGGAAAGGGGGGAGTTTCTAGATTGTATAAAGCTCTCCTTTCCTATCAGAAACCTATCATGTATTCTCTGAGGACAAGCAGGCTGAATAATATCCAAGAGCCCAGAACTTGTAAAAAAATAAGAATTGTCCAGAATGCGACGTCGGGCGGGTCAAGACGCACCGTGCATGCGCAAACAGGTTCCTGCCCACGATGCGAGCATGTCGCCTTTAGTTTCTTTTGATCCACGTTCTGAAGAGACACGTCTTTGCTTACCGCTCTCTTTTTTGGACTCAGGAGACCCTGGTTAGTGTTTATCGCTTCTATTTTTATCTTTACCTTTTTTCAAACACATTGTTTGCTCCCCCCCCCCCCAAAAAAAAGTAGTTTTCCCTCTATTTCTTAGTTTTTCTCCCTCTTTTTAAGTTTCCTTCTTTTTTTACGCGGCCGCCCTTTCAGCTGCTCGGTCGGGTTGTTTCTTCCTTTTTTGTGCCCTTTTTTCTTGGCACCATCGAGCTTTTTGATTTTGTGACCGCCGTTTTTCTCTCCATTTCATCGAGGACACCCAGCGGCTTCAATCATTGTACTCGGTGCAACTGGACCATCTCCAGTACCGACCCCCACGCGTGGTGTCTCCAGTGTCTTGGGCCCGACCATCTTCCAGCTGCTTGTAAGCTGTGTAAATTAATGAAAAAAATGGACCCAAGTGGCTCGAGAGGCTCAGAGTGAGAAATGTTTTCCAGATTGGTCCGGTCCTTCGATGTCGGCATCGACATCGGTACCGAGGTTAGCGTCATCGGCGTCGACGTTGAGGCAAGCATCGACATCGGGAGTCCAGGTAATAGCTGCCAAAAGACCGCATCGAGCTGGGAGCAGCGAAGCATCAGTGGGTCTGCACCTATCTTGAGGCCTACTGCTATTCAGGCCCCCTGGGACCGACCTGCGTCGGACCTGGCCCCGAGGATGCGTGAGGGTTCCACGTCCTCCTCTTCGGTACCGAGGAGTCTCAATGACGGGTGTCGAGCGAAGGCTAAGAAGCACCGTCGTCGTTCTCCTATGCACGGTACCGTGAGCTCCGGGGAGCCGAGGAAGTCGGCACCCGAGAAGCGTCGGCGCCGGGAGGACCACTCACCCTCCATTCAGTAGGTGCCGAAGCATTGGTCATCTGGCAGCCTGGTACCAGCTCTCAAACCCCTTCAGACTCTGCAACTGACTCCTGCACCAGCCCCCCAGCCTTTACCGATGGAAGCTCTCAACAAGCGTATCAGGGCCCATCTTCTGTTGCTTCTTGAAGGGTTGCTTCGCCAGTCGACCTCGGTGTCAGGGGTCCTTGCGCCTTCCGTACCGATTGCTGAGGTAGCATCTGGGCCATCACCTGTGAGGAGGTCCTCGTCCTCGGTACCGTTTGCGGTACCGGCATCGGCTGCCACCCGGGTTGATTCCCCCTCGACGTCGGTGGAGGAAGCTTTGCCGGAGTCCAGGCAGAGGTTGACTTCTCGACACCCCCCACGAGGTCGTCGATCCTCGACGTCTAGACAGGCTCGGGTTTGAGCTGTTCTTAGGGAGCTCTTATCCGATACCGATGAGGAGCGCTCGTGGGAAGAAGAGGAAGACCCCAGATACTTTTCGGAGGAAGAGTCTTTTGGGGTTCCCTCTGATCCTACTCCACCAATTAAGAATAGACTATCTCCACCTGAGAGTCTCTCTTTCTCATCTTTTGTTAGGGAAATGTCTAAGGACATTCCATTCCCTATGGAGGTTGTGGATGAGCCCAGGGCCGAGATGCTTGAGGTCTTGGATTATCCTTCTCTTGAGGTTGCTACGGCCCCCTTGCATAATACACTGTGGGAAGTGCTTATGCAAAATCGGTCGTGCCCTCTTTCAACCCCGTTGTCCCCAAAAACTCCGAGTCCCAGTACAGAGTCCATGGAGAGCCTGTAATGGTGAAGGTCCAACTTTCTCACGATTCCATGGTGGTGGACTCTGCTCTCAGAAGAGCCAAGGGCACTAGAGACTATGCCTCGGTGCCCCCAGGCAGAAAGTCTAGGACCTTGGATTCTTTGGGGAGGATAACGTATCAGGCCGCTATGCTCGCAGCCAAGATCAAAACTTACCAGCTCTACACAAGCATCCACTTGTGGAACTCGGTGAGGTAACTGTCCAATTTAGTTGAAGCACTTCCTCCAGAGCTTGCTGAACCTTTTGACCAGGTGGTCAGGCAGCAGAACGCATGTCACAAATTCCTGGCCAGGGGGTCTAACGACACTTTTGATGTGGCATCCCGAGTAGCTGCACAAGGTATAGTGATGCGCAGACTCTCATGGCTGCATGTCTCTGACCTGGATCAGAAGACCCAGCAGCGAATGGCGGATGTTCCTTGCTGGGGAGGTTAATCTTTTTGGAGAAAAAGTAGAGGACGTGGTCGATCAGATAAAAAAGCTAGATGACACCATGGATTCTCTCTCCCGCCGGACGTCTTCTGCTACCACCTCCTCTTCTAGGAGGTATTTTGGAGGGAAGAAGAGTGCTCCCTATTCCTATAACAGGCGTAGGTATACTCCAGCTTCTCAGCAGCCGGTTCAGGCTCAGCCCCACCATGCGCGTTCCCGTCAATGCTGTGCGCCTAAAGCCCCTAGGGCTCTCCATCAAAAGCAAGGGACGGGCTTTTGACTGGCTCCAGTGCAGCGTAGCCTCAGAAAAAGTGTCCGTGCCAGATGGTTGATATTTTTTCACCAAAGGTGGCCTCTTATAACCTCCAACAGGTGGGTTCTTCAAATAGTCTGGTTAGGATACACTCTCATTCTGTTATCCAAGCCCACCGGGAGCTCAGTCCTTCAGCTCCCAGCACAAGCAGGTACTTGCAGAGGAACTCTCCGCCCTTCTAAAGGCCAATGCGGTCATACTCGTTCCACCAGGGGAAGAAGGGCTGGGATTCTATTCCAGGTACTTCCTTGTGCAAAAGAAAAGAGGGGGATGCGTACTATCCTAGACCTAAGGGCCCTGAACAAATTCATAGTAACATAGTAGATGACGGCAGAAAAAGACCTTTACGGTCCATCCAGTCTACTCAAAAGATAACTCATATTTGCTACTTTTTGTTTATACCCTACTTTGATTTGTACCTGTGCTCTTCAGGGCACAGACCGTATAAGTCTGCCCAGCACTATCCCCGCCTCCCAACCACCAGCCCCGCCTCCCACCACCGGTTCTGGCACAGACCGTATAAGTCTGCCCAGCACTATCCCCGCCTCCCAACCACCAGCCCTGCCTCCCAACCACCGGCTCTGGCACAGACCGTACAAGTCTGCCCAGCACTATCCCCGCCTCCCAACCACCAGTCCCGCTTCCCACCACCGGCTCTGGCACAGACCGTATATGTCTGCCCAGCACTATCCCCGCCTCCCAACCACCAGCCACTCCTCCCGATCTTGACTAAGCTCCTGAGGATCCATTCCTTCAGCACAGGATTCCTTTATGCTTATCCCACGCATGTTTGAATTCTGTTACCATTTTCATTTCCACCACCTCCCGCGGGAGGGCATTCCAACCATCCACTACTCCCTCCGTGAAAAAATACTTCCTGACATTTTTCTTGAGTCTGCCCCCCTTCAATCTCATTTCATGTCCTCTCGTTCTACCATCTTCCCATCTCCGGAAAAGGTTCGTTTGCGGATTAATACCTTTCAAATATTTGAACATCTGTATCATATCACCCCTGTTTCTCCTTTCCTCCTGAGTATACATGTTTAGTTCAGCAAGTCTCTCCTCATACATCTTGTAACGCAAATCCCTTACCATTCTCGTAGCTTTTCTTTGCACCTCTTCAATTCTTTTTACATCCTTAACAAGATACGGCTTCCAAAACTGAACACAATACTCCAGGTGGGGCCTCACCAATGACTTATACAGGGGCATCAACACCCCCTTTCTTCTGCTGGTCACACCTCTCTCTATACAGCCTAACAATCTTCTAGCTACGGCCACCGCCTTGTCACACTGTTTCATCGCCTTCAAATCCTCAGATACTATCACCCCAAGATCCCTCTATCCGCCTGTACCTATCAGACTCTCCCCGCCTAACACATATGTCTCCCGTGGTTTTTGTATTCCCTAAGTGCATCACTTTGCATTTCTTGGCATTGAATTTTAATTGCCAAACCTTAGACCATTCTTCTAGCTTCCTCAGATCCTTTTTCATGTTTTCCACTCCCTCCCGGGTGTCCACGCTGTTACAGATCTTAGTATCATCCGCAAATAGGCAAACTTTACCTTCTAACCCTTCAGCAATGTCACTCACAAATATATTGAACAGAATCGGCCCCAGCACCGATCCCTGAGGCATTCCACTACACACCTTTCCCTCCTCCGAGCGAATTCCATTCACCACCACCCTCTGGCATCTGTTCGTCAACCAGTTCCTAATCCAGTTCACCATTTCAGGTCCTATCTTCAGCCCATCCAGTTTATTTAAGAGCCTCCTGTGGGGAACCGTGTCAAAAGCTTTGCTGAAATCTAAGTAGATTATGTCCATAGCTCGTCCCTGATTCAATTCTCCTGTCACCCAATCAAGGAACTCAATGAGATTCGTTTGGCACGATTTCCCTTTGGTAAAACCATGTTGTCTCGGATCTTGCAACTTATTGGCTTCCAGGAAATTCACTATCCTTTCCTTCAGCATCGCTTCCATTACTTTTCCAATAACCGAAGTGAGGCTTACCGGCCTGTAGTTTCCAGCTTCTTCCCTATCACCACTCCGAGAAAAGTTCACGGTGGTTTCCCTGGGCCCCCTTCTTGCCATGATTCAGGAAAACGATTGGCTATGCTCTCTGGACTTAAAGGATGCCTATACTCACATTTCGATACTTCCAGCTCACAGGAAGTATCTTTGATTTCGGTTGGGAACTCAGCACTTTCAGTACTGTGTACTGCCTTTGGTCTCGCATCTGCACCCCGGGTCTTTACAAAGTGCTTGGCAGTTGTCGCAGCATTGCTATGCAGACTGGGAGTGCATGTGTTCCCTTATCTCGATGATTGGCTGGTGAAGAGCACTTCGGAGGCAGGGTCTCTACAGTCCATGTGGATGACTATTCAACTGCTCGAGCTGCTGGGGTTTGTAATAAATTATCCCAAGTCCCACCTTGTCCCGGTACAGAAATTGGAGTTCATTGGAGCTCTGTTGGACACACGGACGTCTCGAGCTTATCTTCCCCAGACAAGGACAGACAATCTCCTGGCCCTAGTGTCCTTGGCTCAAGCGTCTCAACAGATCACAGCTCGGCAGATGTTGAGACTTTTAGGGCACATGTCTTCCACAGTTCATGTGACTCCCATGGCACGCCTACATATGAAATCAGCTCAGTGGACCCTAGCTTCCCAATGGTGCCAGGCGACATGGGATCTAGAGGATGTAATCCATCGCTCCACCAGGTTTTGCAGATCCTTTCAGTGGTGGACCATTCAATCCAATCTGACATTGGGACGTCCATTCTAAATTCCTCAGCCGCAAAAGTGCTGATGACGGATGCATCCCTCCTAGGGTGGGGAGCTCATGTAGCTGGATTTCACACTCAAGGAGCTTGGTCCTTTCAGGAAAAAGATCTTCAGATCAACCTCCTGGAATTACGAGCGTTCTGGAAATCTCTCAAGGCTTTCAGAGATCAGCTGTCCAATCAGTTTATTTTATGTTTCAATCATTTTTTTTTTTAAATTTGAAAATTTTTATTAAACACAACTTAAGGAACACAGTGTAAGGCTATGCTGCCTTCAAAATTCTGAAATACATCAAACAATTGAGTTACATCTCGGTATATCATCAGTTTTAATATTTTTCTCCCCCCCCTCCCCCCCTCCCTCTCCCACCCTCCCTTATTCAGTACTGTCCACTTCTTGTTTGTATCCCCTGTTTTTTTACAATGTATTAATCCATAATTTCTCCAAATGAATCCACTCTTTAGCATCAGGTTTGTATTTTCCCATTCTCTTATCAGTCAACTGTTCCAAGCCTACAATATTCTTGACTCTCATCTTCCATGATGCAATTGTGGGGCCAAGTCTCTGTTTCCAGTGGGCCGCAACTTCCAACTTTGCGGCTGCCAACCCTAATCTTTTAAGCCTCCTTTGCTATTTCTGACCCCTTTTATTTCCCCACCCTAGTAAACACCACTTTGGCTCTATTGGAAATTGTGTGTCCAGAATGTGTGTCAAATGTGTGGTAACATCCACCCAAAATGATTGTATATACAGACATTCCCACCATATATGTATAAAGCTACCTACCCCGTCCTTACATCGCCAACATTGATCAGATACCTTGGGATATATTCGTTTTAACCTGTCCGGCGTGTAATACCATCTACTTAGAACTTTGTACGCATTTTCTTTTATTAATACACAGATAGATGCTTTTTTCACCTCCATACACACCCTTTCCCATTCCTTCACACTCAGTTCAATATTTAGATCTCGCTCCCACACTGTCATATAGGGTAATTTCTTCATTTTGTCTCCCCTTATATATCTATATAGTCTGGATATACCCTTCTTACCTCCCTCCAAGGTTTCCCATATGTTTTCCAATATCTCTCGTTCACGTGGGTCAGACTGCAACCACCCTTGTCCCTTCATAAAATGCCTAACTTGTAAATAAGCATAATGATCGGAATCTGGCAGTACGAATTTCCTTTGAAGGGTTACAAACTCTCTTAACACCCCTTCAGACATAAGGTCCCTAAATCTTTTCAGTCCCTTTCGATTCCACTCCCAAAATACCCCTCCCTCTCGCCCTGCGGGAAACTCAGCTTCTTGCCTAATATGTGCTAAGGTAGAGGTTTTTACCCCCTTCTTAAATTTGTTCTTTAGTGCATCCCAGATATGTTGCAAGTGAGATATGAATGGATTCTGATATCCCTGGTGAGTTTTAGACATCTTTACAGATCCCCACACTCCTCTTTCCAGGTTACACCAAGGTATTAAATCCTGTTCCAGAGTCGCCACAGGTGATCTATGCCCTTTGCTCCATTCCGCCACCTGTTTCAACTGCGCTGCTTGATAGTACCACAAAACATTGGGTAGCCCCCTTCCTCCCTCCTCCACCTTCCCCCACATAATTCTTTTCGATATTCTAGCCCGCTTGCCCCCCCACGCAAACCGAGACAGATCAGCTTGTAATTTATTTAGAGCTGCTGTGGGAACCTCCAGCGGCAATGTTTGGAATAGAAACAACATCCGGGGAACCAAGTTCATCTTTATCACCGCTATCCTGCCCCACCATGATAACAGTCCGTTTTTCCACCTGCTCATATCTGTACGCAGTTCCCGGAATAACGGAGCGTAATTCAATCCGTATAGCTTTGTGGTATCCCTTGATATCCAAATTCCTAAATATTTAAAATTATCTCGTGCATGCCTGAAGGGAAGTTTTTGCAACAGAGCTTCCAACATAATTTGGGTTGTATTGATACTCAAAACTTCCGATTTGTCATAGTTTACTTTAAATCCAGACAACTCTCCGAAATTTCGAATCTCATTACAAATGCGAGTTAAAGACTCTTCCGGATGACTTACATAAAAGAGAATATCATCAGCAAACAAAGCTATCTTATGTTCCCCTGCACCCGCTTGAAATCCTCGTATCAATGTTGTCTCCCTAATCTTCTGTGCAAACGGCTCAATTGCTATAGCGAAAAGCAAAGGTGAGAGTGGGCACCCTTGTCTAGTTCCTCTCTGTATCTGTACCGGATCTGAATATCCCCCATTGACTTTTATCCTTGCCATTGGTGCTGCATATAATCCCTGGAGCCAAGTTACAATCCCCTTACCAAATCCCATGACCTTTAATACCTCCCAAAGATAGTTCCACTCCACACGGTCAAAGGCCTTTTCTGCATCAGTTGTTAACAACACCATATCCTCCTCCCTTTGTTGTGCCTCCCATATTATGTTTAATGTTCTCCGAATATTGTCAGCTACTTGCCTTTTGGGGATAAAGCCAGATTGATCCGGATGAATTAACTGAGGCAGAAATGTATTAATTCTTTCGGCCATTACCTTAGCCAATATCTTGATATCAATATTTATTAAAGAAATCGGTCTATACGAGCCACATTGTGTTGGATCTCGACCTGGCTTAGGGAGGACCGTAATCCCCGCTTCATACATACTTTTCGGTAACTTCCCTGTTTTGAAACATGCATTTCCCACCCTCACTAACAATGGTCCTATTTCCTTACCCAACAACTTATAAAATTTGGCCGTGTATCCATCTAAACCCGGTGCTTTCCCCCCCTTCAATCCCTTAATTACTCCTTCTATCTCCTCTACCATAATAGGTTTATCTAAATATTCTCTCTGATATTCCGTTAGCCTTTGTAGACCTAACCCTTCCAGATATTGTTGAATTCCTACCTTGCTGGCTCTCGTTTCTTTGGCATACAGGGCTGAATAATACTGAGCAAATCTTTCCCGAATCTCCTTATCCTGGTAAGCTAATTGGTCTCCTACCCCCTTTATCTTGGTGATTGTGTGGCATATCTGCTGTTGTCTTAAACTTCGTGCCAGCATTTTACCCGCTTTATTGCTATACTCAAAATACTTCTGTTTTGTAAGTTTGCGATGATATTCCATTTGGCGTAATTGAATCCGTTGTAACTCTGCCCTGCATTCTTGCAGTTCCCCCCAAATTCCCTGATTTCGTCCCCCTTGATGCTGAGCTTCTAGAGTAACTAGCCTTTGTCGCACCCTCAACTCTTGTTGCTGTCTCTCTCTCTTACGCTGACTCCCTTTCCTAATCAAATGCCCTCTCACTACCACCTTTAGAGCATCCCAAAGGATCCCATCAGAGATTTCCCCATTATCATTATGTTTTAAGTATTCTTGTATCACTATTCTAATTTCTTCACAAGCATCTACAGTGTCTAGCAAGGATTCATTTAATCTCCAAAAAGTATGACCCCGTTCTCTCCCTAAACCTTTCCAAGAGATCCAAATAGGTGCATGGTCTGATGCATGGATGGTTCCTATACCCGAATCCCTTACCTTACCCCATAAATTGCGGGAACTCCAGAGGGTATCTAACCTGTTATAAGTACGCTGTGCATGGGAATAGAAAGAATAAGTCCGTTGCCCCGGATGTTGCATCCTCCAAACATCAATCAGGTCCAAATCCTTGACCATTCTCAGAAGCTTGGTCGTATTTGCCTGACCACTTCCCCTCGCACCTTTAGAGCGGTCCAAGTCTGACAAGGCCCAGTTGAAATCACCCCCTAGTATTATATCCCCTGATACAAATTGGAGCAGTTCCAGCCTTAAAGCCTCAAAAAATGCACCTTGCCCCTCATTAGGAGCATAAACATTTATTAATGTAATTAGTTGGTTATTTACTTTACCTTTAATCGCTATACATCTACCCTGGCTTTCCACATATGTTTGTTCATGAATAAAGGCGACTGTATCTTTTATATAAATTGCCAGCCCTCCCTTTTTCCCCCCTCTGGGATCAGCCTGGAAAAATCCAGTGCCCATATTTTTATATTGTAGTAGTCTTTCATCTTTCTTTTGAATATGAGTTTCTTGCAACATTACAATGTCCCAATGCATTTTATAAATTTCCCTATATATAATACTTCTTTTCTCAGGGGTATTCAAGCCATTCACATTCCATGATCCCACTGTTATCCCACCCCCCTCCCTCCCCCCCCCTGCCCCTCCCCTCCCCCATTAAGTCCCCTCAACTGGCCTCCAAGCTTAGATGCCAGTTAGATCCCTAAGGAAGTGTCGTTCCGATGGGTTTTCCATCCTCAGTTTATCTTTCATGTCCCCCCTTACCCACCCTCATCCATCTCGTCTAATCCCTTTTTTAATCATAGCCAACAGAAATAGGAAAACATTCAATGTTTCTTAACATAACTTCTCATATAATACAGTGTACATAATACCAGATTTAGATCCGGGCTATTGCCCTGGGACCAGTAGCTTTTTCAAGTCTCTGCGTCTCTCTCATGCCCTTGATCCTCATATGTTGGGCTCCTTCTAGTGTTGCCTCTGCTTTGCTGGTTCCATCCCCCCGCTCCCTTGGCGGATTTGCCTTTTTGGGAGCTTTGAGGTGTCGCTGTTACTTCTGGCAAGTCCGTACAACCTAGTGCTGCCAATATTTTCCATGCTTCCTCTGTTTGCAGTATTCTCTGTGTTTGACCACCCACTGATACCAATATGCCGCTGGGATACAGCCATCTATATCGCAGGCCAGCCTTTTGCAGATATTTAGTTATATCTTTAAAGTCCCGCCTTTTTTGTAGAGTTGCTTTCGCCAGATCTTGAAAAATCTGTACCTTTACATTATTCCATTCCACTTCCCCCATAGCGCGTGCTTTCCGCCATACTGCCTCCTTAACTTGAAAATCATGGAAGCACACAATTATGTCTCTGGGGAGGTCACTCCTCTGCGGTCCCAAACTTCTGTGGGCTCTATCAATTTTTATTGTGGGCCCTTCCAGCATTTCCTGGGGATCTTTTCCCTGATTCAAAATATAGGCACAGATCTCTTTTACAGTCTTCTCTACATCCTTATATTGAGATTCTTCCGGCAAGCCTTTAAAACGTAAATTACTCCGTCTGGAGCGATTTTCTAAGTCCTCTATTTGCTGCTCTATGTTCAATCTCACTTGTTGTTCCATATTTACTTTCTTTTTTAGCGTTTTTAATTCTCCCGCCATTGCCTCTGTTCGCTCCTCAGTCTCAACTACTCGCTGACCCATCTCTTTTACCTCTTCTCGAAGCTCGGCAACCGCCGACTGTATACTTTTCCTGGTGTTGATCATCTCAGATTTAAGCTCTTGAAACCATCGGATGATTTCGCTCCTTTCCACCTCGGTATCTCCCGCGCTTTGTTCCTCCATATCGTTATCGGGTTCTTCTTCCTCGGTCGGCGCCATTTTAGCTCCGCTCTGAAGTAGGGCCACGCTCACTTTTTTAACAGCCCGCGGCGAATCCGCCGAATATTTGTATTTCGCCAACTTCTTTCTAGCCGCCATACGCTATTATAATCCGTTTCCAGCGATCACGGGATTAATTATCCAGCTTTTATCCTAGGGTAGACACTCTTTTATTGCTATAACCCGCGGAGCTCTACAATCTGGCTACCGACTACATCGGTGACGTCACTTCCTCCTGTTTCAATCATTTTTATTGATAGTAGGTAAATGAACGGTGTACAATTTTGCTCAGTTCTTTTAAGGAATTGACATATGATAACTCTTCTAACAAAGAATGTGCTTCCAACATTTCTATCCCACCCCCGTTCCCATACCCCCCTCTCCCCCCCCCTCAAACCCTTTCTCCACCCCTCTCCTGCCCCTATAAACCTACTACACAAAACACAGGTATTTAAATCTTCTCCTCTTCCTACACAGTCTCTCAATTTAGAATTCTACTTCGTGCTGCTAGTTGTAAGGTATCCCAAAAATTCGCCCAGGTTTCTCCAGTTTTCTGCCCTCCATAGAGGAAAGATCTGTGATTCCACATCGTTCCAATTTCAAAAGCTCAATCATGTGTGTCCTCCAGGCCCCCAAGGAGGGGCCCCCGCTCTCTCTCCAGTTCAGCAGGATGGTCTTTTTTCCAACCAGCACTGCTCTATGAAGAAAGGAGTTTAGACCTGGAGGAGCAGACCCTGCACACTCATATCTTCCAAACAGCAGCAGTGGTTGCCTCTGTATAGTGCTGCAGCCCCAATATCGTTTGGTTTCAGCTAATATTTGAGACCAAAATGTCACAGCCCGAGGGCAAGACCAGAACATATGCCCTAGTCCGGCTGAGGTCTGGTTACAATGAGGGCAGGCTCCAGTGCCCCCAAACCCCGCCTTGGACGCTCTGGCTGGTGAAATGTAGAGCCGCAGCGCGAACTTATATTGTAATTCCCAATATCGGGTGTATACTGAGGTGCGTAAAGCAAAGGACAAAAAGGTCTGCAATATCTCCTCCGATACTTCCGCTGCCAGGTCTGTCTCCCATTTCTGCGCTCTGCCTCGATAGTCAATGTCATCTGTGGAGTCTTGAAGATATCTGTGGTGAAACCTCAGAGGCACTGTGTGCTGAGCCTCCAGTGTCAGTGCTGTATTCAAAGTATCTTGCACGTCCTCACTCAAGTTAGTCCATCCTAGTTTTACCATGTAATACTGGATCTGCAAATGTGCAAATTGATCTGTCCCTGGCAGTTTAAATTCTCTTTGCAACTCCTGGAAAGGCCGCACTTTACCTTCATCTGACAGCAGCTGGCACAGGTAATAAATCCCTTTCTTCCGCCAATGGGCAAAATACCACTGAGGATGAGCCTTCCGGGAAATCCGGGTTGTGAAACAGGGGTAAAGAGGGTGTTGCAGTCCATTTAAACCAATGTCTTTTGCAAAGCCACTTCCAAGCTGCTCTTGCTGACAGAACTAATGGATTGTTTCCAAGCTTGGTTATGACTCCCTTACCAGATGCATGCAACCACCACCCCAGATGCACTGTGCGAGAGAGTGCCTGCTGCAATTGTGTGTTCGAAAATTCCTGACGCCCTGTTAGCCAATCTCTGATATGCCTCATCGAGCATGCTATTGTCAGGTATCTTATATTAAGTAGACCCATCCCCCCGTGGTCCTTTGGTTTGTGTATTACGTGCAGAGGGAGCCGAGGCTTTTGCCCTCTCCACAGAAACACCTGTATCAATTTATTAAGTGCCAGCTCTTCTCTCTTTCGTAAGTATAAAGGCAGCATCTGGAACAGATAGAGCCATTTGGGGACTATCATCATGTTAACTAGTCCTATGCGACCTGATAAAGAGAGTGGACAGGTGCCCCAAAGTTGTAACAAACGCCTTGTTTCCTTCAGAACTGGGACTACATTCTTCTCATGTAATAGCCCCAGATCAGAGGAAATGACCACACCCAGGTATTGAATCTGACCTTCCGCCCATTGCAGTGGGAATAAATCCTTCCAGTCATGCCGCAACCCCTGATCCAAGGGCAGCGCCAGTGATTTGGCGAGATTTAATTTAAAGCCCGAAAGCCTACCATATCTTTGAACCTTGTGCAGGAGGTGCCCTAGAGATGTCTGAGGATTAAACAACGAGGTAGAAGCAGTAACACTAGAGCAAAAAAGTAACCTAATACAAAAAATAAAGCTCTAGTGACAAATTGTGTGCTTGTGCAAAAAATGAAGGAAAAGCCCTCAGAAACCGTGGGTAAAATACCCAGGGTTTAGTGCGCGGTTATATTACTCTTATAACACACACCACGATTCTATCATTGGGCAAAAAACTTCATTTTGGATTAAGCTTGCAATTTTTATAGCTTTTTAAACTTTTAATTCTATAACTTAAAGTGTTGCTATTATAAAATATGTTTTTTCGTTCTTTTTCCAGATATATTTTTTCTTTCTTTTCTTTTTCCAACAACCACTATTTAACAATAAGGCGTAAACTGTTGCACTTAGCTTTTAAGCTGGGCACTCTTCATTGTCTGTTCTACGGGAACCCGTTTCGCCCAGAAACGCGGCTTCATCGGGAACGGAGTGCTTTAAGTGTGCTGAAGAAATGAATGCATTAAGAGAACTCAGAAATGACAAAGGGATCATTATCAAAAAAGCCGAGAAGGGCAGTGTGATCGTCCTTCAGAATCGACAAGATTGCATCAATGAGGGATTAAGGCAATTGAATGATGTTCGACATTACAAAAGAATACCTTTGAATCTGACCAAAAGACTGCAGTCTCTCATCAACAGAATAACCAACAAAGCATTAAATGATGGTTACATTACCCTCAAAGACAAGAAATTACTCTGCTCCAAATATCCTATTACTCCAGTGATGTACTTTTTACCGAAAGTACACAAACAACTGATCAACCCACCGGGTAGACCCATTCTATCTGGAAGAAATTCTGTTCTCGAACCCCTATCAATTTTCGTTGATGTCTTTCTGAGAGAAGAGGTACTGAAGTATCCATCGTACATTAGAGACACCACACATTTTCTGTGTAAACTTCAGGATGTGGATCTTGATCAGTATAGCAATGTCTTGATGGTCACGTTGGACGTGTGTTCATTATACACGTCCATACCTCAAAATGAGGCTTTAGACACGATTCAGCAAATTCTAGACAACAGACCCAGGCCACATCTAACACCTACAGAATTTTTGTTAACATTAGCGAGGATAGCTATGAAGGAAAACCACTTTATGTTTCTTGATAAAATCTACTTGCAAACAAGTGGGGTGGCGATGGGAGCAACTTTCGCCCCATCAATAGCAAATCTTTACATGTCCAGTTTTGAATCTTCTTGGATTGCAAAGTCCCCTTTCCAGAAAGTCATCCTATATTGGTGGAGATTCATTGATGATATCTTCATGCTCTGGGGGGGTTCATTGACAGATCTCCAGCAATTCATGATATGGCTTAACAGCTGCAATCAAGATATTCAATTTACAGAGCAACATTCACTAGACTGTATACATTTTCTTGATGTTGAGGTCAGCATCATTTCAAAGAAATTTGTCACTAAAGTATACAAGAAAACCACTGACAGAAATACATTTTTACACAATTCCAGTTGCCACCCTACACACCTCAAAAACAGCCTTCCTTTTTCTCAATTGTTAAGACTCAGACGCATCTGCACAGATTTTTCTACATTTATAGTCCAAGCTAAACAATTGATGCGTGATTTATCAGAGAGAGGCTACACGGTCTGTTCTAAAAAAAGCATACCGTAGAGCTAAATTCAATGACAAGAGTCTACTCATGACCAGTAAGTCAATACATCAAACAGATGAGAACGTATTTACGATGGTTATGCAGTACAATGAACACAGTCCCCTTCTTGCCAACTTGATTAAGAACAGATGGGACATTATGAAATCAACTAGTGTGTTTGAAAAAGTTGATCTACGCATAGCGTATGCAAGGACAAACAACATCAAAGAGATCATTAGTCCAGCTGATGCGAGATCCTTTACCACCAGCGAATGGAAAATACAGGGGCATTACAAATGTGGCCATTGTCAGATATGCAAAATCACCAAACAGACTAAACAGGTTATCAACCCTAAAACGAAAAGAATTCACAAATTATCACACTTTACAAACTGTTCCTCTGATCATGTGGTATACACTTTGTGCTGCCCTTTCAACAAATTCTATATAGGCATGACAACAAGACCCCTACGTGTAAGAATTTTAGAACACAGATCTAACATTCGTAGATGTGTTGTTAAGGAACCGATTGTGGAACACTGTATTTCCAATCAGCACAAGTTTGAAGAGCTACAATGTTTTGTATTAGATCATGTGGAGGCTCACCACAGAGGAGGGAACCGTAAACTCACTTTATTGAGAAGGGAAACCAGATGGATTTTTGACTTTGACACTTTGGAGCCGAATGGACTCAACAGTTCTATTGATTGGTACAATTTTTACTGACGTCATCACGTAACGTATGCGCCAGTATTTCAGACAATTGAGCGTACGAGAACGCTGAGGCGCCATATTTTTGAAATGCTTTATGCTTTCATCAAAGTATGTTTGACCGCGAGGTGATATATCATGTGCTAATGTTATATTATTTGCGATTTCTTTTCTGTGATAATAACTTATTGTGATATTTTGTTTTCAGCAAACTTAAAGCACACCGTTCCCAATGAAGCCGCATTTCTGGGCGAAACGGGTTCCCGTAGAACAGATAATGAAGAGTGCCCAGCTTAAAAGCTAAGTGCAACAGTTTACACCTTATTGTTAAACAGTGGTTGTTGGAAAAAGAAAAGAAAGAAAAAATATATCTGGAAAAAGAACGAAAAAACATATTTTATAATAGCAACACTTTAAGTTATAGAATTAAAAGTTTAAAAAGCTATAAAAATTGCAAGCTTAATCCAAAATGAAGTTTTTTGCCCAATGATAGAATCGTGGCGTGTGTTATAAGAGTAATATAACCGCGCACTAAACCCTGGGTCTTTTACCCACGGTTTCTGAGGGCTTTTTCTTCATTTTTTGCACAAGCACACAATTTGTCACTAGAGCTTTATTTTTTCTATTATGTCTGAGGATTACTCAGCAGCAACAACAGATCATCGGCATATGCCAGCACCTTGATCACGTGCTTATGGAGTCTGATCCCCTGTATGTGCTCATGTGTTCTGATCTCGTTCAGCAAGGGCTCCAAGGACAACAAAAATAAAAGCGGAGACAGTGGGCAACCCTGCCGTGTCCCTTTCCGAATCTCAAACCCTTCTGTTCTTATCCCATTGACTAATACCATTACCCGGGGGTCAGTGTATAGCGTAGTGACAGCCTGCAGGAACCAACCCGTGAGACCTATCCACCTTAAAAGTTTCAAACAAAAAGGGCCACAGCACCCGGTCAAACGCCCGTTCTGCGTCGAGGCTCACCGCCAGTCTTTGTGATTTTGTGTCAGTATCAGCTAATATGGCCAGGATAAATTTGCGCACATTGAGGACTGACTGACGTCCTCGGACAAATCAGGCCTGGTCCTCCTTCACCAGCTGTGACAACAGTGGGGCCAGCCTGTCTGCCAAAATCTGAGACAAAAGCTTGGCCTCCACGTTAATCAGTGAGATTGGTCTGTAAGAACTAGGTTGCAGTGGATCTCTCCCTTTTTTTGGTATTAAGCTTATGAGGGCTGTGTTGGCATGCAGTGGAAATCGGCCTGTCTCTACGACTTCATTAAGGTACTCAGTTAGGGGTCCCAAGATCTGCAGCTTCAACATCTTGTAGAATTCACCGGAGAGGCCATCGGGTCCCGGTGCAGAGTGCATCTTCAGTGCTCCTATTGCTGTTTGAAGCTCTTTTGCCTCAATCGGCTTATTTAAGAGGTCTAATTGTTCTAAGGGAATCTTCCCCATGTTAACTGAGTCCAAATTTGCTGTTATGGCCTCTGTAATATCTCCCTCGTTATCTTTTGCTTTATACAAATGGGCGAAGTGTTGTTGAAATATACGTGCTATCTCGTCTGGATTATTGGTGATCTCCCCCGATTGCCTGCATATCGCTGCGATGTAATGTGGCTTCCATGCGCCTTTCACCAGCCTCGCTAGCAGCCCTCCCGCCTTATCCCCAAATTTACACAATCTGTATTTTCTGAACAACAGGGAGCGTGCCGTGCATTCCTGAAGTAAACTATTCAACGCTACCCTCGTGGATGTGAGAAGTTCATAATTTTGCTGTGTTGGATACCTGCCATGCTGCCTTCTTAATACCCGAATCTTTCGTTCCAGCTCCACTATACCCTGAGTTATTTGCCTGTTCCATCTGCTTACATATGCTATGACCTCTCCTCTTAGTACTGCTTTGGCCGTGGACCAGAACAGGGTGGGGTCTTCTGCATGCACCTGATTATGTTTTTGAAACTCATCCCATTTCTTGTGCATGTACTCTATGAATTCTTTTGAGGAGTACAGATATGCAGGGAACCTCCACCCAGGGGATTGCTGTAAGTGTGGTGCTATCACCAGATCCACCCATATGATGGAATGGTCCGAGATCTCCTCGGGGCCTATGACCGCCTCCGTTATTTTCTGGAATATATCAGGGGAGGTTAGTATATAATCCAAGCGAGACTGTGACTGATGTGCTCGAGAGGTGTGTGTGTAGTCTCTTTCCTCACCATGTAGTATTCTCCATGGGTCTAGTAGACCCACCCTCTGACAGAAGGAATCTAGCAGGGACACATCTGATGGCGTTCCCGGGTGCAATTGCCTCAACCTATCTAAAACTGGGTCTATCACTTGGTTCATATCTCCTGCAATCACTATAGGGAGAGTTGAGTGTGCGTGACAGTGGGCCAGCAGCTGAGCATAAAAATGTGTAGCAGATGTGTTAGGGCCGTATGCAGATACCAGGAGCATCTCTCTCCCTTGTAGGTTGAGCTGAATTCCCACATACCTCCCCTCTCCATCTTTGAACAGCATTCTCGCAGTACCCATCAGGGATTTGTGCAGCAAAATTGCTGTCCCTCCTCATCTGCCTGTTGCTGGGGAATAGAACACCTCTCCCACCCATCCCCTTCTTAATTTTTCACTTTCCTCCTTGGAGAGCCTTGTTTCCTGGAGACAGGCTATGCCCACCCCGTGACATTTCAGAGCTGATAGGATTTTAGTTCTCTTAATTGGGGATGTGATGCCACATACATTCCAAGAAATCACATGTGTTTTACCCACCCCCCTTTTGTCGCCCTGTAACTTCCATTGGTAAGTACATCTGAGGCCTGTACTTTTTTTTTTTTGTCTATTAGAATGTAAGCTCTTTGAGCAGGGACTGTCTTTCTTCTATGTTTGTGCAGCGCTGCGTACGCCTTGCAGCGGTATAGAAATGCTAAATAGTAGTAGTAGTAGTAGGCCTGTGCCTCCCGGACTCCCAGCCTGGCCCCGGAGACATCTCTCTCCCACGGTGCATCACCATATGGATCTCCGCCCTGTCTTCTTTTTTCCACACCTGCCACCTTGGTCTTTGTGTAGGTTCCCACGCAATTTTAAAATACCTGAGAATGCTTCCCTTACCTTTCCCTACCCCCTCCCTCCCATCTCTACCCGTCCCAAACTCCCTTCCCCCCCTGTCTAACTGTGCTTTCCCAAACATATCCTAGACAACAAAAATTATGGGACCCCCTGCCATGCCCGAGGCCCCTCCACCCGATCTGTTAAATTTACAGTATAAACCTTCTCTGCACTGTGTGTAACTAACAACAACCATTTTAGTAATTCTCACCAACTGCAAAGTCTTTAGAAAACCATCCTCATTCTCCTGAGTGTCCTTCAACCGGCTGCGGTCTCTTCTTCTCCAGTGCTGTTATATACTCTTTAGCAGCAGCCTCTGAGTCAAAGGACTTCCATATGCCATCTTGTCGGATTTTTAGCACTGCTGGATAGATCAGCATGAACTTGATTTGCAGTTTCTGCAATCGTCGGCATAACAGTGTAAATTTCTTTCTACGATCCTGTAGAGACACCGAAAAGTCCTGAAAGATTCTTACAATCTTCCCCTCGAACTTTGTATCATCTGTCTTTAATCGATATCCTCTCAAGATCTCCATTTTGTGCAGATAGTTGTGCACTTTCAATATGACCGCACGCGGGGCCTGGCAGCCATCTTGAAGCCGGCCCACTCGGTGTATTCGTTCCAGGTACAGCGCTCCTGCATGATCGGACAGCGCAAGCTCATCATTCAGCCATTTTTCTATCACAATGGCCAGCACCGAGTCGCTCACCGATTCTGGTATGCCGATCAGACGTAGGTTGCTCCGTCATGCTCTATTTTCTAAATCGTCAACCTTGCGCTGCAGCGACTCGACTGTGGGTTGCATGATCGTCAGTTGGCGATTCACGGAGAGCAGCGCGTCTTCGATCTCAGATACGCGCCGCTCTACCTCCCCGGTCCGTTGTGTTGTGTCCGCTAAACGCGACTCGAGCTGTTCAATCTGTGCCGAGAGTTTTGCTAAGCATGGCTCTAGCGCTTGTGTCACCGCGGCGGTCAATTGCGCCAGCTGCGCGGGGGAAAAGTTTTGCTCACTTCGCTGCAGGGCCTTCTCAGCGATGTCCGCCGCCTTCGCCTTGTCCTTCTCCTTTTCCTTTTTGGCGCTACGTGCCGGCATTGATTTGGTCGCTGTTTCTACAAACTTATCCATCGGCTTTCTACTTCTGCTGGCCGGTTGAGTCACTAACTATTGTTTTTTCTTTGATTAAAATGGCGAAAACGGGCGTTGGGGCCTCGGAGAGCAAAGACACACGTCTTGTCAACTCAATGCATCATGTGACTCCATCAATTTATTTTAATTCAGACAGACAATCAGGTTGCAATATATTCCACCAACAAGCAGGGGGCACCGGATCTCGCCCTCTGTGTCTGGAAGCCGTCCGGATGTGGCTATGGGCCCACCACCACGACATGTTTCTCCAGGCCAAGTATCTGGCAGGCGTCAAAAACAGTCTGGCTGACAGGTTGAGCAGGATCATGCAACCTCATGAGTGGCCTCTGAACATGGATGTTGTCCACAAGATCTTCCGAGCATGGGGCACCCCCTCGGTGGATCTTTTTGCCACTCAGATCAATCACAAAGTCCATCAGTTCTGTTCCAGACTTCAGACCCATGACAGACTAGTGTCAGATGCCCTTTTCCTGCATTGGGGGACAGGCTTTCTGTATGCGTATCCTCCCGTACCTCTAGTAGGGAAGACTTTGCTGAAACTCAAGCGAGACCATGGGACCATGATTCTGATTGCACCTTTTTGGCCATCAGATCTGATTCCCTCTTCTTCTAGAGTTGTCCTCCGAAGAACCGTGGACATTGGAGTGTTTTCCGAACCTCATCACACAGAACGAGGGGTCGCTTCTACATCCCAACCTCCAGTCTCTGGCTCTCACGGCTTGGATGTTGAGAGCTTAGAGATTGCTTCTTTGAGTCTGAGGGTGTCTCCCGATTCTTGCTTGCTTCCAGGAAAGATTCCACGAAAAAGTGTTATTCTTTAATGTACATCTATGCAGATGATGTCACGATATACATCCCGTTCAAAAAAGATATAACCGAAATCACAAATGAAATCACACACAGCCTTCAAATAATGAACTCATGGGCAGACGCATTCCAACTAAAACTAAATGCAGAAAAAACACAATTTCTCATCCTGACCTCACAATACAATACAAACAAACCCAACACCATAAATACCCTGGACTACACCCTTCCGATCTCAGACAGCCTGAAAATCTTGGGAGTCACAATTGACCGAAATCTTACACTCGAAGATCATGCGAAAAATACAGCAAAAAAAAATGTTCTACTCAATGTGGAAACTTAAAAGGATCAAACCTTTCTTCCCAAGAGAAGTATTCCGCAGCCCAGTACAATCAATGGTGCTAAGTCATCTAGACTACTGCAATGCCATTTATGCCGGATGCAAAGAACAAATCATTAAGAAGCTTCAAACCTCTCAAAACACAGCAGCTGGACTCATATCTGGGAAAGCGAAATACGAAAGCGCCAAACCTCTAAGAGAGAAACTACACTGGCTACCACTAAAAGAACGAATTGCGTTCAAAGTTTGCACCTTGGTCCACAAAATCGTTCACGGGAAGCCCCGACCTATATGTCAGACCTTATAGACTTGCCTACCAGAAACGCAAAGAGATCAGCATGCACATTCCTCAATCTCCACTACCCTAACTGCAAAGGGCTAAAATATAAATCCATATACGCGACCAGTTTTTTATACATCTGCACGCAGCTATGGAACGCAGTACTGAAGGCCATAAAAATCACGCAAGACCTAACTATCTTCCGAAGGCTACTGAAAACAGGTCTGTTCAAGAAGGCATACCATAAACATCCATCTTAAATACTAATACTAAGACCTTACACGACCTTGAAATCTTATCACTTGACTGATATTAATGAACTACCACTACCACTTTAATCCACATGTCGAATATGGTCTTTCCATAGCCGATGACCTAATGTATGTTACAACCCAATTTATTACCCATTACCTTCATGCATTACCATAATGTATACTCCCTTACCATGTATATATGCACATGATATATATTTATACAATGATCTGTTCCATGCATGTTATGTTCCATGTATCTTACCATGTAGGTATGCACCTGAACGTAATACCATTTGTAATTCTGTTACCCGGAAACGGCATACGCCATTACGGCAGATGTAAGCCACATTGAGCCTGCAAATTGGTGGGAAAATGTGGGATACAAATGCTACAAATAAATAAAAAAATGGAGGAGGGTTTGCCGTCTGGTGTGACTGCAGGGCCCTAGATTCCTTTTCTTGTCCTACATGGACCCTGGTTGAATACCTTCTACACTTATCAAAGTCTGGTCTTAAGACCAACTCCGTAAGGGTTCAACTTAGTGCAGTCAGTGCTTACCATCAAAGTGTAGAAGGTCAGCCTATCTCTGGACAGCCTTTAGTAGTTCGCTTCATGAGAGGTTTTCTTTTGTCAAAGCTGCCTGTCAAACCTCCAGCAGTGTCATGGGATCTCAACGTCGTTCTCACCCATCTGATGAAAGCTCCTTTTGAGCCATTGAATTTCTGCCATCTGAAGTACTTGACCTGGAAGGTCAGTGAGCTCCAAGCCCTGGTAGTTCATGCACCTTACATCACGTTTCACCATAACAGAGTAGTCCTCCGCACTCAACCTAAGTTGTTGCCGAAGGTAGTGTCAGAGTTCCATCTGAACCAGTCAATTGTCTTGCCAACATTTTTTCCCCATCCACATACCCGCCATGGTGAGGACAAGTTGCACACCTTGGACTGTAAGAAAGCATTGGCCTTTTATGTGGAGCGGACTAAACCCTACAGACAGTCCACCCAATTGTTTTTTTCTTTCGATCTCAACAGGAGGGGAGTCGCCATCGGAAAACGCACCATCTCCAATCGGCTAGCAGATTGCATTTCCTTCACTTATGCCCCAGCTGGGCTGACTCCAGAGGGCCATGTCACGGCTCATAATGTCAGAGCCATGGCTGTGTCAGTGGCTCACTTGAAATCAGCTTCTATTGAAGAGATTTGCAAGGATGCAATGTGTTCATCAGTCCACACATTCACATCTCACTACTGCCTTCAGCAGGATACCCGACACGACAGTCGGTTTGGGCAGTCGGTGTTGCAGAATCTGTTCGGGGTTTAGAATCCAACTCCACCCTCGTAGGCCCATTTGTGTTCTGTTCCAGCCTGCACTCTCAGTTGTGTTTCTTTTTCGGTCAATCTAAGTTATGTCCTTGCTGTTGCGGGGCCCAATTGACCAATGTTCATTGTTTTGAGTGAGCCTGGGGGCTAGGGATATCAGTGATAATATTCAGCCTGCTTGTCCTCGGAGAAAATGAAGATACATACCTGTAGCAGGTATTCTCCGAGGACAACAGGCTGAATATTATCACAACCCACCCTCCTCCCCTTTGGAATTTTTCTTCTCTATTTTGCTTTTTATTAACAAAAGGTGACATGCTCACGTCGCGGGCGGGAACCTGCTCTCGCATGCGCTGTGCATCTTGATCCGTGCAACGTCGCATTCTGGAAAGTTCTTATTTTTTTAGAAGTTCTGGCTCTTGGGCTGTCGCGGACAACGAAACATCGGTGATAATATTCAGCCTGCTGGCCTCGGAGAATACCTGCTACAGGTATGTATCTTCATTTTATTTACTAAAGTGGGAGAAAGCATTGGGTGTTTCTTATGACTATGCGCAGTGGGAGAAGGTGTTTAAATCTTTACTTAAGGTATCCATGTCTAATGCATTGGTAGAAAATGGTTATAAGATACTTTATTGGTGGTGCTATACCCCCCAGCGCTTGGCTAAAATGTTTTGTTTGTACTCTGCTTTGTTTTGGCGCCACTGTGGGCTAGTGGGGGACATGTGCCATGTTTGGTAGGCTTGCCCGCATGCTCAAACATTTTGGACTAATGTTTTGAAATTTGTTTCAAGCTTAACCAAGATCTCCTACCCCATGAAGATGGACCATTATCTCCTACATATTAGGCCACAAGGAGAAATCTACTACTTATCATGTGGTTACTCAAGTGTTTGTAGCCAGTAAATTGGTTCTAGCAGCAGCATGGAAACACCCTACTATACTTGGGCTTCGTGTGGTTTTGCGCAAGTTGGACTATCTTCATTTGATGTCTAAGCTGACAGCCCTGTGCATTGGACACATTTTGGCTTATCATCGCATATGGGACCCTTTTCTCTCGTCTTCACATCCCAACCCTCTAATGCTCAATTCTTGAATGGGGTTCTAGGGGGGGGGGGGTGTTGGGAGGGGCTGAGTGGTGGGATAGAGATGGGGATTGGGTTTATGAAGAAGACATATATGTCCAGAGATTCTTATCATTGTTTTCTTACTTGTAATTTATTCTGTTGATGACAATGTTGTTGTGCATGTTTATTATGTGTTTTCTCCTTAATAAACTTAAACCATAAACATTCTTTTAAATGTTAACCGATTAAATTAAATCTTTAATCAAAAATAAAAACTAAAAAGTGTCAAAAGGATGTCTATCCTATTTAATAATTCTCGCCTCCAACGTTCTAATCTTGCTGCCTGGGACCGTGGCTCCTTTGGAGTTGGTCTGCTAGGCTCCGTAGCTCTCACTGATGTCACTGGACCCATTATGATGAGCGACCAATGAAAACCAAACCCACTCACAGCTGATCCAACCCCCCCCAACCACAAACTGGCACGTGCATATTTGACAGCTAACAGAAAAGGCTCAAGGCTGCCGCCCTCCCAAAACACTACTGACGAGGACCACAACCTCCAGTCACAGATACCGGCGTCAGCAAAAAAAAACCAGAAACAGCTCCACACTGCCTGACACGAAACACTCCCTCCACAGTTATCGGTGTGCAGGACACCGCGCTCAATTACGGAGTACCGGTAAGGAGGGAGGTGACGCTCACTAACTTTAATGCATGTTCCCTGACTTTCAAAAACTGTCTTCACCCACCCCCGAGACACGTCCCGACCCTGTTGAAAACCCCCTCTCAGTCTCACACACACACACACACACACACACACAATGTCTGTCACACACGCACACACCCTTATGATGTCTCCACCCATGCCGCTACCCTCCCACTCTCCGAGTCTGGCCCTGCCGATCCCCCTCCGTGCATGTCGACCCACCCCCCCTCCAAAATTGCCACTCCCGCCCCTACCCCTCTGTCTCACACACACACAATGTCAGTCACAGACGCGCACAAAGTTCCTGGCTATGCCTCCACCCATGCCGCTACCCTCCCCCCTCCGAGTCTGGCCCTGCCGATCTCCCTCCGTGCATGTCAACCCACCCCCCTCCAAAATCGCCACTCCCGCCCCTACCCCTCTGACTCACACACACACAATGTCAGCCACAGAAGCGCACAAACTTCCTGGCAATGCCTCCACCCCTGCTACTACCCTCCCCACCCCTGACTGGCCCCGCTGATCCCCCTCTGTGCACGTCGCCCCCCCTCCTCGAAAATTGCCTACCCTGCGCCCCACCCTCTCTCTGGCTCACAGGCACAGTCTCTGACACACACACACTCTGTCGGTATCTCACACACACAGTGAATCACTCTCTCCAGCGGCATACCAAGGGCGGGGCAGTGGAGGCGGTCTGCCCCGGGTGCACGCTACTGGGGGAGGGGGTGCCGCGTGCCTGACGGCTCTGCTGGTTCCCTGCTCCCTCTGCCCCGGAACAGGTTATTTCTTGTTCCAGGGCAGAGGGAGCAGGGAGCCAGCGGAGCTGAGAGCCGTGAGGCTGCTCCCTGCAGCTAAAGATGCACCCGGGGGGTGGGGGGGCTTGATGCACCGGGGGGGGGGGAGGTGTCATTTTGCCGGGGGGGGGGGGGGTCGTGCTGCACCCGGGGGAGGGGGTGTGCATTGGAGATCCGCCCCGGGTGGCAGCCGACCTAGGATCGTCACTGACTCTCTCTCTCACACAGCCTCGCTGTGTCTCTTTGGCTGTGACACACACACACAATCAATCAACATTCTGTCTTTCTCTGTCCCACACACTAAGTCAGCACCCCCCCCCCCACACACACACACACTCTCTCTCTCTCTCACTCTCACACACTCTCTCTCACACACACACACACACTCTCTCTCTCTCTCACACACACACACACACACACACACTCACTCTCTCTCACACACATACACAAATTGCTACGGTATTTAACACACACGAATATAAGTCGTGTAGCAGTATTTTGAACAGATTGAGAGATGGCTTAGTGGGAGATCTGTGAGAAGCAAGTTGCAGTAGTCAAGTGAGAGGTGATGTGGATAAGTGTTTTGTTAGTATGTTCAGAAAGGAAGGGACAAATTTTGGTGATATTATAGAGAAAGAAATGACACACGATTTAGCAATCTGTTGGATATGTGCAGAGAAAGAGAGGGATGAGTGAAAGATGACCCCAAGGTTATGAGCTGATGAGACAGGGAGGATGTTATCCAAAGAGATAGAGAATGGGAAGAGGAGAAGTGGGTTTAGGGGGGAAGATAAGAAGCTCAGTTTTGGTCATGTTTAGTTCAGCGTTGAGACATCCAGGCAGCAGTGTCAGACAGGCAGGCTGATACTTGGGCCTGGATTCTTGCTGAAATTTCTGGTTTGGAGAGGTAGATCTGGGAGTCATCAGCATAAAGATGATACTGAAAACCATGGGATGAGATCAGAGCATCAAGGGAAGAAGTATAGATGGAGAAAAGAAGTGGTCCCATGACAGAGCCCTGAGGTACACCTGTTTGGGTACGATGTCAAATCAACCACTTTGGTGATTTTGGAAAGAAAAGGAAACTGATCTATTGGCCTATAGTTGGTTACCAGATCCTTATTCTGGCAAACTGCTTTCTGTGTAGGCCAAATGGTGGCTTTTTTTCCAGGTTGAATGTCTGTTATGTTATTCTGTACCATTTTAGTTATGAAAGGAAGAAATAATGGGGAAAAACATTTCAATAGAGACATGGGCATTGGATCAAGAGGTGGCGTAGTAGTTCTAACTGTGAGCAAACACAATCTATTGGTGTTATAGATGGAATCTCTAGTTCTGCATGAGAATCTTCGTATCACTTCATGGTGCACCTTGAATACCATGTGCAATTCTGGTCACCGCATCTCAAAAAGGATTTAGTGGAATTAGAAAAGGTACAGAGAAGTGCGATGAAAATGATAAAGGTGATGGAACGATTTTCCTATGAAGAAAGGCTAAAGCAGCTAGGGTCTTCAGCTTGGAGAAAAGACGGCTCGGAGAAGTATGTTAGAAGCATATAAATAATGAGTGAAATGGAACGGTAGACGTGAATCGCTTGTTTACCCTTTCCAAAAATACTAGGACTACGGATACGCAATGAAGCTACAAAGTAGTAAATTCAAAACAAACTGGAGAAAATATTTCTTCACTCAACATGAAATTAAACTCTGGAATTCGCTGCAAGAGAATGTGGTAAAAGCAGTTAGCTTAGTGGGGTTTAAAAAAGGTTTGGATATCTCCCTAAAAGAAAAGTCCATAAGCCATTATTAAGATGGGCTTGGGGAAAATCCACTGCTTATTTCTAGGATAAGCAACATAAAATGTATTATACTATTTTGGGATTTTGCCATTTACTTGTAACCTGGATTGGCCTCTGTTGGAAACATGATGCTGGGCTTGATGGACCTTCAGTCTGTCACAGTATGGCAAAGCTTATGTTCTTATGTTAAGTGACAAACCTGGATCTACTGGGGGCAAAACTGAAGCAACCCAGGAAGCCTCCAATTGAGACTCAACTCAACCCTGTACAGGATGAGTTAGGGGATAGCAGTTTGTTGGTTCTGCAACTGATAGCGTTGGGGTATTCTGCGAGAGTAATTCCACAATGTGATTGGGACTCTCTATCAACTGTCGCAGAGTAGTGATCTTTGAGCAGAAATAGATTGTTAGATTGTTAGCTGTAAGAGTGGAACGCAGGCCTCACAGGAGGAACTGTAAGATCACTGGGAATAGAATATATTTTAAGTTTGGTGCATGACTAATCTCCTCTGAAAAGAATTTTTTCTTTGTAGCATTAATCTGATGCTTAGAGAACTGAGACAGACTCTTAAACCTCAGCCCATGATCTTCAGACCCATGTTTCCTTCAGAGCCGTTTGGAGTGATGGAGCTGTCTTTGCAGCAGCCTCAGTTGGTCCTGGAACCATGGTTTCTTCTTACGGACACATTTATCCTTATATGATATATCAAATAGGATATATCAAAAAATAAAAATAAATTAACACATGACTTCAAACATTACACATCATTAATCAATTTTTCTCTTCATGTTTGCATATTGCCATCTGTCATTACCACATTTAGGGGTTCTTTTACAAAGCTGCGCTAAAAGTGGCCTTAGTGCGGCCTTACAAGGGTCTTTCCTGCGTGTTAAGACCATTTTTAGCACAGCAGTAATATGCCCAATTTTTTTTAATTTTTACTAAGAACACTTGAAGAACATCTTATTTCCAGAAGCAAGACAAAAACCCTGAGGTAGTCGATGGTAATGGAAAGTGGCAAGAGGTGTCTGACCAGATTGTGGAAATCCTAGATCCCCTTCACCAGACAATTGCACAACATGAGTTTTCATGCCAGCCAACTGCCTCCCATTGCAGTAAGTTACCTGGCACTACCAACTTCTTGGTTTCCAGGACTCATGTAGCCTGTGTTCCTAGTTCTTCCTGGAGAAAGAGGCTATATAGGCTGAAGGAAAGTTGTCATCCTCACTGTTTCACAAGTTCCATCTTTAACTTTCTCCTGCTGGTGCACTCACTACACGTTGAAGATTTCAGTCTCTCACTGTATGTTCGTGCCCATCAGAGGTGCCTGCTCAGCAACGACACTATCGACCACAGCCATACAGGGTGCAACTGGATGCACCAGCAGAGAAGGGGATCAGGGAGGTGAATCAAAAATGCTGAAGTGCAGGACATCAGTAATCTATAGTGATTGAATGCAGAGTGAAAACTGTTTGCAGCAAGCCTTCTGCAGTATGGTGTTCGCTTTGCGTCACCCTTTCCACTTCATCCCTTCCCCCCCCCCCCCCCCCCCCCCATGCCTTCAGTGCTTTCAGTGCCAGTTACATTCCTTTGTGTGAATTGGCAGGCAAAATGAAAAGGGGAGAGAACCTGCCGAGCAACAAGAGACTCCTATCTGTCCTGTCAATTGTGCAACCATAACCCTCCACCTTCCTCCTTCACACTTTTTCTTACCCCACCTTCAATCTAGAATCTGTACCCATCCTATCCTTTCCAGAGTTCCTAGATTTTTGCTGGTTTGTGAGTGGCTGTGCTTATAAGTGACAGCCTTATATCTTTTTGGATATGGCACTATATAAGACAATTAACTAAAGAAAGAAATATACAAATATCATAGCGGATGATCAGCATGCTACTTGAAGAAGCAGAGTAAGCCTTCTGACCAGGCATACAATAGGGTGCATGACTCAATTACACAAACACTCCCAGAGAACGGAGCATTGCTCGTGAAGTTTGTAATTTTCCACCAGCTGGTAACTTAGCCTCTGATATAACCATTTCAAGGCGAACCATGGCCATGTTGGGCGCAGATGTCTAAATCTCTGGGAGCCTTTAGATTTTAAATAAATACTGTTTATCTTATTACGCCTACCTTTTGCTTTTATCTTCCACATTGGATATGGTGGAATACTTGCCTTGCTGTTTTCTCACTTACCTGGATAGTGCAGCTGAAGTCTGGTCATACCACCTCGGCACTATCCAAGCACTGTTGAGGAGGTCTGGCAGTAGAGTGTGGGTAGAGCTGGGGGTTACCCACTTAACAGCAATATTCAGTCTGCTGACTGGTTAACTAATCCAAAAGAGTTAGGACAGCCTTTTTTTCTGTCCTAGTTTCTCTGGCTAGTTAACCAAGTACCACTCCAAATATTGTTGATGTCTGGATATATTGGTAAGATTTTGCTGTTGTATATGATGTTCCTAATAGTCTTTGTTTTCACAGGAATGTAAAGAGTTATATAATCACTATAGCCATCAGTTATTGAACAGTCTGCAGAGAGCCACTCGATTATCTTTGGATGCTCTGAAAAAAAGAATGTCTGTGTCTACGTAAGTTGAAAATTCAAATAAGATTTTTGATTAAAATCAAATTTATTAGGTTTCCTATGTGGTCATTCTGACACTTTGACAATTGCAATCCTGCCAATATTTAGCTGATGGCAGTCAGTGTTTAAAAAAAAATGCTGACTGGTGGTGGCTAAATTAGCTCCAGATATTCAGCACCAGGTGATGCTTGGGCACTGGCACTGAATATCTGCAGTTAATTGGAAAACCAGTGGCCACTGGAGCATACTTTGTATTGTATCTGTGATACTTTGTACCATACTCTGTAAGCCGCACTGAACCTGCTATCGAGCGGGAAAGTGCGGGGTATAAATGCTACAAATAAATAAATTATGTGGGTCACAGCCAATATTCAGCTGAGGCCCACATAAGACAGTTATGCAGGCCCTTATTTGAATATTGGCTGGGACCCGCATGACTTCTAAAATGTTCCTCAGTCCCCATAGCAGGATCAAGGCATAGGCAAACTAGGCATGTGCAGCGGGCCCAAAAGCTTAAGGGGGCCCTGTCAGATGTGCTCAGGATTCAGGAGGCTTAAGATTGCCAACTGTCTGGATTTTTTCAGGATTCTACAAATTTGTAAACTGCTTGTCTCAAAGCCAAAAGTATGGTTAAGTGTGTAGATATTTTTCAGAGTTAAGCCCACTACAGCTCTCTAATGCTCCCCCCTCCCCTTCCAGTGCAGAGGCTGTGGTAGGATCCAGCCAGTAGGAGGGCTTCTAGTCACAGGAAGGACTAAGGAGGTGCTGAACTGCAAGTGCTGTGGGGGATGCTGAGCTCTGCACAGGTCTTTGCTCTTTGGAGAGAATCAGTAGAACTAGTGAGTGTCCATGGGGTGAGGAGGGAGATTGTTGAAAAGGAGTAGGATTGAAGATCGGCAGAAAGTACGAAGGATCTGCTGTCAGCTGAGGAAAGGAAATAGTAGCAAATGCAAGAACTTTACATGATGGTGGGCTAGGGTTACCATACATCCGGATTTCCTCAGACATGTCTTCCTTTGCAGGGTACTGTCGGGGATCTGGACTTTTTTCCAGCCAGCCCGTTTGTCTGGGTTTCTGGGCTGCGGGTGGCTGGCTGGCTGACAGGCTGGCCTCCCCCCCAAACCTACTGTAGCACACCCTGGTGGTCTGGTGGTCTCTTTGAGGCAGAAAGGAACCCCATTCTTTCCTGCCCGCTGTTGCTGACCTCCCCACTGCTGCCACTTCTTAAAAATGGCTGACTTTAAAAAGTCTCAGCAGCCATTTTCAAGAAGCAGCGGCAGTGAGCAGGTCAGCGGCAGTGCCACCAGTGCTGTAAGGTAGGCCCGGGAGGGGAGGGTGGAGAGAGAGAATGGGACAAGCTTCTTGTGGAAGAGGGCAAGCTGCTCATGGATGGGAGGGAGAAAGAAAAGCGGGCAAGCTACTCGTGGATGGGAGGGAGAGAAGGGGGCAAGTTGCACATGGATAGGAGGGAGAGAAGGGGGCAAGCTGCTCGTGGATGGGAAGGAAAGGAAAGGGGGATATGCTGTTCACAGATGTTTGATTTTTTGGAAATGTACGTCTTTTTTCTAATTTTGTATTTAGACTATGGAAGAAAATGGCTTTGGCTGTCACCTTTTCTTACTATTTGACCATCTTAAGATCATTAGATACAATCACCCCCAAGTCCCGCTCTTCTTTCATATACAGAAGTACTTCACCCCTATACTGTACTGTTCCCTTTGTGCACGACCCTGCATTTTTTAGCATTAAATCTTAGTTGCCAATTATTGGAGCATTCTTCAAGCTTCGCTAGATCCTGCCTCATGTTATCCACACCCTCTTGGGTGTCCATCCTAATAGAGAGTTTGGTATCATCTGCAAAGAGACAAGACTTACCAGACAATAACACTCACAAAGATGTTAAAAGGAGCCGGCCCAAGGACTGATCCCTGCGGTACATCACTGATTACATCCTTTTTCTTGAAGCAAGCTCCATTTACCTCTGTCTCCTTCCATTTAACCAGTTTTTAACCCAGTCAGTCACTCAGTTTATGTATCAGTCACCTACGCGGAACCATGTCAAAGGCTTTGCTAAAATCCAAGTACACCACATCTAGAGCCCTTAAGTCACTCCACTGGCTCCCTATCCGTTTCCGTATTCAATTCAAACTTCTCTTATTGACCTATAAGTGCATTCACTCTGCCGCTCTCCAGTACCTATCCACTCTTGTCTCTCCCTACGCCCCCCCTTGAGTACTCTGTTCTGTAGATAAATCTCTTTTATCCGTCCCCTTCTCCTCTACTGCTAATTCCAGACTCTGTTCCTTTTATCTTGCTGCACCTCACGCCTGGAATAAACTTCCCGAGCCTGTGCGTCTGGCCCTGTCTTTGACCGTTTTCAAGTCCAAACTTAAAGCCCACCTCTTTACCACTGCTTTTGACTCCTAACCACTACCCACTTGCCACTGCTTTTGACTCCTAACCACTACCCACTTGTCCTGTCCTTTATCATCACCTCTTTATTCCCTTTCCCTTACCCTTAATTGTTCTGTCTATCTACCTGTCTTATCTAGATTGTAAGCTCTTTGAGTTGGGACTCTCTTGTTTGTGTATGGTGTACAGCGTTGCGTATGCCTTGTGGCGCTATAGAAATGATAAGTAGTAGTAGAGCCCCTCCTATGTCCAACTGTTTGGTCACCCAGTCAAAGAAATCAATCACCTGCCTCTAGTGAAACCATGCTGCCTCAGGTCCTGCAGTTCATTCGATTCGAGAAACCTCACAATCCTCCGCTTTAGAAACGTTTCCATTAGTTTACTCAGCACTGAGGTCAGACTGACAGGTCTGTAATTCCCAGAGGGACCACATCTGCCCTTCTCCAGTCCTCTGGGACCATTCTAGACTGTTCTTCCTGAATAAATTATAGCCAGTTATAACTATATCCCATTCATGGTTCTCCATGAACCATGTCAGGGTAGTTCCAGAACTTATCTAGATATCAGCAAAATTAAGTTCACTGTTTGGATAACTTAGGTCAGATCAAGGTTTTTCTATCTGGCTTGCAGACTGAACTTTGCTGCTATCTGGATAAGTTCTAGCAGAGACTACATTGTTTGAATAATCAGTGCCAGCCACTATCTGGATAGTAGCAATAAATATTAAGATATTTTGTAAGAGCTCTGCTTTATCTTTTAAAAAAATCATCAACCTTAGTGGATGAATATCAACCCAAGAAAGTCTCACTAACTGGCCTTGAGAAATATATTTAAATGATGGGCGTTAACATAGTGGCATGAACACTTGCTGACTTTAACAAGGAATCCTGTGTTACAATCAGTCGAATGAAGCTATGCATATCACAGATCTTAATGTTAATACTGCTTTGTTAAGACTGCCAACATGCATGGTTGGGACTTTGTAAATTAGTGTTTGTGTTAAATTGATCACTAATTTCTACACACATGTAAAACATTTATGTGTTATTTTTATTTTTCAGCACTTTTGGCCGAAAAAGTTTGTTTATGGAAGATTATGTTGCCTTGTTAACAACTGAATTGCATCTTGTAATTCCTAATGTGGTAAGTTTTATTTTTAATGCGAGTAGGTGTTCCATAAGCACTTTCTTGATGAGCAGGGTTGTATGTATTAGACTGAGTTATGTGAAAAAGTGTTAAGCATTTATTAGTTCTACCAGATATTTGTTTTGTAAATTTTTAAGGGGTAAATGGGTTCTTTTTTGCCGAGTTTGCAACTAAGTTCCATTTGTTCTTGAAAAATAAGGGCAAAGCTGTCCATGTGAAACTACCAGCAACCTATTCGTGCCATGAATATTTTTAATTTTATTTTTAAATATTCATGAAGTTTGATTCTAGTAGTAGAAATGAGAGCCAACAAAATATATGTGATGCCTTTTCTATCAGTTATGATTTGCTGACCCTTATATTTCTACATATTCAAATGGACAAACATGGCAACCATAATACTTTGCTCAGATTCTATTATTCAAATGTATGCTTTCTGAGAATTTTCAGTGAGTTGAAAGAGTTAGAACTGCACTTTGCACTAATGGGTCATATGGAGTAGCACGTGAACTTATCTACTATAATAAAACGCTCCCTCAACGTTCTGAAGCCCTCTGACGTCACTACCTGAAGGGTTCGTGGAGGTGAAGCCATCCAACAGACCAGGTCTCTCTGCCCCGCCCTTGCGTCACAACGTGATGACATCGAGGGCGGAACAGTAGGGCATCTGAACGAGGGTGCGTTTTATTATACTAGATAACAGGGAAGTGTAGCTCCGCCCTCGCGTCAAAACGCGATGATGACGGGGGCGGGGAAGGCAGGAGTCAGACTCAGATCCCGTTTGTTGACGGCCTCGCGCATGCCTCGGGTCACGTGATCGCCTGAAGCCTGCACGGCGGGGGGGGGGGGGGGGCCCAGGGTGCGACGGAGACACACTGAACGTCAGAGGGAACCATTGCACAAATGATTAGTAGTAGGAGGGAGGGACCCTGAAGTTGGGAGGGAGGGGCACGAACCTGAAAGACGGAGGGAGGGGGGGCCACGCTGGAACTGGGAGGGGGGAAGAGGGAGGAAGGAGGATGGAAGAGGGTGAGCGGCCTAAGGAACAGGGGAGGGGGAGGGGAGGCTCACACACACACACACACACAGTCTCACTCTATGTCACACACCCGCACATTCACTCTGGCTCACTCTCTCACACAGTCACTCTCACACACTCTCTCTCTCAAACATACACACTCCCAGGAAAACCTTGCTAACGCCCGTTTCATTTGTTCCAGAAATGGGCCTTTTTTACTAGTGAATTATAAGTTCAGAACTTAATAACTTCTGTTATAAAGTTCAGAACTTAGTAACTTCTGTGCTGAAGGTACAGAACTACCACCCAGTGCCCATTTACTAAAATTATGAAGTTTGAATCTTCTCTGACTGTTTAATTTCAGGTTGAATACATGCATATTTTGATAGGTAGATATTCTATCAAGGTCCAATGTTACTGAGCGCTTTCCCCTTTTATTTAAGAAATGAAGACTAGCGTCAAACTCTACATTTATAAATTTTCTAAGAGGATCACGTGATGCGGTGAGGAGCATCGGACCTTGCCCGCAGAACGGGAGAGCTTGAGTACAGGGTATCGGATCTGGAAGATGGTGTGCAGACCCATAATGCAGAGCTCTTGCGACTGGCTGATCAGTTACGTGCACAGCATGCTAAGCTTGAGGACTTGGAGAATCGAGCTCGCAGAGACAATTTGCGCTTTGTAGGCATTCTAGAGTCGGTACCTGAAAAGGCTTTATGACAGGAGCTGGAACACTTCAGTCCCAATGGAGGGATCATTACCTATTCGGTTGGAGCGGGTGCACCGGCTGGGAGCCAAGCGACCCGGAGATCAGAGGCCAAGACTGATTATAGCTAAGTTTCATAACTCAACACAAAAAGAATCCTTCATCCACTATTATGTTTAGATCTGTTTATTGGTATATCAAAAGGAAAAAGGAAAATGATACAAATTACAGCCATCAGAACAAAACCCACTCATATGCAGGTGGCTATAACATTACCCCAGTTAAGGCTGAGTAGTAAAAAACAACATTTTCGTCCACTATTATAAATCCTACAGGGAGGAAGTGCGCTATGAAGGCAGTCCCGTGCGTATTTTTCAGGATTATTCTGCGGCGCTTTCATTGCTGTGGCGACTGTTGTCTCCTGTTTGTGTGAGTTTGGTGCAAAAGAATTACAAGTTCCAGCTACAGTACCCAGCGATTTTGAGAGTCTATTGTGATGGTCATTGGTATTCCTACGAGTCTCCAGAAGGTGCTTTAGATTGGCTGAATAAGGCTGTCTCGGAGCAAGAATAATAGTGTATGACACCGAGTAACGCTGAGTGGAATTGGTGGGACGATGGCGAGTATGCCTGTGGTACTTGCGTTCGGAGTGACATTTGCTGCTTTACCCTTTGCAGGACATGTCTGTATAATTGTCTTCTTTAATGTTCCTTAATGCATTTTGTTGCTTGTATAACCGTTTTCTCTAATGTTCCTCAGTGTCTGCCTTTTTTTTTTCTTTTCTTTCCCTTTCAATGTAGTACACTTCCGTATCTAGATACTCATCTTGGGTTTGATGGGATATCACTGGAAGTCATCACATGTGTTTCTTTTCCTCAGCTCAGGGGAGAAAGGGGGGTGTCGCTGTCCTTATTCATAAAAATTTACAATGTCAATCTCGGGTGGGAAGAATGGGAGATATCTTTTACTGCATTTGAATATTATGGGACAAGAGGTGTTTTTGCTTAATATTTGTGGGCCGAATGTGTATGATCATGCCTTTTTTCAACATGTGGTGAAGTTGGGTATTCAGCATTCCACAGCCCCTTGGATTATCTTTTGAGATTTTAATCAGGTGCTGGATGGTCAACAGGACCAATCCTCTTATTTGGCTGTTCTAGTAGTGGGTGGGGGATGGGGTTTGCCTTATTTATGCAATGCGCTACATTTAGTTGCCCCCTGGCGTCTTTCAAATCCTGATGCTCGCGACTATACTCACCTTTCCTTTGCTCATGGTAGTTGGTCCCGCCTCGATTACATTCTTGTGAATGCTAGTCTTGTTCTACAGATTTCATATGCTGAGATTGGGGCGATGGAAATCTCAGATCATACTCTCATTTGGGTGGATATAGACTTAGGTTTGTCACGGCTTCACTGTGGTCAGTGGAGGTTCCCCTCTTACTTGTTTGACGACACTCATTTTTTGGATTATTTACGCCAGAAATGGTCTTTTTTTGCAGAAGCTAACGCTTGTCATGAGTCAGAGACCCAATTGTATTGGGAGACCTCGAAGTCAGTCTTGAGGGGAGACATTATTTCATATATGTGTGCACGTAGAATAGCTCAGGGAATATTTCATCTGGAACAAAGTGGCGAAGCGCACTTATCTCGGTACCCTGTTTCCCTTAACTCGAGATTCTATGTTGTCAGAGCTTGCGGCGTTGAATTCGTTGATTCATGAACGCACCAAAAAGTAACTTTTTCATCACTCTTTTATTTTTCATAAGTTTAGTAATAAGTCTGGCAAGTTCTTAGTCAAAGTCACAAATTCCTGGTCGGGTAATAGATTTATCCTGTCCTTGCTTGCTCCTGATGGTTCACGTGTATGCCACTCACCATAGTAACATAGTAGATGACAGCAGAAAAAGACCTCATACGACCAATTTAAACTCTACTTTATGCTACTTTATGTGTATACCTGACCTTGATTTGTTTCTGCTATTTTCAGGGCACAGACTGTAGAAGTCTGCCCAGAACAAGGCCCACCTCTCAACCACCAGCCCCGCCTCCCCCCACCAGCTCTGCCACCCAATCTTGGCTAAGCTTCTGAGGATCCATTTCTTCCGAACAGGATTCCTTATGTTTATCCCACGTATTTTTGAATTCCATTACCGTTTTCATCTCTACTACCTCCCGCGGGTAGGGCATTCCAAGCATCCATCACTCTCTCCATGAAAAAATACTTCCTGACATTTTTCTTGTGTCTGCCCCCCTTCAATCTCATTTCATATCCTGTGTCTGGCCACCTTCAACCTCAGTTCATGTCCTCTAGTTCTACCGCCTTCCCCTCTCCGGAAACAGTTTGTTTGCAGATTTATACCTTTCAAATATTTGAATGTCTGTATCATATCACCCTCCAGGGTATACATGTTCAGGTGCGCAAGTCTCTCCTCATACGTCTTGTAACGCAAATCCCATACCATTTTCGTAGCTTTTCTTTGCACCGCTTCAATTTTTTTTACATCCTTAGCAAGATATGGCTTCCAAAACTGAACACAATACTCCAGGTGGGGCCTCACCAATGACTTGTACAGGGGCATCAACACCTCTTTTCTTCTGCTGATCACACCTCTCTCTATACATCCTAGCAACCTTCTAGCTACGGCCCACCGCCTTGTCACACTATTTCGTCACCTTCAGATCCTCAGTGTCACGTCTGTGGCCATGATCCCTCTCAGACTCACCGTATTTCCGGCGGTCAGCTTCTGTGCTGGCTTCTGTCTGTTCTTCCTGTGTTAGTTCTGTCTCTTTGTACTGTCTGCATTGGATTGTCTGTGTGCTGTTTCCTGTTCCAGACTGCAGCCCAGTCCAGTCCGGATCATCCAGCCTGCCAGACTTGCTTGTTTTGTTTGAACCTACACAGCACCCGTAGTTGCCTGGTGATTGCTGCAGCTGACCTCAGCTGCTGCTGGGCTTGTTGCAGGAATTGAGATAGGAATTTGTGATACTTCAAGAGTCAGACAGCACACACCAGTATGAGAGAGTAATCTTCTTTATTTGCCAGCAAACAAAGCAGGACATCAGTTCTAGCTCTCTTCTCCTCTGTCTCAGCTCTCTGGATATTATGGCTTCTGTCTCAGCTGCTTCTCTTCTGCTGTCTCTCCTGTTGTCTTCCAGCTTTCTTCCAGCTCTCCTTCTGACGTAAACTGCTTCTGCTCCTACTTAAATACTGTTCTATCCCCCTCCTAGCCTTGCCCCCCCTTACTCTCCAATTGGTTAAGGAATAGATTGGTCACTTTGCCTCAACCAATCAGCTCCATACAAATATCAGTTACATAGGTTCCAGACATCCTAAACTGACCTGTGACCTGGGGCCCCTTACACCAGACATTTGGGCTCCAGTCTCTTACATGTTATTATGATTGATTTCTCATATTCCTAGTACTAACTGCTAACTAAACTCTGGCATTCATTAAAGAGGTCAAGGGCCAGTCTTACTTAATGGCATACGGCTATGGTCTGTTATTACTTTCAGGACTATTCCTACAGTTACCTATAATTAATCAAGACTTTTCCTGACCTTCTTCACCTATTAGCTTATACATTGAACCAGCCAGAACTGCAGATAAGTCAAAACACATGTTTGACCTCTTCACTGCAGTCCTTGCTTAGAAAATACAGCAGAGAGTAACATTAGATTTAAAAAGGTATTCTACATAGAAATTACAGAGAATAGAACATATTCTAAAATACACAGAATCAGTATTCCTTATAAGCAAGAACTTCTAAATTCTAATCTATTTCAGCCTAATCCTAAACAAACTGCCTGCTTACAAAACTATTCAGTATGCCTAATAATGTACAGATGTTGAGCCAGCTTTCATCATTCACCAGGGTGAAAGAAATTCCTGTCTCTGACCTTTCTAACCCAGCCCGGCAAACGCTAGAGTTCAATAATCTGAACCATCTGGCATACCTTCACTTCACTTACAGAGTAAAGAGTTGAAATTTGAAATAAGAATTCAATTCAAATACCAAGCTTTTAACAGAATTAACCCTTCATATGATTTCTTATATATATTATGCCCATGGCTGCCTCAGGCTTATTAGCCATTTTGAAACTCTCTGCTTTGCCTTTGCATCGCCTAAGGCCCTGGTTTGTTGGTGCTTGCTGCACTTCTGCCTAGTCCAGTTTATAGTCTGTATTCTTGCCTGATTCTAGTTTAGTCTTTGTGTAGCTTCTTGTACTGTATTGCTTGTTTCCCAGTATTGTTTCTTATTTGTATGTCTTTGGCTAGTTCTAGGTTGTCTGTGTTTCTTGTTCAGTGGCTGCCTGGCAGCTTTCAGTCCTGTCTCTTGGCTACCAGTGTTTGTTCCCTGTTTTCAGTTGCTGCTTGCAGCTTTCAGTTCTGTCCCTTGTCAGTCTGGGAGTCCTAGTCTGGTATTCTGCCTGGCCTCCCTGTGTGCTCTAGTCCTTGTGTGTATCCTGGTGGTATCCAGTTTCTGCCCTGTCCGGTAAGCCCTGCCGGCCACCTGCACTCGGGCTCAATTCCTGAGGAATTGTGTTCAAGCGCATGTGAAGTCTAGCTGGCCCTGTCAGAGTTGTGCCTTGTCCCTGTGTGGGGTGGTTTTGCCTGCCACTGCCGCTCTTCGGCAGTGACCCAAGGACTCACAACCCGAGTTCCTGCGTTTTTTGGAAAACGTGACACTCAGCTACTATCACCCCAAGATCCCTCTCCCCGTCCATACCTATCAGACTCTCCCCGCTTAACACATACGTCTCCCATAGATTTCTACACCCTAAATGCATCACTTTGCATTTGTTCACATTGAATTTTAATTACCAAATCTTAGACCATTCTTCTAGCTTCCGTAGGTCCTTTTTCATGTTTTCCACTCCCTCCCGGGTGTCCACTCTGTTACAAATTTTAGTATCATCCGCAAAACGGCAAACTTTACCTTCTACCCCTTCAGCAATGCCACTCAAATATATTGAACAGAATTGGTTCCAGCACCGATCCATGAGGCACTCCACTACTCACCTTTCCCTACTCCGAGTGAATTCCATTTACCACCACCCTCTGGCGTCTGTCCGTCAACCAGTTCCTAATCCATCTTACCACATCGGGTCCTATTTTCAGCCTATCAAGTTTATTTAAGAGCCTCCTGTGGGGCACCGTGTCAAAAGCTTTGCTGAAATCTAAGTAGATTACGTCCTTAGCATGTCCATGATTCAATTCTCTGGTCACCCAGTCAAAGAATTCAATGAGATTCATTTGGCACGATTTCCCTTTGGTAAAACCATGCTCAGCTTCTTCTTGATTATTATGCCTACAAAACCCTACAGAAGCTGTAACAGTGTCCGTTCACAGAATCCTGAAGCAAGTACAAATGAATATGTGGGACTCCCCTCTCTGTACAGCATGCTAACATGGTCAATATGGTAGAGTCTAAAACACTCTGAGATTTGAGAAGCTATAGCTTCCTCACTATTCCATGATGGTTGAATTCACTCTCAAAAGAGCCAAGAGTACAAAGACTCACTCCTCGGTGTCTTGGAATCTTTTGGGAAAATGTTTTATCAGAATTCTGTGCTTAACATAGTAACATAGTAGATGACGGCAGAAAAAGACCTGCACGGTCCATCCAGTCTGCCCAACAAGATAAACTCACATGTGCTACTTTTTGTGTATACCTTACCTTGATTTGTACCTGTCGTTTTCAGGGCACAGACCGTATAAGTCTGCCCAGCACTATCCCCGCCTCCCAACCACCAGCCCCGCCTCCCACCACCAGTTCTGGCACAGACCGTATAAGTCTGCCCAGCACTATCCCCGCCTCCAAACCACCAGTCCCGCCTCCCACCACCGGCTCTGGCACAGACCGTATAAATCTGCCCAGCACCATCTCCGTCTCCCGCCACCGGCTTTGCCACCCAATCTCATCTAAGCTCTTTAGGATCCATTCCTTCTGAGCAGGATTCTTTTATGTTTATCCCATGCATGTTTGAATTCCGTTACCAGACAATAGAAGTCTGCCTGGCACTGTCCTTGTTCTCCAACTTCTGAAGTTGTCATCGAAGCCCCACTTCAGCCCATCCAAATCTGTCCAGCCACAATCAGGGCACAGACTGTAGAAGACTTCCCAGCACTGTTTTTCTTCCCAGTTACTGGTGTTGACATCTAATCACTGCTAAGCTTCTTTGGTTCAATGCTTTCTATACAGGATTCCTTTGTGTTTATCCCAAGAATTTTTGAATTCCGTTACTATTTTCATCTCCACCACTTCCTGCGGGAGGGTATTCCAGGTATCTACCACTCTCTTCCCATGAAAAAGTACTTCCTGATATTATTCCTGAGTCTCTCCCCCCCCCCCCCACCCTCACAACCTCAATTCATGTTCTCTAGCTCTACCACCATCACGTCTCTGGAAAAGGTTTGATTTTAGATTAATACCTTTCAAATATTTGAATGTCTATATCACCTATATCTTTCTCTACCTCCATGGTATACATGTTCAGGTCCCAAGTCTCTCCTCATACATCTTGTGACGTAAACCCCATACAACATTTGTTGCTTTTCTCTGAACCGCTTCAAGTCTGTTTACATCCTCAGCAACATATGGCCTCCAAAACTGAACACAATACTCCAAGTAGGGTCTCATCAGTGACTGGTACATGGGTGTCAACACCTCCTTTCTTCTGTTAGTTATACCCCTCTCTATGCAGCCTAGCATCCTTCTCGCCGTAGCCACTGTCTTGTCGCATTGTTTAATCACCTTGAGATCCTCAGACACCATCACCCCAAGGTCCCTCTCCTGAGTTGTGATTAACAATCTCTATCCTCCTATCAGGTACATCTCCTTTGGATTTCTGCACCTCAGGTTTGTCACTCTGCACTGTTTGCCATTAAATTTTAACTGCCAGACCTTTGACCATTTTTCTGGTTTTTGGAGATCTGTTCTCATGGTTTCTACTCCCTCCAGGGTATCCACTCTATTAGCTATCTTTGTGTCATCCTCAAAAAGACAAACTTTTCCTTCTAACCCTTCAGCAATGTCTCTCACAAATATATTAAATAGAATTGGCCCCATTATCAATCCCTGAGGTCTCCACTACTCATCTTCCTTTCTTCTGAGTTGATTCCATTTACCACCACCCTCTGTCACCTATCAGGTCAACCAGTTTCCAATCCAGTTCACCACCTTGGGTCCTAAATTCAGCCCTCTCAGCTTATTCAGGAGTCTTCTGTGAGGAACTGTATCAAAGGCTTTGCTGAAATCCAAGTAGATTACATCTAGCGCACATCCTTTATCCAGTTCTTTGGTCACTCAGTCAAAAAATCAATCAGATTCGTTTGGCAGTATTTTCCTTTGGTAAAGCCATGTAGCCTCTGATCCTGCAACTCGTTGGCTTCTAGAAAGTTAACTATTTTTTTTCCTTCAGCAGAGACTGCATTATTTTTCCTACCACTGACGTGAGGCTTACCGATCTATAGTTTCCCACTTCTTCCCTGTCCCCGCTTTTGTGAAGAGGGACCACATCATCTTGTCTCCAATCCTGTGGAACCTCTCCCATCTCTGAAGATCTATTAAATAAATTCTTACGAGGTCCCACCAGAAATTCTCTGGTCTCCCTCAGTATCCTGGGATGTATCCCATCTGGCCCCATTGCTTTGTCCACTTTCCGTTTTCAAGCTGTTGATAAACGCTTTCATCCGTGAACGGTGCAATATCCACTCCATTCCCAGATATACCCTTGGCAGCAGACCGCAGTCCTTCCCCAGGATTTTCTTCCGTGAACACTGAAGAGAGGTAGTTGTTTAGCACGTTCGCTTTATCCTCATCACTCTCCACATAACCATTCTCAGCATCTTTCAGTCTTACAATTTCATTCCTAGCTTTTCTTCTTTCCCCAATATATGTAACAAATGTCTTGTCACCTCTCTTTACATCTTTAGCCATTTTGTCTTCCACCTGTGCTTCGCTAGCTGTATTTCCCTTTTTGATTCTTTTGAGTTTAATCCTGTAATCTTTTCCGTGATCTTCTTGTTGTGTTCCTCTGTATTTCTTGAATGAAGCATCTTTTGCCCTTATTTTTTCAGCCACTTGTTTGGAGAACCATATAGGCTCCCTGTTTCTCTTGTTTTTGTTTACTTTACTTATAGAAGCTTTCACCTTGGACCATTGTGCTTCCACTTCTCCTATATCTACCATTAGCATTTCTGAAATACAGTACTTTGAGTATTGTGCATCTGCGCTCCACTTTTGCTCTTATATCAAACCATATCGTGTGATGATCACTATTGCCTAGATGAGCACCCACCTGGATGTTAGAAACATTTTCTCCATTTGTGAGCAGTAGATCCAGAATCAACCCTTCTCTCATGGGTTCCATCACCATTTGTTTAAGCAAGGCACTTTGACATTCATCCATGATCTCTCTGCTTCTTTCCAGTTCTTCCGATGGGACATTCCAGTCCACATCAGGCAAGTTGAAATTTCCCACTCCCCTTTAATTCCAAGCTTATGGCTATCTTTGATTGGATCCTTGTCCAGCTTCTCCATTTGTGCCAGGGGTCTGTAGATAATGCCTGTTTGCAAACAGGTTCCATCTTCTCTTTCTAAAATGATCCATATAACTTCTTCCTTTCCCCAGGTTCCATGCATTTCCGCCGCTCTGATATTATTTTTCACATACATAGTAACATAGTAGATGACAGCAGAAAAAGACCTGCATGGTCCATCCAGTCTGCCCAACAAGATAAACTCATATGTGCTATGTTTTGTATCTGCCATTTTTAGGGCACAGACCGTAGAAGTCTGCCCAGCACTAGCCCCGCCTCCCAACCACCAGCCCCACCTCCCACCACCGGCTCTGCCACCCAATCTCCTCTACCTTTTCGGTCCTCCCTATCCTGCCTAAGAAAATTATAGCACAGTATAGTCACATCCCATTCATGGAAATCATTGAACCATGTCGCTGTAATAGCAATAATATCCAAGTCTTCCTCAAACATCAGAGCATGCAAATCTTAAACCTTTTTACTTAGACTATGAGCGTTAATGCTTATTGCTTTCCATGTGTTATTAACATTACCTTCCCCACTGCTATCATGCTTTTCCTGGGAGCAACTTTCTGAAATCCCTTGATTCCTTTTGTCACCCCCACCCTCTAGTTTAAACATCTAGAAACACACTATCTGAATTTCTCCTCAAGGATCCTTTTTACTGTCACAGAAAGATGTAGCCCATCCTAACAGTACAGCCTATTTATCTGTGTACTGGCCTATCCTCCTATTTATCAAAAACCTGTTTTACACCAAGCTTCAAGTCACGTATTGAATTGTTCTGTTTTATGTAGCCTTTCCTATCTCTTCCCATATGTAGGGATAACTTCAGAAAAAGCTTCAGGAAATTAGAGAGCATGGGATAGGAAGTATTGTGCTATTCTGGGTTAAAAACTGGTTAAAAGATGGAAAACAGAGATTAGGATTAAATGGTCAGTATTCTCAATGGAGAAGGGTAGATAGTGGGGCTTCCCAGGGGTCTGTGCAGGGACCGCTGCTTTTTAACATATTTATAAAAGTTCTAGAGATGGGAATAACTAGTGAGGTAATTAAATTTGCTGATGATACAAGTTATTTAAAGTTGTTAAATCGCAAGAGGATTGTGAAAAATTCAAGAGGACTTTACGAGACTGGGACACTGGGCATTCAAATGGCAGATGATATTTAATGTGATAAAGTGCAAAGTGATGAATGTGGAAAAGAGGAACCCAAACTATAGCTACAGGATGCAAGGTTCCACATTAGGAGTCATCGTTGATGATACTTTGAAACCCTCTGCTCATTGTGCAGCAGCAGCTAAGAAACTAAATAGAATTTTAGGTATGCTTAGGAAAGGAATGGAAAGCAAGAATGAGAGTGTTATAATGCCTTTGTATCGCTCCATGGTGCAGTAGAATTAGAAAAGGTACAGAGAAGGGCAACGAAAATGATAAAGCGGATGGGATGACTTATGAGGAAAGACTAAAGTGGCTAGGGCTTTTCAGCTTGGAGAAGAGATAGCTAAGGGGAGCTATGATGAGGTCTGTAAAATAATGAGTGGAATGGAATGGGTGGATATGAATTGCTTGTTTACTCTTTCCAAAAATACTAGGACTAGGGGGCACACAATGAAGCTATTAAGTAGTAAATTTAGAACAAATTGGTGAAAATATTTCTTCACTCAACAGGTAATTAAACTCTGGAACTTGTTACTAGAGAATGTGGTAAGAGCAGTTAGCTTGAAAACCTTTAAAAAAGGTTTGATTAGTTTTCTAAAAGAAAAGTCTTTAAGCTGTTAAAATGGTTTTGGGAAAATCCACTGCTTAGCAGCATAAAATCATAAGAAGATAAGTGTTGCCATGCTGGGACAGACCGAAGATCCATCAATCCCAGCATCCTGTTTCCACTAGTGGCCATGACAAGGAGCTCCACGTTGATCCCACCAGGTAATATTGACCCAATGATACAAGCTTTCCATGAAAATGTCCTTCGGGACATTATCAAACTTGAAAACGTTAAAAAGAGACATCCTTTCCACAACCTCACCAGAGAGGAAAATAAGGGCTTACATTCTTTATCATCTAACACTGACATTGTTATTAAACCGTCCGACAAGTACTCCAATTCAAAAGTGTGTACTTTTCAGGAATTCCCAACTCTTCAGGAAGCTGCCCCTCCCTTAAAGACATGTACGTAACTGTATTATACATTCTATTGGTACAAATGATATGTGCAGGCAGCAACCAATTTACAAATAATATTAAAGCATACAAAATTCTTTACTATAAATTCCACATAGTAACATAGTAGATAACGACAGAGAAAGACCTTACGGTCCATCCAGTCTGCCCAACCTCCCCCCAAAGTGCAAGTCGTCCGGTACGGACACTTTGAGGCTATGCTTAACTGGAGCCAGTCAAAAGCCCGTCCCTTGCTTTTGCTGGGGATTAGGCGAACGCTGTTGACGAGAACGAGCATGCTGGCGCTGAGCCCGAGCAGGCTGTTGAGAAGCAGGAGTGTACCTACACCTAGCATAGGAATAGGGAGCACTCTTCTTCCCCCCACCCCCTCCAAAAAAAAAAAAACCTCATAGATGAGGAGGTAGTAGCAGAAGACGCCCGGCGGGAGAGAGAATCCATAGCATCATTATGCTTCTTGATCTGATCAACAAGATCTACTTTCTCACCAAAAAGGTTGTCCCCCCACCAAGGAACATCCACCATTCGCTGCTGAACCGTATGATCCAGGTCAGAAACATGCAGCCATGAGAGTCTGCGCATCACTATACCTTGAACAGCGATCCTGGATGCTACATCAAAAGTGCCCAACAAGATAAACTCATATGTGCTACTTTATATTTATTTATTTATTTAAAAGCATTTATATCCCACATTTTTCCACCCATGGCAGACCCAATGTGGCTAACAGTAATCTACAGAAATCATACAACAGTTCTACAACAAACAATCAACAACATGGAAGTGAAAGAGACAAGGGAGTAATAGCAAAGGTGGGGAAATGTGGAAAGAGTAAGTGAATTCAATAGGATGAGATGCGGGGCGGGTCTGGAGCTTGTCTGGAGCGTAAGCTTTTCCAAATAAGAAGGTCTTAAGATATTTTTTGAAGGTCGGATGATCAGGGGTAATTTTTACAAATTTAGGTAGACCATTCCACATTTGTGCGCTAATATAGGAAAAGGTGGAGGCGTAGGTGGTTTTATACTTGAGGCCACTATAGACTGGGTAATGCAGATTTAAGTCCAAGCAAGCAGATATGTGTGAGTTTCGAGGTGGTAAGCTGAGTGTCCATATACACAGGGGCTTCACCTTAGAGGATCTTATGCACCAGAATGCAAATTTTTAATTTGATTCAGTCCTTGACCAGGAGCCAGTGCAGTTTCTCACGTAGTGGTCTCAAACTTTCAAACCTCGATTTGCCATAGATAAGCCTGACTGCTGTGTTCTGGGTAGTTTGTAGTTTCTTCAGAAGCATGTCTTTGCACCCTGCATATATCCCATTACAGTAATCAAGGCGGCTAAGGACTAGTGACTGAATGAGACTACAAAATACGTCCCTAGGGAAATAAGGTTTGATGCGTTTTAGCTTCCAAAGTAAGAAGAAAATTTGTCTGGTGGTAGAGTTCGTTTGTTGCTCCAGAGTTAAATGTCTATTAATAGTGACACCTAATATTTTTAGAGTCTCAGAGATCGGTAACACAAACTCAGGTGTCATTAATGTAGAGGTCGTGAACTTGTTGTAGGGAGAGGAGAGGATAAGGCAATGTGTTTTCTCAGCATTAAATTTGAATTTAAAAGTGTTGGCCCAGTCCAGCATGGTGTGCAATCCAAGGTGTATTTCAGTGGCTATTTCATTTGTCTTTTTTTTTTTTAACTGTTTTATTTATATAGTTTAGCATACACATCAAAGTATATTGCTGTGATCTACATATAAAAACTCCCATATCCCCTCCCCCATCCCTCCCCTCCCCAACTCCCTGCCCTTGTGTCTCTTCTGTTTTCATCCTGCAATAGTCCCGATACTGCTGCCCCCGTGGCTAGGTATATGGTGTATTTCAGTCCATGCGCGTTTAGCAGCGTTCAGAGTCGCGGTGTCATCAACTGGGGCGCATCAAGGTCAATCCTAGCCTTGTGTCTCCATTCCTTGTAATTATCCCAAATTTTTGAGAACTGGGCTAATTGTCCATTTTTTACCGCCGTCAATTTAGACATTTGGTAGAAGTAGTCCATTTTATGTATCACTTTCACTGCTGGGGGGGTTAATTGTTGCTTCCATGCTGATGCCACTGCAATCTTGCTCGCCGCCAAAAACATGGAGGCCAATCGATGTAAAGGTTTTGAAAGTCCTGTGGGTCGAAAGTGTAGTATGCAGTGGTCCATTGTCAGTGGATATTCTTTGCCCAGTATTTGTTTAAGCACACCAAGCAGTTCTCTCCAGTAACTTTGTATTTTTGGGCACATCCACCAGATGTGTAGCATGTCTCCCTTCACTGTACACCCCCTCCAGCATTGATTCGACGCTTCTGGTAACATTTTGGCTAATCTGTCCGGGGTATAGTACCAGCGATATAGTATCTTGTATCCATTCTCTATGATGGCACTACTCACAGAGCTACTTAGCAAAAAGCCCCATGCCCGCTCCCAGCTGTGTATATCATGTCTAGTACCTGTGTCTTGTTCCCATCTCTGTGTGTATTTCAATATGGGGGTTCTATGTGGTAATAATGCTGCATATATTCGGGTTATACATCCCTTGGTGCTACTCCCTCCCATTGCCCGTTCCAGCTCTGTTTCCTCACCCTGTAACTTTGCCTTCGCTTTTCGAAGAATGTAATTTCTAATTCTTGAGTAGTAAATTAAATGATGCGGTTGAAGGTCGTATTCCTCCTGTAGCTCATCATAGGGACGTACTACCCCCTCTTCCCATATTTGTCCTAGCCGTTTTAGCCCTCTCTGTTCCCATTGTTTATACACTGTGTCCCCCTCTTCCCATGCAAAACCCGGCGCTCCGCTAATGTGCATCTTTCGGAAATATGTTCTCTTTGGGCAAAACTGCTGACGTAGCATGCTCCAAGTCAGGAGTGGTAATCGAATTGCTATTGGTAGGAGTGCCGCCATTGCTCTGATTCGCTTTCTAGGTTGCCATAGCAGCATGGCAGGTTGATGCATACCCACCCACTGTTTTTCTATCTGAAGCCATGGTTTTGTTTCAGCGTTAACCCATGTTACCAGTATCCTCAACTGTGCTGCTTGATAATATCGATAATAATCTGGTACTCCCATACCCCCTTTTTTTTATTGATAGAGCATTTCCGCTCAAACTCTTGGTGGTTTATGCTTCCATATATATGCAAATGTTTTACGTTTTAATTGTCGGAAAAATTTATTGGGGATCGGTAGCGGCAGTGCCAAGAAAAGATACAATATCTTAGGTAGAATCATCATTTTTACCGCTTGTATCCTGCCTATCCATGATAGCTCCAACCCCTCCCATCGATCTAGATCTTTGAATAACTCCCGCATTTTGGGGGGAAAATTTGCTTCATATAGGTCTGATAATTTGTGTGTAAGATTGACTCCCAAATATCGCAATGAGCAAGTTACCCATCGCAGTGGGTATTGCTGTTTTATGGCCTTGGTGGTTTCTCCGGACAGGTTCAGGCCCATTAATTCTGATTTGGTCATATTTATTTTAAACCCTGCTATTTCCCCAAATTGCTGCAGGTTTTGTGTTATTCCCTCCATGGAGCCCTGGGGATTCGTCACAGTGAGCAAGATATCATCTGCAAATAACATGATTTTATGTATCTTTTGTCCGATACGGATGCCCTGTATATTGGAGTGTAATCGGATATCTTGGGCTAGGGGTTCTAATGTTAGGGCAAAAAGCAAGGGAGATAGGGCGCACCCCTGGCGCGTCCCCCTCCCCAGTGTAAAGGTTTCAGAGCACTCCCCATTAATAATCAAGGCAGCTAGTGGTTGTTTATATAGTTGTCTTATCCATGCTATAAAGCTGCCTGTTATCCCCATCTTCTTTAGCACTTCAAACATGTAAGGCCAGTGGACTCTATCGAACGCTTTTTCGTCGTCGAGTGAAAGAAGTACCGCTGGTTGTTGTGTGCTATTGATCTCCTGTATGAGATGGATGCCTCTTCTTATGTTATCAAATGTTTGCCTACCCTCTATAAACCCCATTTGGTCATCTCGTACTAGCTGCGGCATAAACATCTGTAAGCGCTTGGCCAGGATCTTCATGAAGATTTTGTAGTCTGTGTTTAATAACGATATTGGACGATATGAGCCGCAGTGTTTCGGGTCTTTCCCCGGCTTTAACATTATGATTATATGCGCCAATCTCCATGAGTAGGGTAGTTCTTCCTGATGTTCAATCCCATTTAAAACTCGGATCAGTAGGGGGGCTAATATATTCCTAAAGCTCTTATAAAATTTATTCGTGAACCCGTCTGGCCCCGGCGCTTTTCCATTTGGTAGGTTACTAATGGCCCACTCTATCTCTTTTAACTCTATCGGCGCCGAGAGTACGGCGTTTTGGTCTGGGGTGATTTGGGGGAGCTCTACCTTTTCCAGGTAGGTCTGTGTTGTTTGAGGATCTGTGTGAGCCTCATCCCTATACAAGTGTTTATAGAAATCCAGAAAGTCCCGGCTAATTCCCTTAGTGGTGATTGATCTTTGTCCTGTGCTTTCTTCTATTGTGTGGATATAATTTTTGCTTTTATGCTGCTTTAGTTTATATGCTAACAATCGGGATGCTTTATTACCAAATTCAAAATGGCGTTGTTGAGTTTTTTGCAGGGTTTCCGCCACTTCTGCTAATTGGAGTTCCCTAAGTTCCATTTGTACTTGGTGGCACCTCCACGCTGTGTTAGATGGTGGATTTCCATTAGCCATTGTTTTTTGCAGTGTTTCTAATTCTGCATGTAATTGTTGTGTTTTTGCTTGCTTCTGTCGGTTCCTATAGGCCTGCAATGATATAATTTGGCCTCTTAGAACTTCTTTTAGGCCCTCCCACAATATCTCATCTCCTACTTCCCCCGTATCATTATCTCTAATGTAATTTTTTATATCCTCTTCCAATTGTTTTATAACATTTTGATCTGCTAATATACTATCATCCATGCGCCATGTCGGGGGGGGGGGGGGGGGGGGGGACAGTCTATTAGTTGCACATTATAGTTGTAAGGTAAGCCGGGCATGATCTGACCACGTTCTATAAAAGCAAGAGAAAAAGGAAACCGATATGGTTCTCAAAGCAAGTGGCTGAGAAAATAAAGATTAAAGAGTTAGCGTTCCAGAAATATAGAAAATCTCAAGAGGAGGAACACGGGGAGGAATACCGGATGAAACTGAAAGAAGCCAAGAGAGAGGTACGTCTAGCGAAGGCGCAAGCGGAAGAACAAATGGCTAGAAATGTAAGGAGGGGAGACAAAAACTTCTTCAGGTATATTAGTGACAGGAGAAAGACTATAAAGGGAATTGTGAGACTAAAAGATACAACAAAACGCTATGTAGAAAATGATGAAGAAAAAGCCAATTTGCTAAATAGATACTTTTGTTCTGTTTTCACTGAAGAAAACCCTGGGGAAGGACCGCGAGGGACTGGCAAAAGTACACCTGAGAATGAGGTGGATAGAGCGCCGTTCACAGAAGAGAGTGTGTATCAACAACTTGGAAAGCTAAAGGTGGACAAAGCCATGGGGCCAGACGGGATCCACCCCAGAATACTGAGGGAGCTCAGAGAGGTTCTGGCGGGTCCTCTTAAAGACTTGTTTAATAAATCCTTGGAGACGGGAGAGGTTCCGAGGGATTGGAGAACGGCGGAGGTGGTCCCTCTTCACAAAAGTGGGGATAGGGAAAAAGCTGGAAACTACAGGCCGGTAAGCCTCACTTCGGTTATTGGAAAAGTAATGGAAGCCATGCTGAAGGAAAGGATAGTGAATTTCCTGGAAGCCAATAAGTTGCAAGATCCGAGACAACATGGTTTCACCAAAGGGAAATCGTGCCAAACGAATCTCATTGAATTCTTTGACTGGGTGACAGGAGAATTAAATCAAGGACGTGCTATGGACGTCATCTACTTAGATTTCAGCAAGGCTTTTGACACGGTTCCCCACAGGAGGATCTTAAATAAACTAGATGGCCTGAAGATAGGACCCGAAATGGTGAACTGGATTAGGAACTGGTTGACGGACAGACGCCAGAGGGTGGTGGTGAATGGAGTTCGCTCGGAGGAGGGAAAGGTGAGTAGTGGAGTGCTTCAGGGATCGGTGCTGGGGCCGATTCTGTTCAATATATTTGTGAGTGACATTGCCGAAGGGTTACAAAGTAAAGTTTGCCTTTTTGCGGATGACACCAAGATTTCCAACAGAGTGGACATCCCGGAGGGAGTGAAAAACATGAAAAAAGATTTGAAGAAGCTAGAAGAATGGTCTAACGTTTGGCAATTAAAATTCAATGCGAAGAAATGCAAAGTGATGCACTTAGGGAGTAGAAATCCAAGGGAGACGTATGTGTTAGGCGGGGAGAGTCTGATAGGCACGGACGGGGAGAGGGATCTTGGGGTGATAGTATCTGAGGACCTGAAGGTGACGAAACAGTGCGACAAGGCGGTGGCCGTAGCTAGAAGATTGCTAGGCTGTATAGAGAGAGGAGTGACCAGCAGAAGAAAGGAGGTTTTAATGCCCCTGTATAAGACGTTGGTGAGGCCCCACCTGGAGTATTGTGTTCAGTTTTGGAGGCCGTATCTTGCGAAGGATGTTAAAAAAATAGAAGCGGTGCAAAGAAAAGCTACGAGGATGGTATGGGATTAACGTTCCAAGACGTATGAAGAGAGGCTTGCTGACCTGAACATGTACACCCTGGAGGAAAGGAGGAACAGGGGTGATATGATACAGACGTTCAAATATTTGAAAGGTATTAATCCGCAAATGAATCTTTTCCGGAGATGGGAAGGCGGTAGAACGAGAGGACATGAAATGAGATTGAAGGGGGGCAGACTCAGGAAAGATGTCAGGAAGTATTTTTTCACGGAGAGGGTGGTAGACGCTTGGAATGCCCTCCCGCGGGAGGTGGTGGAGATGAAAACGGTAACGGAGTTCAAACATGCGTGGGATATGCATAGAGGAATCCTGTGCAGAAGGAATGGATCCTCAGAAGCTTAGCTGAAATTGGGTGGCAGAGCAGGTGGGGGGAAGAGGGGGTGGTGGTTGGGAGGCGAGGATAGGGGAGGGCAGACTTATACGGTCTGTACCAGAGCCGGTGATGGGAGGCGGGACTGGTGGTTGGGAGGCGGGAAATACTGCTGGGCAGACTTATATGGTCTGTGCCCTGAAAAGGACAGGTACAAATTCAAGGTAAGGTAAACACATATGAGTTTGTCTTGGGCAGACTGGATGGACCATGCAGGTCTTTTTCTGCCGTCATCTACTATGTTACTATGTTACTATGTATTTCAATTGTTTGCACCTGCTGCAGTAAAGCTCGCCCTCCTAGCCATACATCTATTCTGGAGTATGATGCATGCACTGCTGAGTAATATGTGTAGCTGCGAGATGTGGGGTTATAATGCCTCCATATGTCTGTCTATCTGCCATTTGGATAGAAACGTATGCAGTTTAGCTCGATCTGTACGTGCATAGCGTATCCCCTGTGTGGAATTATCCATCGACGGGTGGGGCGTTAGGTTAAAATCCCCTCCAATCAGTAGCTCTCCCTCTATGTGTTTTGCTATAAGTTCAGATAGTTCCTCATAGGAGCCCTGATGCTCATCTGGGGCATAGATGTTTAGCGGGGTAAAGACCTCCGTCCCCAAGCTTATTATCAGTAATATATATCGGCCACCTCTATCTCTCACCACTCTCTGCACCTGCCACGGATGTTTATGTGTCAGTGCTATCAGTACCCCCTTTCTTTGTTCTCTCTGTGATTGGATGCAAAATATATATCCTTATATCGTCCATGCTTACATAACTTTTCATGTTTTTGTAGCAGATGCGTTTCTTGCGCAAAAATGATATCTGCCCTGAGGCGCATCGCCTCCTTAAAAAGGAGTTGGCGTTTTGCCGGGGAGTTTAAGCCCTTCACATTGATAGTGAGTAAGTCAATGGTACCCATTATGCCCTCTCTTGTTAATCTCTGCCATATCCTCTCCTTCCTTGGTGCGCCCGTAGCACCTCTGCCTCAGAAGACCATATCTTTCTTGGTGCAGCAGTATCAGTGAATATTTCCCCCCTCTATCCCCATGTATCCCTCTCCCATAACCATTATCACCTGCCATATTTGGATCAGGTGTGTCAGGGTAAAATGTGACCGTCCCGTGTCCCTCTGCTTATCTGTTAGCTATATTGTGTACTGTTAGCCCACTGTGTGTATTTGAACATATTTGAACATTTTGAACTCTCATCTGGTGCAACATTAACATGTTAACTTTTATAAACCTGTTTTAACTTAACAGTGGCATTTCAGTTCAATTACTACCTCTCAGTCCTTAATAGTAGCTATTCTGCGTGCTCCATTGCGTATCCTCCATTGCAGTACCTCCTCGCTGATTGATTCTGTGTTGCCGATCTAAGTTCAGGTGGTCGTCCGTCCTCCACTTCTCAATGCGGTATCCGACTGTTGACGCTGTAGCCGTCCTTTTCCAGTTGTCACTCTCTGCCATCTGGGTCTCTCTCTACGCATTGTCCCTGTCCCCGTCTCTCGCCTTGGCGCCATCGTAGTGTGCAGCTCTTTTTATGGAAATATCGATGCCGCTCCTGCCACCTCTCTGATTTGATGTAGTTTACCTTCTTTATAGAAGCGTAGGGCGAAAGGGTGGCTCCATCTATATTGAATGTTCTGCGTGCGTAGATATTGAGTGATCGGGCGTAGATATTGAGTGATCAGGCGTAGTTCTGCCCGTCGTCGCAGTGTAGATGCCGCCAAAGTTTGATAAAGTTGAATCTGATGTGTATCCCATTTGAAATTCGGCTTTTCTCGTGCTGCCTGCATTATTTTTTCTTTCAGCTTATAGTCCACAAAGCAGGCTATCATATCTTTCGGCTGATTATTTCTTGGTGCTCCAAGCGCTCGATGTGCCCTCTCAATTTGTATCTCCGAGGGATCCTTATCTATTTGTATTTCCTTCAGGATGGCGCTTGCTATTTGCTGCACTGTATGTTCACAGTCCGCATATAGGGGGGTCTCTGGAATACGTTGAAGTCTGATGTTATGACGTCTGCTGCGGTTTTCTATATCCTCCATTTTGTCCCATATTTGTTGAATATTTTTCCTTTCCTCCGCCTGTTGCTCCGTTAAAGTTTGTAGCAGTTCGCTTTGGTCATCTAAGCGCTCTTCCGTTTCTGCTACTCGAGTGTGGAGAGATACTGGGGAGCAGCAGAGTGAGTACATTTATAGGTTAGTAGAAGAAGTTTGAACAGGATGCGAAAATGGATAGGGAGCCAGTGAAGGGTCTTGAGGAGAGGGGTAGTATGAGTAAAGCGACCCTGGCGGAAGACGAGACGGGCAGCAGAGTTTTGAACCGACTGGAGAGGGGAGAGGTGACTAAGTGGGAGGCCAGCAAGAAGCAGATTGCAGTAGTCTAAACGAGAGGTGACAAGGGTGTGGATGAGGGTTTTGGTAGAGTGCTCGGAAAGAAAGGGGCGGATTTTACGGATGTTGTAAAGAAAGAAACGACAGGTCTTGGCAATCTGCTGGATATGAGCAGAGAAGGAGAGAGAAGAGTCAAAGATGACCCCAAGGTTTCGAGCTGAGGAGACAGAATGAGAGAGCCATCAACAGAAATAGAAAACGGGGGGAGCGGGGGAGGTGTGTTTGGGGGGGGAAATGAGAAGCTCGGTTTTGGACATACTTAATTTCAGGTGGCGTTGAGACATCCAGACAGCAATGTCAGACAAGCACGCTGAAACTTTGGTTTGGATGCAAGGTGAGATATCAGGGGTAGAAAGGTAGATTTGGGAGTCATCAGCATAGAGATGGTAGGAAAAGCCATGGGATGAGATTAATGAACCAAGGGAAGAAGTGTAGATAGAAAAGAGGAGGGGACCAAGAACAGAACCCAGAGGTACGCCGACAGGCAGAGGGATAGAAGTAGAAGAGGATCCACCAGAGTGAACACTAAAGGTGCGGAGGCAGAGGTAGGAAGAGAACCAGGAAAGGACAGAGCCCTGGAATCCAAGTGAGGACAGGGTATCGAGAAGTATGCTGTGATCGACAGTGTCAAAAGCAGCGGAAAGATCAAGAAGAATGAGGATGGAATATTGACCTCTGGATTTAACCACTAATAGGTCATTGGAGACTTTAGTAAGCGCAGTTTCGGTTGAGTGGAGAAGGCGAAAACCAGATTGTAGTGGGTCAAGAATAGCATGTGAGGAGAGAAAATCAAGGCAGCGGCGGTGAACAGCACGCTCAAGTAATTTGGAGAGAAAAGGAAGGAGGTAGATGGGTCGGTAATTAGAGGGACAAGTAGGGTCGAGTGAAGGCTTCTTAAGGAGAGGTGTGACCACAGCATGTTTAAAGGCAGCAGGGACAGTTTCAAACCTCCTCTCTACTGTGGCACCATCCACGTCTGTCAACGAGGCTGTTTCTTCTTACAACAATACTCTATCCTCTGCCTTAGACACTCTTGCACCTTTGATGACCCGCCCTGTAAGGCGTACAAAACCCCAACCTTGGCTGACTTCTAATATCCGCTACCTACGTTCCTGTACCCGCTCCGCCGAATGCCTCTGGCGGAAATCTCGGGCCCTTGCTGATTTCTTACACTTTAAGTTCATGCTGACCTCCTTCCAATCTGCTCTTTTACGTTCCAAACAGGATTATTATATCCAACTGACCAACTCTCTTGGCTCTAATCCTCGACTTCTCTTCACTACATTGAACTCTCTCCTCAAGGTGCCCCCTCCCCTAACTCCCCCTTCATTATCTCAGACCCTTGCTGAATTCTTTCACAACAAGGTTCAAAAGATAAACCTTGCTTTCTCTACCTCACCACCTCTCCCTCCACTAGTCCATTCCCCTCTCTCTCCTTCCCCTCATTCCCTTTCCTCCTTTCCTGAAGTTACTATTGAGGAAACTACACTTCTCCTTTCTTCCTCAAAATGTACTACCTGTTCCTCTGATCCCATTCCCACCCACCTTCTTAATGCCATCTCTCCTGCTCTTATTCCTTTTATCTGTCACATTCTCAACCTCTCACTTTCCACTGCGACTGTCCCTGCTGCCTTTAAACATGCTGTGGTCACACCTCTCCTTAAGAGTGCCCTTTGACGTGGGTTGCTTGAATTTGTGGCCATTTGAGATCGCATAGATGGAGGAATTCCTTACATTCTCGTGTGTTGATAGAGTTTGAGTCTTCTAAGTGAAGGTTGATGTCTCCTAGTACTAGTGTGTTGGAGTTGGTTACACATGTGTTTGAGATGAGGTCCATGAAGTTGGTCTGGCCTTCATTGCAATTACCTGTAGGTCTATAAAACAGGACACAATTCAGGTGATCTCGTAGGGTTTTGTTATGGATTCTGATTGAGGCAATTTCAAGTTGAGGTGTTATGGACTCGGCTGTGGTTTCGGTGGTAGTGGGATCGGTAGATTAGTGCTATGTCTCTGCCTCTCTTTTCTGGTCCAGTGTGTGATTTTGTATCCTGGAGGGCACAGGTCTAGGATTATGGGGTCCTTTTGGTCGTGGATCCAAGTTTCTGTGAGGAAGAGTAACATAGTAACATAGTAAATGACGGCAGAAAAAGACCTGCATGGTCCATCCAGTCTGCCCAACAAGACAAACACATATGTGCTACTTTTTGTGTATACCCTACTTTGATTTGTACCTGTCTTCAGGGCACTGACCATATAAGTCTGCCCAGCACCTCCCAACCACCAGCCCCGCCTCCCACCACTGGCTCTGGCACAGACCGTATAAGTCTGCCCAGCACTATTCTCGCCTCCCACCACCGGCTGGCTCTGCCACCCAATCTCGGCTAAGCTCCTTAGGATCCATTCCTTCTGAACAGAATTCCTTTATGTTTATCCCACGCGTGTTTGAATTCTGTTACCGTTTTCATTTCCACCACCTCCCGCGGGAGGGCATTCCAAGCATCCACTACTCTCTCCGTGAAAAAATACTTCCTGACATTTTTCTTGAGTCTGCCCCCCTTCAATCTCATTTCATGTCCTCTCGTTCTACCGCCTTCGCACCTCCGGAAAAGGTTCGTTTGCGGATTAATACTTTTCAAATATTTGAACGTCTGTATCATATCACCCCTGTTTCTCCTTTCTTCCAGAGTATACATGTTCAGGTCATCAAGTCTCTCCTCATTCGTCTTGTAACGCAAATCCCTTACCATTCTCGTAGCTTTTCTTTGCACCGCTTCAATTCTTTTGACATCCTTTGCAAGGTACGGCCTCCAAAACGGAACACAATACTCTAGGTGGGACCTCACCAACGACTTATACAGGGGCATCAACACCTCCTTTTCTTCTGCTGTTCACACCTCTCTCTATACAGCCTAACTACCTTCTAGCTACGGCCACCGCCTTGTCACACTGTTTCGTCGCCTTCAGATCCTCAGATACTATCACCCCAAGATCCCTCTCCCCTTCCGTACCTATCAGATTCTCCCCGCCTAACACATACATCTCCCGAGGATTTCTATTCCCTAAGTGCATCACTTTGCATTTCTTCACATTGAGTTTTAATTGCCAAACCTTAGACCATTCTTTTAGCTTCCTCAGATCCTTTTTCATGTTTTCCACTCCCTCCCGGGTGTCCACTCTGTTACAGATCTTAGTATCATCCGCAAATAGGCAAACTTTACCTTCTAACCCTTCGGCAATGTCACTCACAAATATATTGAACAGAATCGGTCCCAGCACCGATCCCTGAGGCACACCACTACTCACCTTTTTCTCTTCCGAGCGAATTGCATTCACCACCACCCTCTGGCTTCTGTCCGTCAGCCAGTTCCTAATCCAGTTCACCACTTCGGGTCCTATCTTTAACCCTTCCAGTTTATTTAAGAGCCTCCTGTGGGGAACTGTGTCAAAAGCTTTGCTGAAATCTAAGTAGATTACGTCCATAGCTCGTCCCTGATTCAGTTCTCCTGTCACCCAATCAAAGAACTCAATGAGATTCGTTTGGCACTATTTCCCTTTGGTAAAACCATGTTGTCTCGGATCTTGCAACTTATTGGCTTCCAGGAAATTCACTATCCTTTTCTTCAGCATCGCTTCCATTACTTTTACAATAATCGAAGTGAGGCTTACCGGCCTGTAGTTTCCAGCTTCTTCCCTATCACCACTCTTGTGAAGAGGGACCACCTCCGCCATTCTCCAATCCTTCGGAACTTCTGCTGTCTGCAAGGATATGTAAAACAAATCTTTAAGAGGACCCGCCAGAACCTCTCTGAGCTCCTTCAATATCCTAGGGTGGATCCCATCCGGTCCCATGGCTTTATCCACCTTTAGCTTTTCAAGCTGTTCATACACACTCTTCCGTGAACGGTGCTCTATCCACTTCAATCTTATTTATACTTTTTGCAGTCCATCGCGGTCCTTCTCCAGGATTTTCTTCTGTGAAAACAGAACAAAAGTATCTATTTAGCAAATTTGCTTTTTCTTCATCATTATCCACATAGCGGTTCGCAGTATCTTTTAGTCTCACAATTCCCTTTTTAGTCATTCTCCTTTCACTTATATACCTGAAGAAATTTTTGTCACCCCTCCTTACATTTCTAGCCATTTGTTCTTCCGCTTGCGCTTTCGCCAGACGTATCTCTCTCTTGGCTTCTTTCAGTTTCATCCTGTATTCCTCCTTGTGTTCCTTTTCTTTAGTTTTTGTGTATTTCTGGAACGCCAACTCTTTAGCCTTTATTTTCTCAACCACTTGCTTGGAGAACCATATCGGTTTCCTTTTGTCTCTTGCTTTTATTTACTTTCCTTACATAAAGGTTCGTGGCCTTATTTATAGCTTCTTTCAGCCTGGACCACTGTCCTTCCACTTCTCGTATTTCCTCCCAGCCCATCATCTCCTTCCTCAGGTATTCCCCCATTTTATTAAAGTCAGCACGCTTGAAATCCAGAACTTTGAGTTTTGAGTGGCCGCTCTGCACTTTAGCTGTAATATCAAACCAAACCGTTTGATGGTCACTACTGCCCAGGTGGGCACCCACTCGGATATTTGACACGCTATCCCCATTTGTGAGCAGCAGATCCAGTGTGGCTCCCTCCCTCGTGGGTTCTGTCACCATTTGTCTGAGCAAACCGCTTTGTAAAGCATCCATGATCTTTCCGATTCCGCAGACGGAACCTTCCAATCTACATCCGGCAGATTGAAATCTCCCAGCAATAGCACCTCTCTCTTGTTTCCCAACTTTTGAATATCTGCGATCAGGTCTTTATCTAGTTCCTCCAATTGTTTCGGAGGTCTGTAGACAACACCCACGTGTATAGAGGTTCTATCCTCTCTTTTTAAGGTGATCCATATGGTCCCTGTCATTTCGGTCGCCGTGATATGATTTCTCACATATAGAGCTACTCCTCCACCTTTACGACTCTCTCTATCCTTCCTATACAGATTATAGCCTGGTATGTTTGCATCCCATTCATGCGAATGTAGGTCAAGGTTTTCTGACATGATCCAGTCTGTTAATATTGCTGTTTTATTTACAGCGGATCTGGCGTTGACATAGCCCACTTGGATTGTTTGGAATGGGTCTTCTGTATTTGGTGTTGTGTGGACTTTTGTTAGTTGACGTTTCTTTGTTGAAGTGAGTTTGTTTGGGCCCTTCTTTCCCTTCTGTTATTGTTGTTCGCATGTAGGTGTTCTTTCTTTGTTTAAGTTGTTATCAGTTTGGTGAAGTGTGGTGTGTTTGATCAGTCTATGATGATAGTGTAATATGGGTATGATGTTGCTTTCTGCAAGTAGGGTGTTTAGTGTGAGTGGATCAGTGTTAAGGAGTAGATTATTAGGAGTAGTTTGAGGACATTCATTATGGTATGCATTCCCTGTGGTTACTGTTAAGACCGTGTTTTGATTTGACATATGATTTACTACCAGACTATTTCTCACCCTATCTAATATAATAATTTGCTCCTGCAACATTCTAATGTCTCTGCCTGCACTCGTAACCATCTCCTGACGTCACTCTCCTCCAATGTTCTCCATCCCTCCCTCCCAGTTCCAAGGTCCTCCCTCCCTCCCAGTTCCAGGGTCGTCGTCCCTCCCTCCCTCTCTCCCTCCCAGTTCCAGGGTCGTCGTCCCTCCCTCCCTCCCTCCGAGTTTCAGGGTCGTCGTCCCTCCCTTCCTTCCAGTTCCAGGGCCCCTCCCTCCGAATTTTAAAAGTCATCTTGACTTACCACGTCGGGGTTATGGCGGCCGGCAGCAGCGGTAAAAAGCCTGCAGCCTCGGCCCTTCTTTCTCTCTCTCTCTCAGCTCTGGTCCCGCCCTTGCGGAAACAGGAAATGAGGGCGGGGACCAGATCTGAGAAAGACAGAAGGGCTGAGCCTGCACGCTTTTTACCGCTGTTGCTGCCGGCCGCCGTAACCCCGACATGGTAAGTCAAGATGACTTTTAAAGTTCGGAGGGAGGGGGCCTGGAACTGGAAGGGAGAGAGAGAGGGATGACGATCCTGGAACCTGGGAGATAGGGAGGAGGGACCCTGGAACTGGGAGGGAGGGAGGGTGGGAGGACCCTGGAACTGAGAGGGAAGGAGGGGACGACCCTGGAACTCAGAGGGAGGGGGGAGGGAAAGGAGAGAGAGAGGGGTGAGAGGGAGGAGGGCCTGGAACTCAAAGGGAGGGAGGGGGGACTGGAACTGGGAGGGAGGGGGGCCTGGAACTCAGAGGGAGGTGGAGGGGGGAGGTATGATGCACATGTAGGGGGGAGGGCAAAGGAAAGAGGAGAATTGCTGCACCACGATGGATGGAGGGGGCAGGGGAGAGATGCTGCACATGGATGGATGGAGGGGGCAGGGCACAGAGGACGTTTGCTGCATATGGATGAATGCAGGGGAGAGAGCATAATTGGCGCGCACGGGACACACCCTACACTCACTCACACAGACAGACACACACACACACATTCTGTCTCTCAATCACACACTGTCTCTGTCACACACTCTCTCTCTCTCTCTGACACACACTCTTTCTCACACATACTCACTCTCTGACACATACTCATTCACTCTCTCACACATACTCACTCTCTCTCACACATACTCTCTCCTAACAGGTTCCTTAAAAACATAATTGCCATTAGAGGCCAGCCTTGCTAGCGCCCGTTTTATTTATTTTAGAAACGGGCCTTTTTTACTAGTATACCAATAATCGCACTACTGGGAAACTGGAACAAGCTGGACTGTTACAGATTCCTACACAGACAGTACATGCCAGCAGAATCCTTCACCTCAATTGCACATGCAGGACATGGACTGACCCTCAACTGATAAAAAAAAGGGGGGGCCTTAAAAAACATGCAGACAAAAACTGGAGGACCTCCCCCCCCCCCCCCCCCCAAGAAAGCCAGATTCTGTATTCAGTGAAAATACTGGTAAAAGTAACAGAAGTTATTTTTCTTCCTTACTCCACTAAATACAAAATTAGAAAAAATATATATTTCCAAAACAGCAAACAACCATGATGAGCAGCATATTCCCCTTTCCCTCCCATCCATGAGCAGCATGCCCCCCTCTCTCCTCTATCCCCCTTTATGTGCTGCATTACTCCATTTTCCCTTTCCTTCATGTACGACATGACTCCTCTCCCTTCTCTTCTTCTTATCCACATGCAGCTTGTCCCTCTTCTTTCTCTTTCATTCACATACAGCTGCCCCCTCTCTCTCCCTCTCATTCACACGCAGCTTGTCCCTTCCTTTCCCTCTCATCCATGCAGCTTGTCCCGTCTCTCCCTCTCATCCACGCAGATTGTACCCTGTCTCTCCTTCTCATCCACACAGCTTGTCCCCTGTCTTTCCCTAGTCTCATCCATGCAGCTTGTCCCATGTGTCTCCTTCATCTCATCCACGCAGCTTGTCCCCTGTCTCTCCCTCATCTCATCAATGCAGCTTGTCCCTTGTCTCCCTCATGCTGCTGTGCAGCATGCTTATCCTGTCCCCGGGCCTACCTTATACAGCCCTGCTGGTTCAGTGGTCAACTGGGGCAGGAGCGATCTTCCTACGCTCATGCCCATGCAGTCTCCTCTTTCCGTACTGAAAATGGCTGCCGTGAGTTCCTGCAGCAGTCTTGCGAGACTGCCACTGAAACTTACGGCAGTCACCTTTTCAGTATGGAAAGTGGTGACTGCATGGCGCAGGAGCGTAGGAGGATCGTTACCGCAAAATTAAAAAAAAAAATAACAACTGGTTCTCGTGAGCTGATGCAAGCTGGCTCCAGCACACCACTGAACTCCTTTTGTATGAGGACAAGCTTAAGCAGTTATGGCTGTTCAGCGTGGAGGAAAGACTGCTGAGACTGGAAATGATAGAAGTCTACAAAATCCTGAGTGGAGTAAACAGATAAATGTGAATTGATTGTTACCTTTCAAAAAGTAGAATGACGAGGGGAATCTCTATGAAGTTACAAGGTGTATATACTTTTAAAACAAATAGGAGAAAATAGTTTTTCACTCAACCAATAGATAAGCTCTGGAACTTGTTGCCAAAGGATGTGGTACTTGCAGTTAGCATATCTGGGTTTAAAAAAGGTTTGGACAAATTCCTGGAAGTCCATAAACTATTAAGGTAGACATGGGGAAAGCCACTACTTATCCTTTGGGTCGGTAGCATAGAATCTTGCTATTCTTTTGGGATTCTATCAGGCCCTTGTGACCTAGATTGGCTAATATTGGAAGCAGGATACTGGGCTGGATGGACCACCGGTTTGAGACAGTATGGCAAATTCTTATGTTTATATGTTTCAGAAATCTGACCGCTAGGTCCTGGAAGTTCTTAGCCCAACGTACGTTTAAGAAAAGGGCCTACCTATGTCCCGTAGTGCATAAGTAGCTGCTAAGTGGATAGGACAGGGCCACAGTTCCACCCTATATAGGTTACACATAGATATTAATTTACCTGTGCCACACACAGCACTTGCATTTTCAAATATGCTGCAAGACCCATGCAGGGTTTCAGAATTGACCTATAAAATATTAATATTCTAGGGATTAGTTTAAATATCTTGGCATGAAACTGTCTCTACAGGAGCTTATTGCTCATGTGTGCAGATTAGAGAAGTGAAAAGTAAATTTGACTAATGGTAATAATTTGTAAGCTATTAATTTTTCTCCTCAGGTAATATTTTAGTTATGGCTTAAAGTTATATTTTTTTGTTTATGATTCACTTTATTCTATCTTCACCATTGAGAGACATCATCACTTTTCTTTTCTATATAGGTAATTATTCCCAGTTTAGATGATATTCAACAAGCAATCAATCGTATGATCCAGTTAACCTTGGAAGTAAGTCAAGGAGTGATTCAGTGGGGTCAACGTCGAGTACAAACCATCAGCACACAAGAGGAACCTGTCCCTGTTTTTTCTGGAACTTTTAAGACAGCAAAGAGGGAAGACAGTAAGTTTTTTTATCTTTTATACATTATATCAAATGAATATTATTTTATTTAGAAGTGGCAAAAATGACAGCAAAATTGTATGGGTTAGCTTAGCAATTTCAAAAAGAGACAATTTTTAAAGAATCAACAAAATACATTAACTATTATCTTGTCTAAAGTTTCAGTTCTTTATGTGCCTAATAACCTTACTCATTCTGACTCATTTATATTAGCTGATGTATATTGCTTATTGATTGCAGCTCTCTTTTGGGAGGACTGCTGTGTAGTTGATAAAGCAAGAGCAAAGTTTTCACCACTCATTGACCCCATGGAAGATAATGCAGAATGTGGTTAGCCACACTTTTTGAGTTTTGTTAAATGCTCAGTGTTACCTGCTGTATTAGCCATTAAAGAATGATTTTATTTTATTTATTTATTTATTGCATTTGTATCCCACATTATCCCACCTCTTTGCAGGCTCAATGTGGCTTACAATATATCGTGGATAGTGGAAATGAAGGAGGGTAGACATTTAGTGTTACAGAAGTATATTGGATTGCATGGTAATGGAGAGCATGATAGTGATGTAGTGTAAGTCGTTCTTAGCATTGCTTATTAGATATATGTGTGGATTTCACATGTTTTGGTCTTTGTGGTATGTTTTGTCGAAGAGATGGGTCTTCAGCAGTTTTCGGAAGTTGGTTAGTTCATAGGTTGCTTTTAGGTTACATGGCAATACGTTCCAGAATTGTGTGCTCATATAGGAAAAGGTTGATGCGTGCATTAGTTTATATTTTAGGCCTTTGTAATTTGGGAAATGAAGATTAAGGAATGTGCGAGATAATCTTTTGGCATTCCTGGGTGGTAGGTCAATCAGGTCAGACACATAAGCATTAACTGTTAGATGCATTCCCTGCCCATTCCTTCCCCAACATAGCATTTTCCATGTTAATTGTTTAACATGTCAGTTAGTTATACTGCTAATGTGGTGTGCTGTTAACCTATTATAAAAGAGACATTAACGAGCTAATGAAGCTTATTGAATAGTCTCCTCAAGCCCTTATTTACTTGGTTGTGTCAGCTGTTTAATGTATGAATTACTAGCAGATCCTATCATTTAAATAATCAAAGTTAATCAATAGAAATAAAATAAAACATGGAAAAGAAAATAAGATGATACCTTTTTTATTGGACATAACTTAATACATTTCTTGATTAGCTTCTTCTTTGTCAGCTCAGATAGCTATCTACTATAATAAAACGCACCTCCAACGTTCTGAACCTGACTCCATGGCTTTAGTGAAGGGTTCGTAACATTCGTAAGTCTGTTACATTTCTCTCTGCCACGCCCTTGCGTCAAAATGTGATGACGTCGAGGGCGGATCACTGAGAGTGAAGGGCTATGCCACGTCACACACATGACGGACAGAGACAAGACCAGGAGGCAAAGTTTATCCTGGTGAGTGCCCCTTGGCTGCGTAAGCCCCCCGCCGTTGCTTTTCAAATGGTGGACGGGAGAAGCGGTGTGTCGTTAGGTTGACAGCGAGTAGCACCTCCCCCTACCCCACACCTCGGCAGAGACCTGTCTGAATTTTAAAATTCGTAGGGAGGGGGCATGGAACTGGAAGGGTGGGTGTCGCATGCTCGAGGACCTTGGCATACTGTCAGGCTTCTTCCCTGGGAGCACTGGGTTCGTGAGCCCATGGGCCACTACCGTGGAGCGGCAGTGGCAGGCAAGATCACCTCCAAGGTAGAGATGAGACAAAACTGGACCGGAACCCCGGACTGGAGTTCTACACCGGAATACACGGAATTGGAACGCACCGGACGGGTGCGCACTGGAGTGGAGCCCGCTGGACTGGAACACACTGGAGGGCCCCACAGGACTGGAACATACAGGAGTGAAACCCGCTGGACTGGAACACACTGGACCTAGGCTTCACCTACGCTTGACCACCTTTCCCCGAGGGTTGAGCCCTCAGGTTCTGGCAGCCGGTAGGACTTACAGGAAAACCCGGAACTGGAACTTGCAAGCAGGAACAGCAGGAATGAAGATCCAGGAGTGCCCCCTGGCACCTAGGCACAGGCAAGGCCGACAGGCAGGGACTGTCCGGGTTCTGGAAGTCGGCAGGTTTAAACACAATGACTAGTAAACTGTACCTAGGCTAATAGAAACGCTATACCCAGGCAAACCAGTCATACACAAGAAACATACACAGAGCACACTCAGGAGACTTGAAAGCTATACACCAGCTAACAACAAAGCTGTGCCCAAGCTAACAAGTCATGCACTGGAAACAAACACAGAGCACTAGCAAAGCTATACACAGGCTAACAAGCCACACGGTGCCTAAGCTGGCTAGTCTAAACAAACACAGAGCACTAGCAAAGCTATACACAGGCTAACAAGCCATACGGTGCCTAAGCTGTCTAGTCTAAACAAACACAGAGCACTAGCAAAGCTATACACAGGCTAACAAGCCACACGGTGCCTAAGCTGGCTAGTCTAAACAAACACAGAGCACTAGCAAAGCTATACACAGGCTAACAAGCCACACGGTGCCTAAGCTATCTAGTCAAACATAGAAACTCACACAGCGCAAACACTGAAACAGTGTACAGAGCACTCTATACACCAGGGCCCTAGATGAAATGCAAAGGCCAGGGCTGTAGTCTCTAAGTGATTAATAAAGCCCTTCCACACCAGAGGCACAGCTGCAGCAATCACCTTGCATCCAAACAGAGGCTTGACACACAGAGCAGTCAGCCCAGCGGGAGCCATCTTGGATCCTGGCATAGAGGAGTCGGCGGCAGCCATCTTGGAAAAGGCATAGCCCACACAGGTGAGGTTTAGTAGGGCAATCAGCACACAGAGCCAGAGAGAAACTAAGACAGAGACAGACACAGAGACAAGCAGAAGCCAGCACAGCCACTGACTCCCAGAAACAGGGTAAGTCTGAGGGTGGTCACGGCCACAGACGTAACAGTGGGACGACAACCGTGGAACTGGCAGGGAAGAAGGGAGGGAGGCCCTGGAACTGGGTGGGAGGGAGGAAGGGAGGGGGGATCCTGGAAGTGGGGGGACCCTGGAACTGGGAGGAAGGGACGGACCCTGAAACTCGGAGGGAGGGATGGACCCTGAAACGTGGAGGGGGGGGAACCTGAAACTCAGAAGGAGGGGGGAACCTGAAATTCGGAGGGAGGGGATGACCCTGGAACTCGGAGGGAGGGTACAACCCTGGAACTCGGAGGGAGGGAGGGAGGGAGGGAGGGGACGACCCTGGAACTTGGAGGGAGGGAGGGGAGGGGACGACCCTGGAATTCGGAGGGAGGGAGGGGATGACCCTGGAATTCGGATGGAGGGAGAGAGGGAGTACCCTGGAATTCGGAGAGAGGGAGGACCCTGGAATTCGGAGGAAGGGGGGGACGACCCTGGAACTCGGAGGGAGGGGAGGGGATGACCCTGGAACTCGGTGGGAAGGAGGGGAGGGGACGACCCTGGAACTTAGAGGGAGGAAGGGGAGGACCCTGGAACTCGGACGGAGGGAGGGAGGCCCCTAGAACTTGGAGGGAGGGAGGGGAGGGGACGACCCTGGAATTCGGAGGGAGGGAGGGGAGGGGTTGACCCTGGAATTCGGAGGGACGGAGAGAGGGAGGACCCTGGAACTCGGAGAGAGGGAGGACCCTGGAATTCGGAGAGAGGGAGGGAGGGAGGGGACGACGACCCTGGAACTCGGAGGGAGGGAGGGGGACGACCCTGGAACTTGGAGGGTGGGAGGGAGACGACCCTGGCACTCAGAGGGAGGGAGGGGAGAGGACGACCCTGGCACTCAGAGGGAGGGAGGGGAGGACCCTGGAACTCGGAGGGAGGGAGGGAGGACCCTGGAACTTGGAGGGAGGGAGGGGATGACCCTGGAACTCGGAGGAAGGGAGGGGGATGACTCCGGAACTCGGAGTGGGGGGAACCCTGGCACACACTCATTCTCACACACACACTCTCTCTCTCACAGACACATTCGCACCCAGTCTCACTCTCTCTCTGTCACACACACACACTCGCACATTCACTCTCTCTCTCTCACACAGTCATTCTGTCAGGTTCTCAGGTTCAGAGCCCGCGGGGCCGGGCTCTGTAGCAAATGTGAGCCCGTGGGCTGCTGTCGAGGAGCGACAGCAGCAGGCAAAACCCACCAACCAACGCTGGGCAAACACACCGGCACCGGCAGGGACTGCAGGCACTGCCCAGCGAGCCGGAACACACGGACTGGAATTCCCCGGACTGGAGGACACAGGACTGGAACACTGGACTGCAATCCCTCGGACTGGAGGACACAGGACTGGAACACACACCGGACCGGCACCCACTGGACTGGAGCGCACCAGACTGGAACACACACTAAACCGGAACACACTGGACTGGAGCACACAGGACTGGTCCGTACAGCTTCACCTGCGCTTGGCCACTACCGCCCCCCCCCCCCAAGGGTTGAGCCCTTGGGTTCGAGTGGCCGGCAGGACTTACCGGATACCGGATGACACAGGGACCAGGACTGGAAACAGAAGAGACAGCAGTGCTCCAAGAAACTGGACTAACCAGGGCACTCCTAGGCCTACACTAACAAAAGGACTTCCTAAGCCCTATACTAACAAGCTAAACACACAACTAACAAGCTTCCTAAGCACTACTCTAGCAAGCTAGATACAAAACTAACAAGGTGCTTCCTAAGCACTACCCTAGCAAGCTAGACACAAAACTAACAAGGTGCTTCCTAAGCACTACTCTGGCAAGCTAGATACAAAACTAACAAGGTGCTTACTATGCCCTACTCTAGCATGCTAGACACAAACTATCAAGGTGCTTCCAAAACCAAGAGGGAAAAGCAGGGGAACCACAAGGGAAAAGCAAGAAAGCTAAACACACAGACACCAGTGCACACTGCACTAACTCTAACGTGGACCTTAGCAAAAGCAAGCAGGGAAACTAGACACAAAGTCAGAAGTGCACACTGCACCACCCTACCTAAAGCAAACACAACCATTGCAAAGGCCTTGAAGAAAAGAACACCACTTCCTTATCAAGGCCCTCCCAGATGATGTCACACTCCCTAGACCCAGGCAACTACCCACTGATCCAGAGAGCACACTGAAACCCATAGAGGCCCAACCCACACCAATGCAGCACCGTGAAGCACTTGAAGCCAGTACACCCAGAGTTAGAGCTAACTCAGTCCACACACACAGCCGTAGTAAAGTGAAACAATTAGCCCCATGCTGCTGGAAGCTGCCAGCACAGAGAGAGTGTGCCAGCTGCTCAGAAAGGACAGACAAAAGAAACAGAAGCCAGCTAAGCTGACCACCAGGAAAAAGGTAAGTGTTAGAGGGGTTATGACCACAATCATAACACATTCTCACACACACTCTCTCAAACATACACACGCCAAGGAAAACCTTGCTAGTGCCCGTTTCATTTCTTTGAGAAACGGGTCTTTTTTTACTAGTGTTCAGTAAAAAAGGTATCATCTTATTTTCTTTTCCATGTTTTATTTTGTTTTATTTCTATTGATTACCTTTAAAAGTGGACTAACATGGCTCCCACACCTCTCTAGTCAAGAATCAAAGTAAAACCAATTTATTATACTGGACAGTTTCAATTATAATGCCTTAATTGGCTTCTTTCAAAACTGAGTTTTGTTTTAATATAGGGTTCAGAGACCTCAAATCTGACTCCATCTCTAAATAGCACTAGTACTGGGGTAATCAAGAAGTTGTGAGGTTCTAAAAGGAATTGCCACTGAGAGAGACGTTAGGTCTAAGGAAAAGATACCAGCCTTATGACAAACTGGATTTAGATTACAAGTTATACAATGCAGCGAAAGATAGCCTGATACAGCAAAAGCATTTATACTTACAGCCTTTGATCATTAAGTGAAGTCCACAGAACATCATTTGGGATGAGGAGTTTATTTGCCAAGATATAAGTCAAATCAGTGATTGACAACAGGCATGTACAATCAATTAGTTATAGGAATATAATAATCCAGCTGCAAACAGGTGTTAATTAGTTCCTAATCTTTTATAATTTCTTTTACCAATTAAAGGTTTTAAAGGGAAAGCAATTAGGTAATTTGTCAATTATGCTGGTCACATTGGTTTCCCTTGGAGAGAGAGAGTGGCAATCCTTCTCTCTAACTTAAACCAGGAAATACCCTGATTTTTATAGGTGCCCTCAGGATATGGATAATATGACAGTAGATATACCTGATTGGATCTATGCTAATGTCATGGTTACCACTGATTGGCTCATGCTAATGAGTAGCTTCTATCTTGCTAACATGGTTTTGTCTTTAGCTTGCTTGACCACAAATCTTAAGCAAGACCCTGCATCCAGCTACACCTTTCCTTTCTCACACCATGGCTGACCACAATCTTGCCCAATTGCAAAGTTGACACTCCTTTTTCTTAATCATTTCCTTGCACCTGGCATGACGCATTCATTTCTCAACTTGTTTTTCTAACTTAGATTAGAGAAAAGTCCACTTTGTAACTGATAGTTTCCATTTTAATTCTCTAATCTTCCATTTTGTTTCATTTTTTCCTTGACCTAACTTTCCAATTTAAGTCATTCAGGCCTTTTCCTAAGCCAGAGAACTACACTTGGATTTACCATCAGGCCTCTATCTGTGCTAACAACTAGGCCATACTTTTCCAGTAAGCTCCCAGTTATGTCAGCCATCAGATTTCTGACTGAGCCAAGGTCTGTAATGTCCTGAGCTCTATGACTGGGCCCACCACCATTCCAGTGGGGGGGGGGGGGGGTCTCTGGCTGTACCATAATTATACAGTTTCTTTGTTTATCCAACTACATACATCATAATAAGCAGACCAGTTTTCAGCCAAGGCTCAATACCTCATTTTAGTTGGCTAGTGTTTCACTTGAAAATCTATCTAAATCTAGGCAGCCAACATTTTTGGCCTCCAAAGTTTAAGAACCTCGGTCTTGGTGGAAAATGACCACCTAAATTGACATATTGGAGTGGAGGAGTAGCCTAATGGTAAGCGCGGTAGGTTGAGAACCTGGGGAGCTGGGTTCAATTCCCACCATAGCTCCTTGTGACTGTTGGTTAAGTCATTTAACCTTCCATTGCCCCAGGTACAAATAACACTTATTTTGTGAGTCCACCTGAGACAGGAAGTACCTGTACAAATACCTGTGTGTGAACCACTGAGGTGTAGGTGGTATATAAGTTGTGAAAATAAATAAATTCCCCAACTCCTCCATCCCACATTCCACTCTGTTGCTGCAATCACCTTCCTCACTCCCTAATGTTTCAAACAGCCTGCTTCCCTACTTGACGCAATTCTCCCCCTTCTAATGAAATGAACCTCAGCATCCCTCTTTTCAGTGTCCAGCTTGGAAGTTGTTTTCGGTGGTTGATGATTTGTGTGGGGTCACAGGGAGTGGTGTTTGCGGCACTTGTCGTTGGACACTATGGTAGCCTATTTTGTGCAGAAAATTGAGTTGCTTTGTTCTGATCTGGGGCAGCCCTTGGTTATGGGATTGAATAGCTTTGGGCAGTCCCAGGTGATATCCTGTGCGTCTTGTAGTTTGAATCTGAGTGAACTGGTCTTCTTGTTAGCTGTGCCTCTGGGCACAGCCCTGAGCTGTGTATGTGGTTCTTGTTTGAACCTGAGTGAATTGCTTTTCTGTTAGCTGTGCTTCCAGGCACAGCCCTGTACTGTTTCTGTATGGGTGTGGTTCTTGTTTGTACCTGTGTGAATTACTTTTCTATGTGTGGCTGTGTGGCACAGCCTTGCTTCTTTGTGTGGTTCCCCTTTACCCTTTCTTCTCTGTATCTGATGTTTGAATCTGAGTGGCTGTTGGGCTCATTTTTGAAAGAGAAGGGCACCCATCTTTCGACACAAATCGGGAGATGGGTGTCCTTCTCCCAGGGTCGCCCAAATCGGCATAATTGAAAGCCGATTTTGGGCACCCTCAACTGCTTTCCGTCGTGGGGATGACCAAAGTTCCCGGGGGCGTGTTGGAAGCATAGCGAAGGTGGGACTGGGGTGCGCTTAACACATGGGCGTCCTCGGCCAATAATGGAAAAAAGAAGGGCGTCCCTGACGAGCACTTGGCCGACTTTACTTGGTCCATTTTTTCTTGTGACCAAGCCTCAAAAAGGTGCCCGAACTGACCAGATGACCACCGGAGGGAATCAGGGATGACCTCCCCTTACTCCCCCAATGGTCACTAACTCCCCTCCCACCCTAAAAAAAAACTTTAAAAATATTTTTTGCTAGCCTCTATGCCAGCCTCAAATGTCATACCCAGGTCCCTGGAGCAGTTTTAGTGGGTGCAGTGCACTTCAGGCAGGCGGACCCAGGCCCATCCCCCCCTGCCTATTACACTTGTGGTGGTAAATGTAAGCCCTTCAAAACCCACCAGAAACCCACTGTACCCACATGTAGGTGCCCCCTTCACCCCTTAGGGCTATAATAGTTGTACAATTGTGGGGAGTTGGTTTTGGGGGGCTCAGCACCCAAGGTAAGGGAGCTATGCACCTGGGAGCAATTTGTGAAGTCCACTGCAGTGCCCCCTAGGGTGCCCGGTTGGTGTCCTGGCATGTCAGGGGGACCAGTGCACTACGAATGCTGGCTCCTCCCATGACCAAATGGCTTGGATTTGATCGTTTCTGAGACGGGCATCCTCGGTTTCCATTATCGCCGAAAACCGGGGACGACCATCTCTAAGGACGACCATCTCTAAGGTCGACCTAAATGTGGAGATTTGGACGTCCCCGACTGTATTCTCGAAACGAAAGATGGACACCCATCTTGTTTTGATAATATGGGTTTCCCCGCCCCTTCGCCGGGACGTCCTGCGAGGATGTCCTCAGGAAAACTTGGGCACCCCGTTCGATTATGCCCCTCTGTGTGGCACAGCCTTGCTTCTTTGTGTGGTTTGTGTGGTTCTTCTTTACCCTTTGCTTGTTGTATCTGATGTTTGAATCTGAGTGGCTGTGTGGCACAGCTTTGCTTCCTTGTGTGGCTTCTCTTTTCCTTTTGAGTGGCCATATGACCTAGCCTCGAGTTGCTTCTTTGTGTGGCTTCCTTTTACCGTTTGAGTGCCGTGTAGCACAGCCTTGAGTGCTTCTATGAGTGGCTTCCCTTTACACTTTGAGTGGCCATGTGGCCCAGCCTTGAGTAGCTTCTCTGTGTTGCTTCCCTTTTCCGTTTGAGTGGCCGTGTGGCCTAGCCTCGTTGCTTCTTTGTGTGGCTCCCCTTTACCATTGGAGTGCCGTGTGGCACAGCCTTGAGTGCTTCTATGAGTGGCTTCCCTTTACCCTTTGCTATCTGTCTGAGTGCCGTGTTGCACAGTCTTGAGTTGTTTCTTTGTGTAACTTCCCTTTTCCTTAGAATGGCCATGTGGCCCTGCCTTGAGTTGCTTTTCTGCGTGGCCTCTTTTTTCCTTTGAGTGTCCTTGTGGCCCAACCTTGTCTTGCTTTGCTGTGTGGTCTGCCTTTTACCATTTATGTGCTGTATCTGTTGTTTGGATCTTAGAGAACTGCACTTTAGCTGTGTGGCTTGAGCCACCTCTGTGTGTGCTTTCTGTTTGAGTCCTCTCTGTGAGGTTTCTGTTTGAGTCTGAGTGGGTTGCTCTTCCGTTTAGCTGTGGCTTGTAGCATAGCCCTGAGCTTCCTCTGTCTGGTTTCTGATGGAGTTAGTTTGGGCTGCTCTTCCATATAACTGGTTCTTTGCACAGCCCTGATCCGCCTTCCTGTGTGGATTTCCTTTAACCTTTTACTTGTTGATTGTACTATGTGAGCCTGTGTGGGTTGCTCTTTCGTCTGACTGTGCTTTCTGGCAAGTGTGAGCTATTTCTTTCTATGGGGTTGTCTTTTTTCCTTCTATTACTGTTTGTGCCCGTGTGCAGGGTCTTTTGACCTCTTGTTTGTGGCTATGTTTTGCGCAGTGTGTGTGCACTGCTTGGTTAGTATTTACATAGGGGATTTCATTCTGTTTCTTTCCCCTTTCTTTCTGTTTGGGTTCCAGTTTGGCCTTAAGGTCCCTATGCTTCAACACTGTTACGTGTGGGTTCCAGTTTGGCCCTGTGGCCCATATGAGTGTCCTTCTTTTTGTTCCTGGTTTCTACTATAGCCTAGCTCTGTTCCTGGTGCCTGCTCCAGCCAGGCTCTGTTTCTACCTTGTCTTTAGTTTGCACTGCTTGTTGCCATGTCTTGTGCCTTGTTTTGGGTTGTTCCTTTAGTGTCTGGATCCAGTTCTTGATCTGCCTTCTCTTGTCTGGCTCGCCTCTGCTTTGTGCCTTTCCCATCCCAGAGGACTCGTCTGCTGCAGCCCTGGCTGAAGTCCAAGGGCTCACCAGCCCTGAATCCATGACAAAACTCAAGCAAGACCACGGAACAATGATTCTGATTGTGCCGTATTGGCCGTGGCTGATACGGTCCCTTTTCTTCTGGAACTGTCCATTGAAAAACTGTGAAGACTGGAGTGTTTTCCGACCCTTATCACACAGAATGAGGAGTCATTTCTACATCCCAACCTCCAGTCTGGCTCTCACGGCCTGGATATTGAGAGCCTAGAATTTGCTTCCTTGGGTCTTTCGGAGGGTGTCTCCCGAGTCTTGCTGGTTTCCAGGAAAGATTCCACTAAGACGTGTTACTCTTTTAAATGGAGGAGGATTGCCTGCTGGTGTGACAGCAGGGTCCTAGGTCCCCTTTCTTGTCCTACATAGACCCTGCTTGTATACCTTCTATGCTTATCAGAGACTGTCTCAAGACTAACTCCGTAAGGGTTCAACTTAGTGCAATTAGTGCTTATCATCGATGTGTAGAGAGTAAGCCCATCTCTGACAGCCTTTAGTTTTTCGCTTCATGACAGGTTTGCTTTTGTCAACATTTTGAATTCTGTCACCGTTTCTATCTCTACCACCTCCCTTGGGAGGGCATTCCAGGTTTGCACCACCCTCTCTGTGAAAAAGTCTGCCACCCCACAACCTCAATTCATATCCTCTAGTTTTACTGTTTCCCCTTCCCTGGAAAAGGTTTGTTTCTGTAATACCCCATGGAATTTGTATTACTAAGTTTGTGTGATAGACGTTTCCAGAGGCTCCCTGGGCTCCCTGATCTCATCTCATGGTTTCCAGTATCATCTCTATGCTGATGACACCCAGCTGTATATCTCCACACCTGACATCACCGCGGAGACCCAGGCAAAGGTATCAGCCTGCTTATCCGACATTGCTGCCTGGATGTCCAACCGCCTCCTGAAACTGAACATGTACTACTACTACTACTACTTATCATTTCTATAGCGCTACTAGATGTACGCAGCGCTGTACACTTGAACATGAAGAGACAGTCCCTGCTCTACAGAGCTTACAATCTAATTAGGACAGACAAACAGGACAAACAAGAGATAAGGGAATATTAAAGTGAGGATGATAAAATAAGGGTTCTTAACAAGTGAACAAGGGTTAGGAGTTAAAAGCAGCATCAAAAAGGTGGACTTTTAACTTAGATTTGAAGACAGTCAGAGATGGAGCTTGACGTACCGGCTCAGGAAGTCTATTCTAGGCATATGGTGCAGCAAGATAAAAGGAACGGAGTCTGGAGTTAGCAGTGGAGGAGAAGGGTGCAGATAAGAGAAAAGAATAGGACGCTTTTCGCTAGACCTGTTTCAATAACGACTAAGTTCCAAAAAGGTGCCAAAACCAGATGTCCAAGACTGAGCTCATCGTCTTTCCACCAAAACCCATTTCTCCTCTTCCTCCACTTTCTATCTCAGTTGATAACACCCTCATCCTCCCCATCTCAGCTGCCCGCAACCTCGGAGTCATCTTTGATTCCTCCCTCTCCTCTGCGCATATCCAGCAGATAGCCAAGACCTGTCGCTTCTTCCTCTTTAACATCAGCAAAATTTGCCCTTTCCTCTCTGAACACACCACCCGAACTCTCGTCCATGCTCTCATTACCTCTCGCCTTGACTACTGCAACTTACTCCTCACCGGCCTCCCACTTAGCCACCTATCCCCCCTTCAATCTGTTGAGAAATCTGCTGCACGTCTTATATTCCGCCAGAACCGATATACTCATATCACCCCTCTCCTCAGGTCACTTCACTGGCTTCCAATCAGATACCGCATTCAGTTCAAGCTTCTCCTTCTTACCTACAAATGCATTCAGTCTGCTGCCCCTCACTACCTCTCTACCCTCATGTTCCCGCCCGAAACCTCCGTTTACAGGACAAATCCCTCCTCTCATTACCCTTCTCCACCACCACCAACTCCAGGCTTCGCTCATTCTGCCTCGCCTCATCCTATGCTTGGAACAACCTTCCCGAGCCCATACGCCAAGCCCCCTCCCTGCCCATCTTCAAGTCTTTGCTTAAAGCCCACCTCTTCAATGCTGCATTCGGCACCTAACTCTTACCTTTCAGGAAATCCAGACTGCCCCAATTTGACTGCCCCTATCAGACTGACTGTTCCTTTAGATTGTAAGCTCTTTGAGCAGGGACTGTCCTTCTATGTTAAATTGTACAGTGCTGCGTAACCCTAGTAGCACTTTAGAAATATTAAGTAGTAGTAGTAGTAATAGGCCCTTGGGGGAGGAAGGGTCCTGCTAGAGGGAATTGCTGAAATCCAAGTAGATTACTTCTAGTGCACGTCCTTGATCCAGTTCTCTGGTTGCCCAGTGCAAGAATTCAATCAGATTTGTTTGGCACGATTTACTTTTGGTAAAACCATGTTGCCTTCTTGTAACAACCCATTGGATTCCTGGAAATTCACTTTCCTTTCCTTCAGCAACACTTCCATTACTTTTCCAATAATCAAAGTGAGGCTTACTGATGTGTAGTTTCCCGTTTCTTCTCTATCAACACTTATGTGAAGAGGAACCACATCTGCTCTTCTCTAATCCCACACAATCTCTCCCGTCTCCAAGTTTTTATTAAAAATGTTTTTAAGAAGACCTGCCAGAACCTCTCTAAGCTCCCTTAATATCCTTCTGGGATTGATCCCGTCTGGTCCCATGGCTTTGTCTACCTTTAATTTTTCCAATTGTTCATAAACATTCCTCGAGGACAAGCAGGCTGCTTGTTCTCACTGATGGGTGACGTCCACGGCAGCCCCTCCAATCGGAACACTTTACTAGCAAAGGCCTTTGCTAGTCCTCGCGCGCCGATGCGCACCGCGCATGCGCGGCCGTCTTCCCGCCCAAATCGGCTCGTGTTCGTCAGTCTTCTTTTGTCCGCACTCGGGACGGTCGTGTTTGCGCCGTTCGCGCCCCTTAAGTTGACCCTCGCGCGTCTTTGAGCTTTTTACTTAAAAAAAAAGGATATTGGAGAAAGACCTTTTCGGTCTTTTTCCCCTTCCCGTGTTTCCAGTTTTTGCCCCGCTAAGTTTCCTTTCGTTTTCGGGGTAGGCCCTTTTGAGGCCTCGGTTCTAGTTTTTCTCTCCTCTTTTTGGTGCCTTTACCGCCATTACGAGTTTTGATTTCGCCGGCGTGATTTTTCCGCCCATGTCATCGAAGTCTTCCAGTGGCTTCAAGAAGTGCACCCAGTTCGCCTGGGTAATCTCGCTCACTGATAGGCACGCGTCGTGTCTTCAGTGTCTGGGGGCTGGGCACCGCCCGCAGGCCTGTAGTCTTTGCGCCCTTTTACAGAAAAGGACTCAGGTAGCGAGATTGGCCCAGTGGAACGTGTTGTTCTCGGGCTCTTCGTCGGCAACAGCACCGGGGGTATCGAGTGCATCGACGTCGACAGCGTCAAGACCTTCGACCTCGGCATCGACTGCATCGAGGCATCGACCCTCTGCATCGTCGGTACCGAGACATCGGAAGGCTGCGTCGGCGTCGGTGGTACCGGGACCTCCACTAGTGCTGATGTCGTCGGACGGTGGTGCTTCGACCGGAGTGTAGGTGAGGGCTGTCCATTCCCCTGCTGGTGGCGGTGAGCCTTCGGGTGGGTCTCCCCCTACCCTGAGGGCTCCTGCGGTACAGCCCCCCCGAGACCGACCTTCTTCTGCCTCGGCCCCAAGGAAGCGACGGTTGGATTCTACGTCCTCCTCGTCGGTACCGGGAAGTTCCGGTGACATGCTTCATTTGGAAAAGTCAAAGAAGCATCGACACCGGTCTCCTTCCCGCATCGGTACTGAGAGCTCTGGGTCGCCGAGGGAGTCGGCACCCAGTAGGCATCGGCACCGGGAGGACCGCTCACCCTCTGTTCAGGAGGTGTTGATGCGCTCCACCTTGGACAGCCCGGAACAGCCTCCACGCCCGGAACAGACTCTGACCTCGACGCCTGCATCGGCTTCTATGTCTTTCTCCACAGCTGCCCTGCACAAGAGTCTCCGGGCCGTTCTTCCAGAGATCCTGGGAGAGCTGTTGCGCCCTTCCCCTCCGGTACCGGGGGTGCTTGCACCTCCGGTACCGTCGAGTGAGGCGCCGACTGGCCCCTTGCCCGGGGTGAGGTCTCCAACATCGGTGCCGCTTGCGGTACCGACTGTGGCCGCCTCCCAGGAAGGTTCCCCGACGACGTCGGCGGAGGGAGCTTCGCCGGTGCTGGAGAGGGAGTCTATCTCTCGACGCCGTGTTTCCACGGAGTCGAGCCGGGCACGGCTTCAGACACAGGTTCATGAACTTGTGTCGTTTACCGATGGTGAGGCCTCATGGGAGGAGGAGGAGGACATCAGATATTTCTCTGACGAGGAGTCTGATGGCCTTCCTTCTGATCCCACTCCCTCCCCTGAAAGGCAGCTTTCTCCTCCCGAGAGTCTGTCTTTTGCGGCCTTTGTCCGGGAGATGTCTACGGCCATCCCCTTCCCGGTGGTTGTGGAGGACGAGCCCAGGGCTGAAATGTTTGAGCTCCTGGACTATCCTTCTCCACCTAAGGAAGTGTCCACAGTACCCATGCATCATGTCTTAAAAAAGACATTGCTGGCATACTGGACCAAGCCTCTAACTAATCCCCACATTCCCAAGAAGATCGAGCCCCAGTATCGGATCCATGGGGACCCAGAGCTGATGCGCACTCAGTTGCCTCACGACTCTGGTGTGGTGGATCTGGCCCTAAAGAAGGCTAAGAGTTCTAGGGAGCATGCTTCGGCGCCCCCGGGCAAGGACTCCAGAACCTTAGACTCCTTTGGGAGGAAGGCCTACCATTCTTCTATGCTCGTGGCCAAAATCCAGTTTTACCAGCTCTACACGAGCATACACATGCGGAACAATGTGCGGCAGTTGGCGGGCTTGGTGGACAAGCTCCCTCCTGAGCAAGCCAAGCCATTTCAGGAGGTGGTTAGGCAGCTGAAGGCGTGCAGAAAATTCCTGGCCAGAGGGGTATATGATACCTTTGATGTTGCGTCCAGGGCCGCTCCTCAAGGTGTGGTGATGCGCAGACTCTCATGGCTGCGTGCCTCCGACCTGGAGAATAGGATCCAGCAGCGGATTGCGGACTCCCCTTGCCGAGCGGACAATATTTTTGGAGAGAAAGTCGAACAGGTGGTAGAGCAGCTCCACCAGCGGAATACCGCTTTCGACAAGTTCTCCCGCCGGCAGCCTTCAGCATCTACCTCCTCAGGTAGACGTTTTTATGGGGGAAGGAAGACTGTTCCCTACTCTTCTGGTAAGCGTAGGTACAATCCTCCTTCTCGACAGCCTGCGGCCCAGGCTAAGCCCCAGCGCGCTCGCTCTCGTCAGCAGCGTGCGCCTCAGCAAGGCCCCTCGGCTCCCCAGCAAAAGCAAGGGGTGGGATTTTGACTGGCTCCAGCAGAGCATAGCCGACATCAACGTGTCAGTGCCGGGCGATCTGCCGGTCGGGGGGAGGTTGAAAGTTTTTCACCAAAGGTGGCCTCTCATAACCTTCGACCAGTGGGTTCTCCAAATAGTCCGGCAAGGATACACCCTCAATTTGGTTTCCAAACCTCCAAATTGCCCACCGGGAGCTCAATCCTACAGCTTCCAGCACAAGCAGGTACTTGCAGAGGAACTCTCTGCCCTTCTCAGCGCCAATGCGGTCGAGCCCGTGCCATCCGGGCAAGAAGGGCTGGGATTCTATTCCAGGTACTTCCTTGTGGAAAAGCAAACAGGGGGATGCGTCCCATCCTAGACCTAAGGGCCCTGAACAAATATCTGGTCAAGGAAAAGTTCAGGATGCTTTCCCTGGGCACCCTTCTTCCCATGATTCAGGAAAACGACTGGCTATGCTCTCTGGACTTGAAGGACACCTACACGCACATCCCGATACTGCCAGCTCACAGACAGTATCTGCGATTTCAGCTGGGCACACGTCACTTCCAGTACTGTGTGCTACCCTTTGGGCTCGCCTCTGCGCCCAGAGTGTTCACGAAGTGCTTGGCTGTAGTAGCAGCGGCGCTTCGCAGTCTGGGAGTGCACGTGTTCCCCTATCTCGACGATTGGCTGGTAAAAAACACATCCGAGGCAGGAGCTCTGCAGTCCATGCAGATGACTATTCGCCTCCTGGAGCTACTGGGGTTTGTGATAAATTATCCAAAGTCCCATCTTCTCCCAGAGACTCGAATTCATAGGAGCTCTGCTGGACTCTCGGACGGCTCGTGCCTATCTCCCAGAGGCGAGAGCCAACAACTTGTTGTCCCTCGTCTCGCGGGTGCGAGCGTCCCAGCAGATCACAGCTCGGCAGATGTTGAGATTGTTGGGCCACATGGCCTCCACAGTTCATGTGACTCCCATGGCCCGCCTTCACATGCGATCTGCTCAATGGACCCTAGCTTCCCAGTGGTTTCAGGCTGCTGGGGATCTTGAAGACGTGATCCACCTGTCCACGAGTTTTCTCAAATCCCTGTATTGGTGGACGATTTGGTCCAATTTGACTCTGGGACGCCCTTTCCAAATTCCTCAGCCACAAAAAGTGCTGACTACGGATGCGTCTCTCCTGGGGTGGGGGGGCTCATGTCGATGGGCTTCACACCCAGGGAAGCTGGTCCCTCCAGGAACGCGATCTGCAGATCAATCTCCTGGAGTTACGAGTGGTCTGGAACGCTCTGAAGGCTTTCAGAGATCAGCTGTCCCACCAAATTATCCAAATTCAGACAGACAACCAGGTTGCCATGTATTACATCAACAAGCAGGGGGGCACCGGATCTCGCCCCCTGTGTCAGGTAGCCGTCAGCATGTGGCTCTGGGCTCGCCGTCACGGCATGGTGCTACAAGCCACATATCTGGCAGGCGTAAACAACAGTCTGGCCGACAGGTTGAGCAGGATTATGCAACCTCACGAGTGGTCGCTCAATTCCCGAGTAGTGCGCCAGATCTTCCAGGTGTGGGGCACCACCTTGGTAGATCTCTTTGCATCTCGAGCCAACCACAAGGTCCCTCAGTTCTGTTCCAGACTTCAGGCCCCCGGCAGACTGGCATCGGATGCCTTCTTTCTGGACTGGGGGGAAGGTCTGCTGTATGCTTATCCTCCCATACCTCTGGTGGGGAAGACTTTGTTGAAACTCAAGCAAGACCGAGGCACCATGATTCTGATTGCTCCCTTTTGGCCGCGTCAGATCTGGTTCCCTCTTCTTCTGGAGTTGTCCTCCGAAGAACCGTGGAGATTGGAGTGTTTTCTGACCCTCATCACACAGGACGAAGGGGCGCTTCTGCATCCCAACCTCCGGTCTCTGGCTCTCACGGCCTGGATGTTGAGAGCGTAGACTTTGCCTCTTTGGGTCTGTCAGAGGGTGTCTCCCGCATCTTGCTTGCTTCCAGGAAAGATCCCACTAAGAGGAGTTACTTCTTTCTATGGAGGAGGTTTGCCATCTGGTGTGACAGCAAGGCCCTAGATCCTCGCTCTTGTCCTACACAGACCCTGCTTGAATACCTTCTGCACTTGTCTGAGTCTGGTCTCAAGACCAACTCTGTAAGGGTTCACCTTAGCGCAATCAGTGCATACCATTACCGTGTGGAAGGTAAGCCGATCTCAGGACAGCCTTTAGTTGTTCGCTTCATGAGAGGTTTGCTTTTGTCAAAGTCCCCCGTCAAACCTCCTACAGTGTCATGGGATCTCAATGTCATTCTCACCCAGCTGATGAAACCTCCTTTTGAGCTACTGAACTCCTGCCATCTGAAGTACTTGACCTGGAAGGTCATTTTCTTGGTGGCAGTTACTTCAGCTCGTAGAGTCAGTGAGCTTCAGGCCCTGGTAGCCCAGGCCCCTTACACCAAATTTCATCATAACAGAGTAGTCCTCCGCACTCACCCTAAGTTCTTGCCAAAGGTTGTGTCTGAGTTCCATCTGAACCAGTCAATTGTCTTGCCAACATTCTTTCCCCGTCCTCATTCCTGCCCTGCTGAACGTCAGCTGCACACATTGGACTGCAAAAGAGCATTGGCCTTCTATCTGGAGCGGACACAGCCCAACAGACAGTCCGCCCAATTGTTTGTTTCTTTTGATCCCAACAGGAGGGGAGTGGCTGTGGGGAAACGCACCTTATCAAATTGGCTAGCAGACTGCATTTCCTTCACTTACGCCCAGGCTGGGCTGGCTCTTCAGGGTCATGTCACGGCTCATAATGTTAGAGCCATGGCAGCGTCGGTGGCCCACTTGAAGTCAGCCACTATTGAAGAGATTTGCAAAGCTGCGACGTGGTCATCTGTCCACACATTCACATCTCATTACTGCCTGCAGCAGGATACCCGACGCGACAGTCGGTTCAGGCAGTCAGTGCTTCAGAATCTGTTTGGGGTTTAGGATCCAACTCCCCCCTCCTAGGCCCATGTTTTATTCTGTTCCAGGCTACATTCTCAATTAGTTGGAAAAATTGTTAGGTCAATCTCAGTTATGTCCTCGCCGTTGCGAGGCCCAATTGACCATGTTTGTTGTTTTGAGTGAGCCTGGGGGCTAGGGATACCCCATCAGTGAGAACAAGCAGCCTGCTTGTCCTCGGAGAAAGCGAATGCTACATACCTGTAGAAGGTATTCTCCGAGGACAGCAGGCTGATTGTTCTCACAAACCCGCCCGCCTCCCCTTTGGAGTTGTGTCTTCCCTTGTCTTTGTCTTGCTACATATGGGACTGACGAACACGAGCCGGTTCGGGCGGGAAGACGGCCGCGCATGCGCGGTGTGCATCGGCGCACGAGGACTAGCAAAGGCCTTTGCTAGTAAAGTGTTCCGATTGGAGGGGCTGCCGTGGACGTCACCCATGAGTGAGAACAATCAGCCTGCTGTCCTTGGAGAATACCTTCTACAGGTATGTAGCATTCGCTTTTTCTTCCGTGAACAGTGCAATATCCACTCCATCTTATATGTATCTTTGCCAGCCGATCGTGGTTCTTCTCCAGGATTTTGTTCGTGAACACAGAACAGAAGTATCTATGTAGCACGTTTAATTTTTCTTCATCACTCTCCACAAAGTAGTTCACAGCTTGTTTCAGTCTCACAGTTCATTGTATAGTCTTCCTTCTTTCAATAATATACCTGAAAAACTTCTTGTCTCCCCGCCTTACATTTTTAGCCATTTGTTCCTCTGCCTATGTTTTCCCCAGATGTAATCTCTCTTGATTTCTTTCAGTGTCATCTGGTATTCTTTTGTGTGTTCCTCTTCTTGAGTTTTTTTTGTATTTCATGAATGCTATCTCTTTTGCCTTTCTTTTCACAGTCACTTGTTAGGAGAACCATAGTGGTTTCCTTTTTTTGTTGCTTTTATTTACTCTCCTCACATAAAGATCAGTAGCCATTTTTGTAGCTCCTTTCAGCCTGGACCACTGTCTTTTCACTTCTTGTATGTTCTCCCATTCCATCAGCTCTTTCTTCAGATACACTCCTATTTTACTAAAGTCAGCATGTTTGAAATCCAGGTCTTTGAGTTTTGAGTGGCTGCTCTCCGCTTTAGCTGTTACATTGAACCAAACCATCTAATAATCACTACTGCCTAAATGGGCACCCACTCTGATATTAGACACACTTTCCCCATTTGTGAGCCCCAGATCCAGCGTTGCTCCTTCCCTCAGGGGTTCCGTCACCATTTGTCTAAGCAGAGCACTTTGAAAGGCATCTGTGATCTCTCTACTTCTTTCTGATTCCGCAGATGGACCTCTCCAGTCCGCATCTGGCAGATTGAAATCTCCCAGTAACAGCACTTTTCCTTTCTTTCCCAACTTTTGGGTTAGAGGCCTGATGTTCCTGGGGAAGAAAAATAATGCCAACTTATTGTTGGTGTTATTTTTCTATAATTACTTTAACAGAAAGGAGGGGAAAATGTACAAGAAATTATTCTTAACCTAGATCCAAAAAGAATCACAATATAATCCACAAAATCCAGGTAAAAATTATAAATATCAAGAAAAATCATCAAAATGTATAATATTATAAAAATATATGTGACAAGTGCTGAGAAATAATTTTGTGCTAAAGTATCAAAAAGACAATGCACACCATTTCAATCATTTTCCTTGGTCATGTTTTTCCAAATAAATATATAAAGAGAATATGTCCTGTTAAATATATAAAGGGAGTATGTTCAACCCTCAATTATCAAGACAGTTCTCAAGATGACAAATCTGAAGGAAGTGAAGAATTCGCAAATTTCAACAGTTGTACCAACTCTACAGTTCCCTAATGAAGTACCAAGTCAATGATGATCACACATAGCAGTTCTCATAATACAATATTCAAAACCCTGTCAGGGGTCCCAGTTTTGCCTACGGCTTCTTCAGGGGTATCAATTCTTCTGCTCAAAAAACTAACTAACTAACTATATATATATATATATGTATATATATATAAAATTTATAATCAAGGTCGAAACATCAATCTTGGTTGCATATCACATAAAACGTCATTATAAAGCAGCCATTAAATAATTGTTAACATATCTAATGTTAACAATTATTTAATGGCTGCTTTATAATGACATTATGTATATTTTTTTCTTTTTTTTTTTCTTATCCCAAAACTGCACAATATATAAACAAATTTCAACAAATATGGTGTACAAGTGGGCATTCACCCGACAACTCAATTCCAACAGAGAAAAGATACTCAGCCTTTTTCCTTTATAACTATCAGCCCACCTACACTACTCCTGCTCTGACACTGACACTGACTCTGATACCAGTTATACCTTTGACCTTGTCTCCTAATCTCCTTATACTCATCTTCCAATCTTTCCTTCTCCATCTTTCTATACCATTCCCTTCCCAATCTACTTTCCTCTTACCTATCTTATCCTTGTTTACCTCCCCATATCCAATTCAATTCATATATTCTTAAAACCTTACTATTATTATGTTTACTACAGTTCGTAATATTCATCTTACAGGACTTTGTAATGTATTTTTTACTATGTAAGCCACATTGAACCTGCTGTTTGTGGGAAAGCGTGGGGTACAAATGTAATAAATAAATAAATAACATGTCAATGTAACGTGCTGACATGGCAGTCTTTCATTTGATTATTACAAAGCGGACCATTCAACTTCCCTGTTTAAACCTCGGGGTCCACTGTGTTCCAATTGGAAACGAACCATTGCTCTTTCCGTAACAATGCTTGAGTTATATTTTCACCCCTCTTATTTTACATACATAATAATACTAATCAGACATCCTTAAATGAATGTTCAACATTTTCCCAATGACAAATCAATGGGGCATCACATTTCTTTAATCCTATGCTACTTAAATGCTTTAGTATTCTAAATTTGATCTTATTTCATGAATAACACACCTTGCAAAGTACAAGACAACTATGTTGTTTGATTTCCATGGTAATGAGGTGTTTTGCATCTCATTATTAACTAACGTGTTAAGGTAAACTAACATACTTTATGGTAAAATAGCGCACAATTTTGACATTTATAGGGCAATTTTATAGTAGGGTACCTGGTAGATGCCTGTTCTATTAAAAAATATCCTAACTGGGTATATACATATTTATTTAGGTGCGAGCACTTATGCCAGCTATAGAGCTGATGTAAGTGTTAGAACTTAAGAGGCCTTTTTAGAAAGGTATGGGAGTGCTAATGTGTGGGTAGTGCGCGCCCAATCAGCATTACTGCTGAGGTAGTGCATGCTCCTAGCAGTAATTCAGATCTTGGCGCATGCTGAATCCCGCGATAGAAAATTATTTTCTACTGCAGGGGGTGTTCTTGGTGGTAACCGGCAGCGCGCACATGAGCCCTTACAACCAGGTGAATGGGTGGCAGTAAGGGCTCAGGCCTTAAATAGGTGCACACTAGTTTTAATATTAGTGGAAGCTCATTTCCTGTTCTATTAAAAAAATAGCCTTTTCCCAGCCGCGGTAAAAAATGGCCCAGCGCGTGCCTAAATGATGCACCCATACTACCACAGGCCACTTTTACTGCGGCTGTGTAAAAGGACCTCCTAAGTGCCTCAGATACCAGCATAGTTTACAGTATTCAGTAAATTGTGTACATTTGAGCCCTACCCAAGCTCCACCCATGTATACACACCCTTGCAATAACATGCTATGAGGCATATTTTCAAAGCACTTTGGGAGGCTAAGTTCCATAGGTTTCTATGGAACTTTGGGAGGCTAAGTGCTTTGAAAATGAGCCTCCATGTAAGTTAAGCATGTATTTACAGAATAGTGTTTAATCAGAATTTTGGCAGTTATATTTATATGTGCACACATATGTATGTAAATTAATTATTCCAACAGAGACAATAAGAAAAGCAAAAATGGGCATAGACCAATTGAGCTCCAACTAGAGAGCTGCATGGGAATGGGGATAGCGGGATTCCCGCGGATACCATGGGAATCCTGCAGAGATCCCCTCCAGGACGTCGGGGATCCCGTGGGGATAGTCCGATGTGAAAGGGGATCCCGCAGGGATGTACCTGGTTCCTGCGGGGTTCCTGTGGAACCGTAAAACGGAGCTTTGCTTTCCCTTCCTGCACATACCTCACATCACACTGGTGGCCAAGTGGCTTGCTTCGGGGAAGGAAAAGTCCCCACTCTTTCCTGCCCGTGAGGCTTCCGCTTGAACTCTTGGTGGCCATTTTAAACAAGCAGCAGTGATGAGAGGATCAGCGGCAGTGAACAGAAAAGCGTGGGGGCCTTTCCTGCCCCTAAGCAAGCCAGTAGACCACCAGTGTGATGTGAGGTATGTGTGGGAAAGACATCCAGGGCTGGAGGAGAGGTGGCTGGATGGATGGATGGTGTGTGTGTGTGTGTGTGTGTGTGTGTGTGTGTGTGTGCTGAAGCCAGATAGGATAGTCTCATGTTTCCCCTTCCTTTTGAATCTGTCATCGCCATACAGTCAAAACAAAGCAAACAAACCTACGAGCTGCTGCATCCACGTTGTTCTTTATTGTTGGTAGCATAAGTAGATAAGTATTGCCACACTGGAACAAACCAAAGGTCCATGAAGCCCAGCATCCTGTTTCCAACAGTGGCCAATACAGGTGAGAAATACCTGGCAAGATCTCAGACGCTCAATACATTTTATGATGCTTATCCCAGAAATAAGCAGTGGATTTTCCCCAAGCCAATTTAATAATGGTCTATGGACTTTTCCTTTAGGAAGCCAATCAGACCTTTTTTTAACCCTGCTAAGCTAACTGCCTTTTTTTATTTAATCTCACTTATATTTTCAAACATACCGACTTGTGTAACATATACAGATGTACACAGAGGAAGTATAATATCAGAATAACTTTTTATAGGTAGAGTGGTAATTTGTTTATAAATTGTAATCAGTGTGTCATTTGGAGGAGCTGGTTAAAAGGACTCCCTAGCACTATTATATTCATGCAGAGATATTTTTTCTCCTGGTAATGGGCCACTAAAACAGACATCATGTTATGAGAATCAGGTGCTCTACATTCAGGCTTTCTATCTATCTATTTATTTATTTACTTATTTATTACATCTATATCCCACATTAAACATGAATTAGGTTGAAACCTGAGAGCATTTAAGATCTTTTTTTTTCCTGTGCCTATATTAAAAGGAAAAGATAGCATGTGGGGATTTTGTTTTGTGGATTGCAGTGGTATATTATAAAAATGCACTTGTCTTTTTTTATTACTACTGTTTCACAGAGAGTTATTGAATAATGAGGAAAGGGTTTCCTTCATGCAGAAGTTCTGTCCAGCGTCAGTCTAAATGTCCCAAGATTGTCCAGTTCAGCACAGTATTAGCTGCCAAGTTTATGCAAAGTTAATTATGTTCAGTGGAAAATAAATCTGTTGCCTCAGGCTGCTTGCTATGTGCTATCAAACCAACATTGATTCCTTTAATCTGGTTACTTTAATTACATTGACATTATTGAACGTTTTACCTTGTTCTTGTTCCTTGTACCTGTTATGAATTATTTATTTATTTATTTACTTCTACTTCACTTGATATTTTATTTTTTACATCTAATTTACTTGATATTCTCAAATACCTTAATTGTAATACTTCTCTGTACTTATCATTCCTTTAATGGTTATCGCCATTGTGGTATAATGTAAGCCACATTGAGCCTGCAAATATGTGGGAAAATGTGGGATACAAATGCAGCAAATAAATATTCTGTCATTGTTTCATTATTGCTACCAAGCATTACATATTAAGGGCGTTTGCTTTAAACCTTGCTTTAATTCATTTATCCAGTCCTTGTATTCACATGGTTTTGCTTTTTAAACCCAAAGGTGAATCCTAAGGGTGGTTGAACAATTAAGTATAAACTGTGTTGTTTCTGACTTTACTTGTTTTGGACTGCTTTGGGCCCTGCTGATCTGTACATCTGCTGTCTTAGCAGAGTACAGAAGAAAATGATTTATGTTACTTTTACTAGAATTTTTACTGCTTGTAGAATCAAATTGTCATCTCGTAGATTTGGAATTCTTGTAGAGTGCTTGTGTCTCCTTTCCATATAATAAAAATATTGTCTTCCCTGTCAAGTATGACTATTCCTCCCCCTTTGTCTGCTGGTTTTTTAACAATCTTAATGTTACTAGATAATGAGTTGATGGCTTCCATTTCTTCCTTGTTCATGTTGAAAAAACGAGGTTTCTGCTTCTGTTCAATCATCTCAAGCTCCTTAAGAACACAAGAATTGAAGGCGTGGATCAAGGGGTCCATAGGCCCCGGTGGTATTCAGGTAGATGGATGCTTGACTACTGATAAATCTACATTTGGAGCTCTTTGTGAAAAAAATTCAGTAATTTGTAATTTGTGAACGAACTTAAATAGGTCTATACGTGTCTGCAGAGGGTTGTATCTGATGGTAGGTACAAACGAGAGACATTTTTGAAGTACCTTCTATTCATTTTCTGAGATTTCTGTGTCGGAGAGGTTGAAAACTGGAATTTCTCTCTCCAGCAGTCCACTCTGTATCCTGTCTCGTCAAAGGATATGTCCTGATTATGCCTCTGCTTCGGCCACGTCCTCTGTTGGTTTGATAAAACCTGTTCTGCTGTAGATGTGGTTTCTCCTATAAGTGGTATCATGGTTGTGAAGATTGCATCCTGTCTTGTTTCTCCCACATTAAATCTAAAAAAGCTTTCTGGGAATCATGTAGTGGAGAGGAGGGTGGTGGTGGTTGGGCCAGGCTGTTAAGTGGAGATGTACATATATCTCCAGACTCCTAATTTGCTTTCTACTGTTTTCTCTATGAGTATTTTTATGGTGAAGTGAATCTGTGGGTATAATTCTAGACGTAGAGGCCTTCTCTGGTCTAACCCTGGTGTACACTTTAGCTTTACTGAAGAGATAAATAGATCCCTTGTGATAGTCAGCCTCATCCCTATTGAATTTGCTATCTTTAATCTCTCTGATGTCTTGTTTGAATTTTTCTAGTTTATGGTTTACATCCTTCAGTACCATCTTGTAATTAGAATCATCGTTTTAAAAGAGCATCACAATTTTCTTATAATTATTAGTTCTATTTTTCGCAGTGTCGCTATCAAGATCATTAAGTTAAATGAATACTTATTTAAAATACAGCACCATTTGTTAAGAAAGTCCCGATCATCTTAAAACATGTTGGGGGCCTTCTGGATTCGAAGGCCTCTTGGTATTTTCTTCACTCTGCAGTAATTGACCATATTCTTCTTAAGATTGATGATTTTGGCCCATCTATCTAGTAGTGTCTCAGAGGGTGGATGGTTCAGGTCTCTTTGTTCCATATCATTAACTTCTTGGATGAGACGATTTAGATGGCTTTCGTCAAAAGTTAGAATGTCATCCCAGGGTTGGAAGGTCATGTTATCGTTTCAGAAAAAGAACAAGGAGAAAAAACCCGACAAAGGTGGAGAAACTGGATCTGCAGCACTAACCGGTTAAATGCCACTGAAAATGAATGGATAGCTGCAAACAAATGAGTTAACCGGTCGGTGGCTGTTCCCAGCTGGTTATATCGCAATGATAGAGTGGATCAAATGGGGGGGGGGGGGGGGTTGCGCTATATGTTAAAGAGAGAATGGAGTCAAACAAAATAAACATTCTATATGAAACAGATAGCAGCGTGGAATCCTTGTGGATAGAAATTCCATGTGTGAAGGGAAGGAGTATACTGCTAGGGTTCTACTATCATCTGCCATGGCAGAATGAACAGACAGATGAAGAAATGTTTACAGAAATTAGGAAACGTTACATCAGGGAGTGTTAGGGAGGTGAAATTCCTAAATGTATTAAGTGAGTGCTTGTTGGAGCAACTGATGTGCACAGTTGCCATTATAGAATTGGCATTCCACACTTCCCATCGTGGCACCTAACGTGGTGCCTAGTTATAGAATTGCCCCTTAAATTTCTACCAAGAGTCATCACCCCTTTTCATGTCAATGAAGAGATAGTATTACCTATGGTTTATCCTAAATTGCTCAAGCTTCAATGCGGAAGTCCCACCACACTCTGGATGTAAATGGATCTTATTTTAGATCAGAATCCATCAGAACATCTAAGCAGCTGTTTGTCACCTTTGACTGTCTCTTTGACCCCAACAATTTGAAATAGTGGCAAAGTGTACACTAGGAAATTGCTTAACTTACTGTGTTCAATTCTGTTATGAACATACTGGTATCCCTCTAGCAACAGCCAGTAAGATCAATCCTTATCAGATAAGAGACAGTTGCTTCCGAAACTCATAAAATCTGCTTCACTGGAAAATACTTGTATATGCAACATAGCTACTTGGGTCTTATTGCATATCTTCACCTTGCACTACTGCCTGCCCTGGACCAATTTCCAGTTAGAGAAAGTGCTTTCAGCCAAGCAATACTGAGAACTCTGTCTTTGTAATCTGTTAAACTCTTGTATCATATGAGTAGTTTGCGCCTCAACAATAGAAATATTAACTGAAATCTGGAGCACCCCTGAACTTTGGAACAGATCATAAATGGGAGGACTACACTTCTATGCTTTATTCCATCCCGCTGGTCAATGGAGAGAGCAAATTTCTTTACCTGTAACAGTTATCCTGTGTAGACAGCAGGATTAATCAGGTATACAACCCCTCCCACCTCTCTAAGCATTGAACTACTCCATGAGCTATGAGGGGACTGATGAGAATTCTGTCTGTAGGCAGTATATCTGATGCTCTTGCAGAACCTTCAGCCATGCACGTTGCTATCTCACTCCATCCCATCCCGCCCTACCCCTCCCCAGTGCTGGCTCTTTTCCCCTTCATAGACCTGCTTCTCCCCTTCCCTTCCCCTATATTCCAGCATTTCCTCTTCCCTCCCCACTCCCTATATTCTAGCATCTCTCTTTTACTTTCCCCTCCCTAACCCCCATAATCCAACATCTCTCCTTCCCTTCCATTCTCTACCCCGTTTTCCAGCATTTCCCCTTCCCTCCCCGCTCCCTATATTCCAGCATCTCCCTTTCACCTTCCTCTCCCTAACCCCCATAATCCAGCATCTCTCCTTCCACTCCCTACTCCCCTCCATGTGGTATTTTCTCTTTCCTACCATCCTACCACCACCCCCCAGTATCCACTATAGAGCTTCACCCCCTCTTTGCTTCCTCTTGCTGGGCCTGTGCTGCTGCCACCAGTGCCACCCCTCCTACTTCTCTCCCATAGGCCAAAGGGACAAGCGGATTCAGTGCCAGTACAGGATCTTTAACCACAGGCCCATGCTTGAGTATTGCTGTGTCATGCTTCCCTTCTGACGCAGGATTTCTGGTTGGAGTGGGGTGGGATACAACAATGCTCGATTGTGGGCCTGTGGTTAAAGACCCTGCAAACCTGACTCTTCTTGGGCTTTTGTCCTGGAAATAGGGAGAGCAGCATCAGCAGCAGGGGGAAGATTCAGTGCTGTACTCCTGCCATATTGCTGCCCTAGATGGATGCCTAGTTTGCATAGTAGCAGATCTGGCCCAATGGACAAGAAAGATCACATGTTTTCAGAACATTATGCAAGTTCTAAGCTCTGGGAGAGATATTTTGTTTCAGTGACATCTAATCCTCCTGTCTATGGTAAGGAACTGTTACAGTTTAAAAAAAAACTTTGTTATATAGAGGAAAGTTTTGTCTGATTTTCTGACTATAGCTTCTCAGTATTTACACTTTGTGTGTATGTTTCTTGCAGAAATATTTGAGAAGCCCCAGGCTGTCAAAAAATTAAAGAATTTTTATACAAATGTGGCAGAACATAAAGATGTTTCAAAATTAGTTCTCCTGCTTTCTTCTTGCGTAAATTCTGTGAGGAAGGCAGTCAACGAGTCGCTGCACGATTTTCAGAAATATAAAGAGCTGTGGACGGAAGACAGAAATACTAAAGTTAAGGTACTTTCATTTTCTGATACAAGTCTCAATGATATATATATATATATATATATGGTTTTCACTGACTTGTTCTGGGGATATCATATTTCATTACCATTATTCTTGCTTATCATATAAAAATATTCAGTGAAAAGTTGATTATAAACATTTGTTTTATTTGGTAAACATTTATCTTCCACTAATCGATTTAAACGTTTCTCTTGTTGAATTACAATTTCAAACATAAACACAGTAAAGGTAGTCTCTAAGGACAAGCAGGCATGGAGGGGCATAATCGAAAGGGGCCGCCCATCTCTAAGGGCGGCCATCTCCGTGGACGGATCCAAGAAGGGGCGGTCCCGACCGTATTATCGAAAAAGATGGGCGGCCATCTTTTGTTTCGATAATACGGTTGGGCCCGGCCAAATGTCAAAGATGGGTTGGTTTGAGATGGTCGGCATCGGTTTTCAGCGATAATGGAAACTGAAGGCGACCATCTCAAAAACAAACAACTCCAGGGCATTTGGTTGTGGGAGGGGCCAGGATTCGTAGTGCACTGGTCCCCCTCACATGCCTGGACACCAGCCTGGCACCCTAAGGGGCACTTTTAAAAATTAAAAAAAAAACATTAAAATACCTCCCAGGTGCATAGCTCCCTTACCTTGGGTGCTGAGCTCCCCAAAACCCACTCCCCACAACTCTACACCATTACCATAGCCCTTATGGATGAAGGGGGACACCTACATATGGGTACAGTGGGTTTTGGGGAGGCTGTTTGGCGGGCTCCCATTTACCACCACAAGTGTAACAGGTGGGGGGGATGGGCCTGGGTCCACCTGCTTGAAGTGCACTGCACCCACTAAAAACTGCTCCAGGGACCTGCATACTGCTGTCATGGAGCTGGGTATGACATTTGAGGCTGGCTTAAAGGCTGGAAAAAAAAGTTTTTAAAGTTTTTTTTTTTGGAGGGGGTTAGTGACCACTGGGGGAGTCAGGGGAGGTCATCCCTGATTCCCTCCGGTGGTCATCTGGGCAGTTCGGGCACCTTTTTGGGACTTAGACCTAAAAAAAAAGGGTAAAAAAAAAACCCGACCTAAATTCTCGCTATGGCCGTCCTTCTTTTTTCCATTATGGCCTGAAGCCGACCATCTGTTAACCACTCCCATGCCCGCCCCTGTCCTGCCTTTGCTACTGTGCCGACACGCCCCCGTGAACTTTGTTCGTCTCCGCGACGGATTGCAGTTGAAAGCACCCAAAATCAGCTTTCGATTATACCAATTTGGGCACCCTCGGGAGATGGGCACCCATCTCCTTTTGAAAATAAGCTGGATAATGTCCTCACATATGGGTAACGTCATCCACCAAGCTCAGTGTGGACACTGGCAAGCGCACTGTTACTTTAAATCTCTGAGGAAGTGCCCCCACTTCATATGCGTGCGTGCCTTCCTGACCGATGCTCAAGCGTGGGACCAGCATGCTATCATTTTCTGTGGAGTAGAGAGATTGTTTTTAAAAAATCTCTCTTCAACACGAAAAACTTTTGCCTTTTTGGTGCCTTCACTTTTTCATTATATTTTTACTTCATATTCTTCTTTTTTTCAACAACAATTTGTTAAGTGTAGTCATTTTTTTCAATTATTTTTATTTATTCCAGTTTTCATCCCAAGGGGCCTCTAGGCCCATCTTTTGCGGGAAACCATTGACTGTTTTCAGGTATGTGACTACTCGAGCTCCCAAGGCCATAGCACCTTTTGACCTTGCGTTGGCTGTTTTTCCCTCAATGTCAGTGAGGGTGCTGATTGGCTTTAAGAAGTGTACTCGATGCAATAGTACTTTTTCAGGTACAGACCCGCATAACTGTTGTGTTCAGTACATAGGTCCAGAGCACTGGGACATACAGTGTAGCCTCCGCCTGCGCATGCAAGCGAAGACCCTTAAAGCCCGTAGATTCCAGCGTGAAAAACGTTTTGGTTCTTTACTGACATTGGTATCCATATCGAGCATGGCAGGGGATTTGGCACTCGATATGGAACCTGCACTGGCATCAGCCATTGACATTGGGTGCACCGATGTGACATCAAGACACTCTGTCGGATTCGACACCACAGCAGTGAAAAGACTGTATGCCTTCTTCGTCACAGCTGCATGCATTGAGAGACCTGTAGCATAAAAAAACCTGAGAAGCATCACCATCATTCTCCCTCCAGGTACTCTGCCAACACCTCCCCTGCATCGATGTCCTCGATGCATGAGAAGCATTCATGACTGCTCGCCTTTTCTCCAACTTATTTCTCAAGAGCCTTTGAGGTATTTGACATCTCCTACACCAGCACAGGCTAGTACTCAGGCTGAATTCAAACCGCTTTCTCAGCTGGTACAGATGCCTACTCTACATGAGGAATCTGAGCTATGCTCAAGAAAAAGCTTTCAGAGCTACTGCATTCGCAGTCTATACAGATTTACAGGGTGCTTGTGCCAGCTTCAGCATAGCCTGTAGATACATCAGAAAGACAGTCAAGTGAGAGGTCCTGCATGCCGTCCGACCATAGCTGCACAAACCCAACTGACGCATACATCAACATTGGCAGAGGAACATTCTCCAACTTCAGAGACTCATTTGCCTCGATGCACCTCAACACAGAATCAACACTCTAGTCGACACTCTTCCACTTACTTCCCATGAACAGTACTTTGAAGAGTCAGACTCTGATCTCTCTTGGGACCCACAGGACCTCTTAGCTGAGGAGTCATATGGTGACCCTTCTCTGCCACCTGAGAGATGTAGGTCTCCCCCAGAAAGTATAATCTTCCCTGGCTTTGTCCTTGAAATAGCTCAAGCCATACCTCTCAAACCTAGTTTGGAACTCTTTGAGGTTCTGGATTATGATTCTCGTCCTACATAAGAAGTCACTGTTCCACTTCATACAATTATGAAAAATACTCTACTAAAAAACTGGGATACTCCACTGACACTCAGGTAGCTCCAAAGAAAATTGATACAATGAATAGGATAAATAAATCCACTGGGTTTGAGAAAACACTGTTACCTCATTCCCTAGTTGTGGAATCTGCTTTAAAACGCACTCGCAGGTCAAGATCTCATGCTTCTGCTCCTCCAAGAAGAGAAGTTAGAACACTGGACTTTGATGCTTTTGATATTTTATGCCTTTGATGCTTTTGATATCTCTTCATGCATTTCTTCCTTAGCAGTGGCAACAGAATGTCTCTCCTCGCTCAGGGTCTACTACTACTACTACTTAACATTTCTAGAGCGCTACTAGGGTCCCTTGTTGTGGAGAAAATTTGTTTGGTGACAAAGTTGAGGAAGTGGCTGACCTAATTAAAAAACATACAGATACTATAAAACTCTATCCAGGCCACTGACTTCTGCGACTACTTTTCTTCTAGAAGATTTGCAGGAGAATATCGTTGCTCCATTTACTATATGTCTAAATGATGTTACACTCCTCCTCCTTCACCTCAAAGGACTATGGCCCATGTCCACAGCAGCAGCGGGGACAGAAGTCACAAACCCTTTCTCAATCTAAACAACCACCCAATTTTTGACGCCTTCCTAAAGAGCATTGCCACTGTACAGTTATCCATGCCAAGAGAACTACCAGTCAAAGGGAGGCACATCCTTTTTCAACAGAAGTGGCCTCTCATAACCTCCAACAGTTGGGTGCTACATGCCATTCAGCATGGCTGCGCTCTGCATTGGAAAAGATGACTTCCCGACCATCCACCAAGAGAGTCTTGCTTCAACGCCCCCCAAATGAAGCTACTTTGAAAGGAGCTCTCAGCCCTCCACTGTTAGAAAACAATAGAACTAGTTCCTCCGTCGGACTGGGGTTGAGAGTTCTATTCCAGATATTTTCTTAGTGGATATTGTTCGCGAAACAAGGACCTTGGCAGCTAGGACTGATACCTGCTTTAGAGCTCCTGCAGAAGAAAAATGTTCACTGTGTACAGATGTTTATTTTCTACTTATGGTTTTGAGCCTTTTTTGGTCATTTATAACTTGTGATACGTATAATACACTGCACTGCTTTTTCCATACAGAGGTTTTTTATGCTGATGATTGAAGATGGGAAGTACAATATTGTTGTACTTTGATATACTGTGAGGCTTTTTTCTCCGTTTTTGGTTTGCACTTCTTCACAATTACTATATTCATTTAAGTGAAGTGGTTTTTTTTTTTTATATCCAGTCCCTCATTCCTCAATTCTTTATTTGTTTGCTTCCACTGTATGCAAATAGATCTCAAACATATTCATTGTGGAAATCTTGAAAACCCGACTGGGTTGTGGCCCTCAAGGACCATGCTTGCCCACCTCTGTGCTAGCAGAATCCTTCACCTCAGTCATATACTCAGAGCAGGGGCAGATCCTCACCTGATACAAAATAGGGGACCACAAAAAACACACACAAAAACTGAAATGGAGACCTTCCTCCTCTCTGCCCAAGGTAAAAGCGAAATAGAAATGTATTTTCTCCTGTACTCTGTAAAATACAAAAACATTTCCTAAAGTAGACACAACCCAATCTTTAAAAAATAATAAATAATATTTTTCTTTTCTACCTTTGTTGTCTGGGCATTTTATTTTTCTAAATTTGCTGGTCCCAATCTCCTTCCTACTTTTCCTTGTGTCAGTCTTCTCTTACATTGTTTTTCAGATATGACTTTCCATTTCTTCTCTCTCCTTTTCCTTCTCTACATCTGTATGCCACTGCTTTCTTTTTATGTTTTTTTTTCTCACTTTTCTCAGTGTTTATATCTGCCCATTTGTTTTTACCCTCATTCTCCCATCCTCTCACTCTTTAGTCCTTAGTCTCCTTTTCACCTCTCTTCTACCTACCAGCTTTTTCCATATCCTTCTCCCTCACGCCCAATTGCCTCCCGTCTCTCTCCTTCCCTAGTCTCCTGTGACGCACCTCATCTTTCCCCCACTCCCTAGGCCCCCCTCAATTTCCATCCTCTGTACTCATCCCTCTCAGCAGCCCTCACCTACCCTCCACTGCCTCTTATCTCCTCACCATCCTAAGCTCCCTTCCTGTCTCTCTTTCCTTCTCTTGCCTCCGGGCCATTTTCTATCTCCTATTGCCTCTATTCCATTATCTTTTTTACACCATTTCCACCCTCTCAACCTCTTCAGAGCCTATCCCGTCCTCTCATATTTCTTCCCCATACCTCCATCCCTTTTCAATGCCTCTCATTATCTCCTCTTCCAGGTCATTCATACTATGTCTCTTCTCGCACCCCCCCCCCATTTTACACCCTTATTTTCCTAACCCACCAACACACCCCTACTCATAATTACCATTCCCTAGTGCTCTATATCCCTTCAAAATTCCTACATCTCCCATCCATAATTCGCTTCCTGCCCTCAACACATTCCCGCTCAGTCATTAAGTCTTAGTCATCTTCTGCTCTGTTCCTCTTCTCTCTTTCCCACCCCTTAGTCGTATTCTTGTGCTCTTTTTCCTCCCAGGCCCATCTTTAGCTCTGTTCTCTCCTCCCCCCTCCCCGAATGTCATCCATCTTCTGCTTTGTTGCCCGTCTTCCCCCCAGTACTTTTCATCTGCTATATCTAGGGTCTCCTGCCCAGTTGACATTTTTTCTCTCTCCATGTCTACCTTCATTGCCTCTGTGGCCCTATCTTTCTCCAAGGACAAGCAGGCTGAATATTCTGACAGATGGGTCGTCTTCCGCGATGGCCCAGGAGACCGGAACTTTTTAGAAAAAACTAGAAGTCTGTAGAATGCTCCGTCGTGCGGGCTGAGCGCACCACGCATGCGCGAACGGCTACCTGCCTGCGACGCGAGCGTCTCCCCTTCAGTTCTTTTTCACCATGATTCTGGGCAGTCAGGATTTTCGCCGCTGCCCAGTTTTCCGGCTCAGGAGTCGACTCATAGCGTTTAACGCTATTTTCTTTCTTTTCTGTTTGCTTAGTTTTCCTCATCTTTTTAAGTTTTCTTCGTTTTTTCTTGTGGCCGCCTTTTAGGCCGCTTGGTCGGGACTTTTTACCTGTTTTTTGTGCCCTTTTTCTCGGCACGATCAAGCCCTTTGATTTTGCTGCTGCCGTTTTTCCGTCCATGTCATCGAGGACTCTTGGTGGCTTCAAGTGTGTGTACTCGCTGGAACCGGACCATCTCGGGTACTGACACCCACTCCTGGTGTCTTCAGTATCTTGGGCCCGACCATCTCCCGGCTGCCTTGTAAGCTGTGTAAATTGATGAAAAAATGGACCCAAGTGGCTCGAGTAGGCTCAGCGTGAGAAACTTTTTCCAGATTGGTCCGGTCCTTTGACGTCGGCATCGGTTTTCGAGGTCGGCGGCATTGGAGTCAACGTCGAGGGAAGCATCGACATCGGGAGTCCAGGTAATGGCTGCTGAAAGACCGCATTGAGCTGGGAGCAGCGAGGCATCGAGTGGGTCTCTGCCTATTTCGAGGCCTACTGTTATGCAGGCCCCCCGGGACCGACCTTCGACGGGACCGCCCTTTGTTGGACCCGGCCCCAAGGAGGCATGAGGATTCCACATCCTTCTCTTTGGTACCGAGGAGTCCTCGATGATGGGCATCGAGCGAAGGCTAAGAAGCACCGTTACGATCTGCTTCCATGTACGGTACCGAGAACTCTAGGGAGCCGAAGGAGTTGGCACCCGAGAAGTGTCGGCACGGGAGGTCGCTCACCCTCCATACAAGAAATGCTGATGGTGAAGACCTCAGTCTGATCCTATGTGTCGTTGCTGTCTCCTAGCTAATGTAAGTTTTCATGCTTACTGGGCATGTGCAGGAGTTCCTGCGTGTCATGTGCTCCTCCCTCTATCTCAGTTTTTTCTTCAGCCATTCCTCTTTTGGTTAAGGCTCTCCCTGCTCCTCACAAAAAAACCCAAAACAAAAAACCTACTGTCCTTCCGGGCAAAGAACACCATCTCTTTGACTCCATAAGCAACAAGGTATATCAGGGCACCATGACTTCAAAAATCATAGCTCATCAGCTGCAGATCCTACTTTTCCAGCACTCTGTCTTCCAACGGCTGAAAGGGGCTTCCTCTGACAGTATTGCACAACAACAACTCTATGTTTTGCTTCAGGAATCAACTTATCACATAAAAAAAAACCTAATTATGACGCTTATGATATTGTCTCCAGTATGGCAGCGGTGACCATTGCCACCCGTCGCACTGTGTGGCTCAAAGCCTCTGATCTGAGAGATGATCTTCATGACCATTGGGCTGACGCTCTGTGTCTCAGGAGCTGCCTCTTTGGAGAAAAGTGAAGGATACCATGTCTTAACTCAAGGAGGATTCCACCACCATACAAGAACTCTCCACTCATTAGCTGGACCCAAACACAACCAATACCGCAATCCTCCTTCCAGCTACTGCTGGTCTTACCATCAGCCGTTTTTCCAACAGTATTACTCGCACAGATGCTTCCTCCTATAGTACAATCAGTCCACAGAGCCTCCAGAAACCATCCTGTTCCACTAAGCAGAGGCCCAGAGAATGGAAGCAGTCTTCTACCCTCAGTGCTCTTCCGCAAATCACTCCCAGCTTTTGACCCACTACCATTCAGAGGAAGGCTCAGCTACTTCATTCCGCTATGCACACCCTCAGTTTTAGAACAATGGGTCATAGATATAGTCTCCCAGGGGTATCGTCTCAATTTCACTCCTGGGCCCCTGCCCTCTCACCCTCCTCGTGTCTCCAGCATTCACTTACCATCATATCCCAGTTCTAGCCACAGAACTCACGCTCCTCATCCAGAACAGAGTAGTGGAGCAAGTTCCAGGAACACAGCGAGGGCAGGGGTTCTATTCCAACTTCTTCTCATCCCCAAAAAAGACATTGACCATTCTCAATCTCTGTCAGCTCACATGCAACCCAACCAGGAAAAAGATCAGAATGATCTCCCTCACACAACCTTCCGCTGCTCAACCCGGTGACATGGCTGGCTGTCCTTGATCTCAAGGATGCTTACACCACATCCGCATACTACCCTGACATTGGCATTACCTCTGTTTTCCCAGTTTATCAACCAGCATTTCCAGTACAAGGTGCTGCCCTTGAGCTTTCATCTGCACCATGAAGTCTTCACCAAATGCCTTGCAGTAGTAGCAGCAACCTGCGCAGAAGGGCCACTTTGTTTTCCCATATCTGGCCGATTGGCTCTTCTCCACCCCCTCCAGGAACCACTTATTCTGCACAATCCAGGACAATCTGACCAATCCCTCCAGAGTCTGGGAGTTATCACAAATTATGACAAGTCCTCCCTGATTCCAACTTGCTCCCTAACCTTCATTGGAACACATCTCAACACTCTGTAGCTCATTCCTACCTTCCATCCAAGCGCCGGCAGTCCATATTGACACCGTGCGACTGCTTCTGCTCAGCCCACACGTCTGTACATCATGTTCTCCGAGGACAAGCAGGCTGCTTGTTCTCACGACTGGGTTGACGTCCACGGCAGCCCCCTCCAACTGGAAGAAAACTTTGCGGGAGGTCCCGCACGCAGGGCACGGCCACCGCGCATGCGCAGCCGTCTTTCCACCCGTGCGCGACCGTTCCCACTCAGTTTTTCCTTTCCACACTGGAGAGAGATGTGTTCACTTCCCTCTCTTAGTCAGCCCAGGAAACCGGATTGCGGCCTAGTCCGCGGTTTTCTTTATTAGTATTCACGTTATTTTTTCTTTAAAAAAACAAAAACAAAAACAAAAAGAGTTTTTCCTCGTCGTCCTTAGTCGCGAGGGTGCGTCGTCGCGGCCTTGTGGCTGCGCGGTCGTTTCTTTTTCGGGTGTGCTTTCACCGCCACCATTGACGATTTTGACTTCGTCGATGCGATTTTTCTGTCGATGTCCTCGAAGGTCCTGAGCGGATTCAAGAAGTGTGGTCGGTGCGGCCGGCAGATATCGCAGACCGATACTCACGCTGTCTCTCTAGTGCCTCGGCCCGGAGCATAATTCCAAGACGTGCACCTTGTGTCTCGGCTTAAGGAAACGGACGCAGGTGGCCAGGCAAGTTTTGCGGGACCGTCTTTTTGGAACTTGCGCCGGCCCTTCGACGTCGACCTCGACGGCATCGGTGTCGACGGCCGAGTCTTCGGTGCCGGTACCGATGTCGACGGCATCGGCGCCGACTATGGCATCGACCCCAAGAGCACAGGTACCTTCAACGGCGGTAGTGAGCGGCCGCGTGGGCAGTCTGCCCCGGCCACTCCCGCTGCTTAGTGTCATTGGGACCGAACCCTGTCGGATCCGATGCCGGGGGGGGCTCCACTCCTCCTCGTCCCTTCCGCGGAGCGCCGATGACGGGCATCGAAAGAAAGCCAAGAAGCATCGTCAGCGGTCGCCCACTACGCACTGGACTGGCAGCTCCGGGACATCGAGGGACGACTTGATGCCCAGGAAGCGGCAGTGCCGGGAGGAGCTTTCCCCCTTGGTCGAAGAGGTGTCGCGCCGGTCAGTGGGTATCTCAGTACCTTCTCCTGGACCCGAGCAGCTTCCAGCACCGACACCCACACCGGGCCCCCCTGCCTTTCCCGACAGCGGGCCTAGACGAGTGCCTCCGAGCCATCCTTCCCGGGATCCTGGAAGGGCTGATACGCCAGGCTCTACCGTCCCCGGGGGTGCTTGTGCCCCTGGCGCCGTTGATGGAGGCGCCGGTGGGCTCTGGCCCGATGATGAGGCCTCCGACGCCGACTGCAGCACCGGTGTCGACCGCCACTCAGGTGGAGTCCCTGTCGACGTCGATGGAGGGATCTTCGTCCCCGCCGGCGCGGGAGTCCACCGCTCGATGCCATCATCGAGGATGTGGTTCCTTGCAGTCAAGACGGGCCCGGTTGCGGTCTGAGCTGAGAGAGCTCATGTCCGACACCGAGGAGGAGGCCTCGTGGGGGGTGGAGGAGGAGGACCCCAGATATTTCTCCTCAGAGGAGTCTGTGGGCCTTCCCTCCGACCCCACTCCTTCACCGGACAGGAAGCTCTCGCCTCCTGAGAGCCTCTCCCTTGCATCTTCTTGTCAGGGATATGTCTATCAGCATTCCCTTCCCAGTGGTTACTGTGGATGAGCCGAGGGCGGAGATGCTCGAAGTCCTCGACTATCCATCACCACCTAGAGTCTTCCACTGTACCGCTGCACAATGTCCTTAAGGAGACACTGCTTCGGAACTGGTTGAAGCCACTATCTAATCCCACAATCCGAAAGAAAGCGGAGTCCCAATACAGAATCCACTCAGACCCAGAGTTGATGCGGCCCCAATTGCCTCATAATTCGGCGGTCGTGGACTCTGGTCTCAAGAGAGCACGGAGTTTGAGGGATACCGCCTCGGCGCCCCCTGGGCGGCAGTCTTGCACTCTGGACTCGTTTGGGAGGAAGGCCTACCAATCTTCCATGCTCGTGACCCGCATCCAATCATACCAGCTCTATACGAGCATTCACATGCGGAATAATGTGCGGCAACTGGCGGACCTGGTCGACAAGCTCCCTCCGGAGCAGTCCAGGCCTTTTCAGGAGGTGGTCAGTCAGCTGAAGGCGTGCAGAAAGTTGCTGTTCAGGGGTATTTATGACACCTGTGATGTGGCATCTCGAGCTGCGGCCCAAGGTATAGTGATGCGCAGACTCTCCTGGCTGCGTGCCTCTGACCTGGACAACCGCACCCAGCAGCGGCTGGCGGATCCCTTGCAAGGGGGATAACATTTTCGGCGAGAAGGTCGAGCAGTTGGTGGACCAACTACACCAGCGGGAAACCGCTCTCGACAAGCTCTCCCATCGGGCACCCAGCATCCACCTCAGCAGGTGGACGTTTTTCCTGGGCCCGGCAGGCTGCACCCTACGCTTACAGCAAGCATAGGTACACCCAGCCGGCCCAAAGTCCTCCTCAGGCACAGGGACAGTCCCAGCGCGCTCGTTCCTGTCAACAGCGTGCGCCTAAGCAGCCCCCTGCGCCTCCACAGCAAAAGCAGGGGACGGCTTTTGACTGGATCTATGGGAACATACCCGCCATCAAAGTAGCCGTGCCGGATGGCCTGCCGGTCGGGGGAGGTTGAGTGGCCTCTTATAACCTCCGACCGGTGGGTTCTCCAAATTGTGCGGTGTGGATACACCCTGAATTTGGTCTCCACTCCACCAAATTGTCCACCAGGAGCCCAATCCTTCAGCTCCCATCACAAGCAGGTACTTGCAGAGGAACTCTCCGCCCTTCTCAGCGCCAATGCGGTCGAGCCCGTGCCACTCGGGCAGGAAGGGCAGGGATTCTATTCCAGGTACTTCCTTGTGAAAGAAAACAGGGGGGATGCGCCCCATCCTAGACCTGAGAGGCCTGAACAAGTATCTGATGCGAGAAAAGTTCAGGATGCTTTCCTTGGGCACCCTTCTCCCCATGATTCAGAAAGACGATTGGCTTTGTTCCCTGGATTTAAAGGATGCTTATGCTCACATCCCGATACTGCCAGCTCACAGACAGTATCTCCGATTCAGTCTGGGGACGCGTCACTTTCAGTATTGTGTGCTGCCCTTTGGGCTCGCCTCTGCACTATGGGTTTTTACGAAGTGTCTCGTGGTGGTTGCGGCGTACTTATGCAAGCTGGGGGTGCACGTGTTCCTGTGTCTCGACGATTGGCTGGTGAAGAGCACCTCAGAGGCAGGAGCTCTTCGGTCCATGAAGTGCACTATACAACTTCTGGAGCTGCTAGGGTTTGTGGAGTCCCATCTCCACCCAGTCCAATCTCTGGAATTCATAGGAGCTCTGCTGAATTCTCAGACGGCTCAGGCCTATCTTCCTGAGGCGAGAGCTTAGAATCTCCTGTCCCTCGCTTCCCAGAGCAGAGCGTCTCAGCAGATCACAGCTCGGCAGATGTTGAGACTCCTGGGCCATATGGTCTCTACAGTCCATGTGACTACCATGGCTCGTCTTCACATGAGATCTGCTCAATGGACCCTAGCTTCCCAGTGGTGCCAAGACACCGGGAATCTAGAAGATGTCATCCGCCTGTCCATCAGTTGCTGCAGTTCGCTGCGCTGGTGGACAATTCGGACCAATTTGACCCTGGCGCCCATTCCAAATTCCGCAGCCCACAAAAGTGCTGACAACGGATGCATCTCGCCTGGGGTGGAGAGCTCATGTCGATGGGCTCCACACCCAGGGGGTGTGGTCCCCCAGGAACAAGATCTTCAGATCAACCTCCTGGAGCTCCGAGCGGTCTGGAACGCTCTGAAGGCCTTCAGGGATCGTCTGTCCTACCGAATTATCCAAATTCGGACAGACAGTCAGGTTGCAGTGTATTACATCAACAAGCAAGGGGGCACCAGATCTCGCCCTCTGTGTCAGGAAGCTGTCAGGATGTGGCGTTGGGCACGCCAGTTTGGCATGCTTCTCCAAGCCACATACCTGGCAGGCGTAAACAACAGTCTGGCCGATAGGCTGAGCAGAGTCATGCAACCACACGAGTGGTCGCTCCGTTCCAGAGTGGTACGCAAGATCTTCCGAGAGTGGGGCACCCCCGGTGGACCTTTTCGCCTCTCAGACCAATCGCAAGCTGCCTCAGTTCTGTTCCAGACTACAGGCACACGGCAGACTGGTGTCGGATGCCTGTCTCCTCCATTGGGGGAACGGCCTCCTGTATTCTTATCCTCCCATACCTTTGGTGGGGAAGACCTTGCTGGAGCTCAAGCAAGACCACGGCACCATGATTCTGATAGCGCCTTTTTGGCCCCATCAGATCTGGTTCCCTCTTCTTCAGCAGTTGTCCTCCGAAGTACCGTGGAGATTGGAGTGTTTTCCGACTCTCATTTCGTAGAACAAAGAAGCGCTTCTGCACCCCAACTTTCAGTCTCTGGCTCTCATGGCCTGGATGTTGAGGGCGTAGATTTTGCTTCATTGGGTCTGTCTGAGGGAGTCTCCCCTGTCTTGCTTGCCTCTAGGAAGGATTCCACTAAAAAGAGTTACTTTTTCAAGTGGAGGAGGTTTGTCGTTTGGTGTGAGAGCAAGGCCCTAGACCCTCGTTCTTGTCCTGCACAGAACCTGCTTGAATACCTTCTGCACTTATCAGAGTCTGGTCTCAAGACCAACTCAGTAAGGAATCACCTTAGTGCAATTAGTGCTTACCATTACCGTATAGAGGGTAAAGCCATCTCGGGAGAGCCTTTAGTCGTTCGATTCATGAGAGGCTTGCTTTTGTCAAAGCCCCCTGTCAAGCCTCCTGCAGTGTCATGGGATCTCAACGTCGTCCTTACCCAGCTGATGAAACCTCCTTTTGAGCCACTGAATTTATGCCATCTGAAGTACTTGACCTGGAAGGTCATTTTCTTGGTGGCGGTTACTTCAGCTCATAGAGTCAGTGAGCTTCAGGCCCTGGTAGCCCATGCTCCTTACACCAAATTTCATCATAATAGAGTAGTCCTCCGCACTCACCCTAAGTTCCTGCCAAAGGTGGTGTCGGAGTTCCATCTTAACCAGTCAATTGTCTTGCCAACATTCTTTCCCAGACCGCATACCCGCCCTGCTGAATGTCAGTTGCACACATTGGACTGCAAGCAAGCGTTGGCCTTCTATCTGGAGCGGACAGAACCCCACAGGCAGTCCGCCCAATTGTTTATTTCTTTTGACCCCAATAGGAAGGGGGTCGCTGTCGGGAAACGCACAAACAGATCAACAAATATCTTCCTCTTTTGCCGGATGGATTGGATTGTTGATTCATTAGCATTAAACTTGCAGCCAACAGCAGAAACAGACATACCAAAACAAAGCTTATCTAACATTGGTCCCATCATTCCACTAAGCCATGGTAGCATTTTAGTTCCTGGTAATCAAACAAAATAAAACATGGAAAAGAAAATAAGGTGATACCTTTTTTATTGGACATAAGATACATTTCTTGATTGGCTTTCGAAGGTTGCCCTTCCTTCATCAGATCGGAAATAGCTCATGGTAGAAATCATACTGCTTGGTTGTAATGAAATTGAGCATGAGGAGCTTTTGCATATGCTCAATTTTTGCTAAAACTGAGCGTGCTTGCCAGGGCAAGAAAGCAGGGAAGGCAGCGCAGCGCCGAGTTTCGTCACAGGAAGCTTCTGCTGGTGGGGCTGGTGACCCCTCCAGCCCCCAGGTATGTGGGATTGCAGCAAGGGCGGAAAGTGGCGGGAAGGTGGAGCAAATTTGCCCCCTTACTTTGGACTCAGGCCCCTCCCCCTCCAGAATCAAGGTCTGGTTATGCCTCTGCTTTAACCTTGTATTTTCCTCTCCAAAGTATAGCAATGAGTGGATCTACTTTTGGTGATGGTATGGGAATCTGGGTACATTTTTCATATGTGGATAGTTGCTGTCTGAAAGTGGTCCACTTCTGTGCCAATTTAGGGAGGAAGATTTCCACTATTCATGGTGTTGGCATTTACATTGCTACCTTGTGTTGCTCTTCTGGACATAGTGATAGTTCCATCTGGATCTGACAAAAACAGTGGTACATTCAGTCCATGCAGACTGCTGCACCATACTGGAAGTCTGGTACCTCTGATGATCACCGTACAGCGACAATACTGGAAGTTTGGTATCTGTGTGGATCAATGGAGAAAAAGCCTCTGAAGATACAGTTAATACTGAGCACTTGCACTTTTGCAGGCATATGTTTGAGTTGGTGGGGGACTTACCTATGGTACCTTAATGTAATTGACTTTGAACTACTGAGAAAAGGCATGAACTAAATGCAAATACACCCCTAGAAGTTCCAGTGATATTAATGTGTCGTAAACTATGTTTTAAGAAACCTGGGCATCATTTATTAGTCATGGCCTCTTGAGTGGAGGAGTAGCCTAGTGGTTAGTAGGCAGTGGACTTTGATCCTTGGGAACTGAGTTCAACTGCCACTGCAGCTCCTTTTGACTCTGGGCAAGTCACTTAACCCTACCATTGCCCCTGGTACAAATAGTACCTGAATATATGTAAACAGCTTTGAATGTAGTTTGCAAAAACCTCAGAAAGGCAGTATATCATGTCCCAGTTCCCTTTACCCTATTGAGATTCTAGATGGAATGTCTCTACTATTGAGATACTGTTGCTACTGTTTGAGATTCTCCGAGGACAAGCAGGCTGCTTGGTCTCACTGATGGGTGACGTCCACAGCATCCCCCTCCAATCGGAATCTTCACTAGCAAAGACGTTGCTAGGCCCTCGCAGCGCCCATAGCGCACCGCGCATGCGCACCGTCTTCCCGCCCGAACGGGCTCGTGTTTGTCAGTCGTCTTTTGTCAGCGCTCGGTATGGTTATGTTTGTTGCCGCCGTTTCGTGCCCCTCAGAAGACCTCGCGCGTCTTTCAGTGTTTCTAATCTCTGTGTTTCAAAAAAAAATAATATAATAAGAGGTTCCCTTTTTCCCGTATTCTAGTTTTCTTTTCCCCAGCGTAAGTTTCCTTTCGCTTTCGAGAGCGGCCTTGTTGGCCGCCCGTACGGGTTTTTTCTCCCCTTTTTTTCTCGGTGCCCTCTTGTCATCATCGCGAATTTTGATTTCGGCCGGTGCGATTTTCTCCGCCCATGTCATCGAAGCCTTCCAGCGGCTTCAAGATATGCACCCATTGCGCCCAGATAATCTCGCTGACTGATAGGCACGCTTCGTGTCTTCAGTGTCTGGGGATGGCACCGCCCGCCCAGGCCTGTATTCTTTGTGCTCTTTTGCAAAAGAGGACTCGGGTAGCGAGGTTAGCCCAGTGGAACGTTCTGTTCTCCGGCGCTTCGACGGCAACAGCATCTCGGGATTCGTCGGGTGCATCGGCGTCGGCAGCACCGAAGTCTTCGGAGATCGCATCGGCATCGACGGTATCGAGGCGTCTTCCTCCTGCATCGACGGTACCGAGACTCGAAAGAGTGCGTCGGCGTCGGTGGTACCGGACCCCCCGCTGATGTTGATGTCGTCGGACGGTGGTGTTTCGTCTGGAGTGCAGGTGAGGGCCTGTCCATTCCCCTGCCTGGTGGCGGTGAGCCCTTCGGGTAGGGTCCTCCTCCTGCCCTGAGGGCTCCTGCGGTACAGCCCCCCCCCCCCCACCGGGATCGACCTTCGGCCCTGGCCCCGAGGAAGCAACGTCTGGATTCTACTTCCTCCCCATCGGTACCGGGGAGCTCCGGTGACATGCTTTCTCTCGAAGAAGTTGAAGAAGCATCGTCACCGGTCATCTTCCCGACTTGGTACCGGGAGCTCTGGGTCGCCAAGGAGAGTCGGCACCCAGCAGGCATCGGCACCGGGAGGACCCCGCTCACCCTCCATCCAGGAGGTGTCGGTGCGCTCTGGCCCTGGACAGCCCAGTACCCGCCTCTGTGCCTGGAACAGGTTTGACCTCGACGCCTGCATCGTCTTCTCAGTCTTTTCTCCACAGCCGCTCTGCACGAGAGTCTCCGAGCTGTTCTTCCTCGCATCCTGGAAGAGCTGTTGCTCCCTTCTCCGGTACCGGGGGTGCCTGCGCCTCCGGTGCCGTCGAGTGAGGTGACAGCTGGCCCTTTGCCCGGGTGAGGTCCCCGGTACGGTACCGGCTTCGGCTGCCTCCCAGGTGGACTTCCCGACCATCGGGGAGGGAGCTCGCCCTGCCGGCCACGAGTCCATCTCTCGAC